>NW_022060738.1:7250568-7854782 GCF_003285725.1 Scaptodrosophila lebanonensis
ATTACTAGCGTTAAGCTACAGTAGCACATATGTACCTGAGCGCAAGTGTGAGTTGAAAGTATTGATGTCGAGCTTAAAGAAGAACAATTCATTCATTCATTTAAAGAGTTGCTTACAAATTGAATCCTCAGCGTAAATAAATTTGCCGACATTAACATTATTGGAATTGAAATTTTTTGAACTGTTTCCAAGCAGAGGGACAAACGGACATGCCTATATCGTCTCGTCTTGTGATAATGTGTCCAAGTTTTTAAATATGGAATCAAAGCCAGGTTTGATAATTCAATTTAAATGAACCATTTGACAATATTGTTTTATACCCCTGAGTGAAAAATACTGCGACTTAAGTTAACTTATTTACATAAATACATTGAAATATGTACCTCATGACAATCTACTGCGATATCATCAGGACATATGTTTACACTTTGAATGAGAACATTTATAAGTACCTACATATGTTAGCTAAATGTTACATCGTATAGTGCCATATGCATTCTTGAAGTATGGCTATTTGATAAGAAGTACGATACTACTATCGATTCGGCTGCTCTCCAGACCCAGGAAAAGAAGACTGAAGAAGTGCCATCCGAAGGATCTCCCAACAAGATCCCTTGTGTAAAATATAGAATTTCATAAAATATATTTCACATTAAACTTAAATATGTTTATTATTGCAAATATTGCATTGTATATTTACATAGACTTAAGTGTTTCCTATACATGTATACCTATGGACAATATTTCTATTCCATATTAATTTGCAACTAGCTTAAGCTGCCATATTGCCGATCCTAAGATACTCTATTCACTTATAATAAGATGCAAGGTTCCAACCTTTCCTACTATCCATAAGTTTACCGGAGAGCCAACATCTGCAATGCAAAAACAATAACTCTCCGCATATTCATTAGCAATTCTTTAATTTTAATGTTGTGTGTGTTTTTTTTTTCACAGCCCGACACCAACACCAACAAAATATTATTTGTTGAGTTATGCGCTGCGCAATTAAAGTTTGCCTTGACAACAAACGAGCAAAAATACTTTTGCATACTTTTCAGCGCTCCTTTTTTGGCTAGCACTTAAAATTAAAAATTACAATTACATTTAACTTGGCGAAACTTCCCATCTACTTTAGAGGGTTGAGAATGAAAGAGGAACAAGTTTGGTTCATGTATGCTCTCATTCTCTCTCTCTCCCTCCCTCCTCTCCTCCTTTCCTTCTCCTCATCTTTGTACGAAATGCGGAGGTAAAGAAAACGACTTGTTTACCATTTGGCGCGCTGCGCACTTTTTTATGTCGCGTTTTTCTTACTCCATAGGCAAAAAGCACAGTTGAATGAAAAAAAAAAATAAAACAACAATGCCAAGGAAAATGGAAGGAGAATAAGAACAACAGGGCGCATTTTTAGATTATTTGCCACTTGCAAAGGGCGCGACAAAGTTGAGAGTTGGCAGCCAAGATGGCGCACAAACTACAACAAAATTGGTCGAGAGCACCCGAGTCGGGGACAAAACACAGGTTTGCCATTTGGCATCGACTTAGCTCCCCTAGCCTGACTTTTTGAGTATTTGCCAGCGTTTTGAAATTCATTAAGTGGCAAATAGACGCATTATGTTTATTTGTTTTTCCCATTTTGTTGTTTCATTTTCTATTCCCTTTTTACATTGCCAAAGTTCATTTACTTGTATGGCCATTTGGCATACATGAATAATATTTTATGGAAATAGTGTGTGTGTGTGTGTGTGTGTGTGAGTGTGTTGGTTCAACGGCGATTTTGACTTGCCATGCACAGAGAAAACCAGAGTGAATTAGCAATGTGTGGGCAAATTAATGTGCTGCCAATAATCCTGACATGGCTTGAATGGCGTTACCAAAAACTTTTAATTGAATAAATTTGCGTAGAATTTCCAAAAATGTACAAACAATTGTAAACCGAGCGAAACAAACCAACAAATTCAACAAAATGTGGAATTCTGCGCAAAACTACACACGAACGAACAAATTTCCATGTGCAGAGTGCACTGTCATCAGCAGCAATTGAGCTAATTATGAATTAGAGAGCAGCTAAATTTGCCTGTGGCTGCGGTCCCGGATCTATACCTGGAAATACTTTGTACCAGATATGGATGGCAATAGCAAAGCCAAAGCAATTTGAATTGCGGTTTAGCTAATGTGGGCAAGAGATAGATAGGTAGAGAGACGTATAGAGCGGGGAAGAGCATTAGAGGTTTCTGGACGGTCATTATTTGCTTTTAAGCTCCTCGGGCCACATTGAATGCATTGCAATATCATAAGCGCACATATTACACACGCAATTGCCCCCAAACACACACACACATGCACATAACAAATGTGGCACATACGTCCCGTGTCTATTGTTGACAGCCAGAAAAATAACACAAAAGTGGTCTGCAATATTAAACACTTGAAGTACTGAAAGATATGCAGAGAGAGCGAGAGAGAGAGAGAGTCTGAAATGAATGGTCTTGGTTTGTGCTGGCTGCGTCCTGAATAGACTATATATAAGGCAAGCATTCAAGCGAAAGAAATCGCTTTGCCTCTACTTCATAAAAATAAGCCGCATTCTTTGTGTGTGTGTGTATGTGCGCGTGCGAGTATACTCTACTGTATTGCCACATTTAGTAGACATTAATAAAACCACATGTGGCAGACAAGAAAAATCTTAGACACGCATAGACCTACCAATCCGTCATCATAATGCTGCCAGACGTATGGCATGGAAATTATTCAAGAAAGGCACATAAATTTCGCCAGACTAACAATTAATTAATTGAATTCATTTGGGTGGATAGGCGCATGAGTATAAGTGCATGAGAAAGCTTGCACTAAATCAAGTGCTTCGATTTATCTTTGGCTTGCATTAAAGCCTCGATGGTTCATAATCGGATAGGGACGGGCTTAACAAATTTAGTGCATCGCCACGGGCAAACACAAATTGAAATTTATCAATTGAATTAAAGAATAATACACTTGCCGCTCACACTGCTGGTGTAACTGCTGCTGTACAGAATTATGATTCAATTCGTGTTATTAAATCTGTTATCCTTTCCCTACCACATGCCCGGCCCCACACATTGTCTGGCCCGAGGCTGACGAGCGCGCTTAAAATGCCTCGATGACAATGTTGTTGACATGCTCGCCCGCCTACTCGTAAAATATTTGTTTCAATTGAGTACTGCATGCGCATTGTTCGTGTTGGGAGTGCTGTTGTTTTTCTCTGATATTACCTATATATATGTTTAAGTGTATGTGTATATTTATCTGCCGTGTTATTATTGTTTGGTATTCATTACAAATGTTTTCAATATACATATGTATAAAATAAAATTTGCGAGAGTGAAATTGTTGCGGTCTTTCATCATTGCACCTGCATGAAAGCCTCAATAATATTATATCAGTGAGCAAAAAGGAAATGCAGAGCGCATAAATATGAAAAATATGAATTATTTTACAAGTATACATTTGTATATTCTTGAAGAGTATATACAATTGTTTTCTTAAGCTCCCAACTACAGTGGCATACAAAAATGTGAACATGTTTGCAACCATTGAGTGTTGGTCCGCCTAAAAAATATTTTATCAATTCTGTTTATTGTACATGCACAAATCAACACATAATTATGTAATGCTTATCGTAGAAAAAATAAAAATACAGAGCTAGTATGTTTTCAATAAGATGGAGATCCAAAGCATACAGCTAACATCGCCAAAGAACGAATCGCTAAACAACTTGCAATAATTATCGGTTAACAAAGACTAGTAAGTTTGAATAATATACTAAAAAAAAAAAATAGAAAAGCATCGCGCAAACATATGAGTTTGAAAAGAAATTAATATAACCCGGAAATGCTATTTTAAGTAAGTTGAAAATAAAATTTGAAGCTTAAGTGGTGTATTCACATGCTAATATGCTTCAGTGTATGATCGATTGAAAATAAAAATTAAATTTTTTCCGTTTTCTGTTTTTCAATTTATAGTTTTTCTCCTCAAGAGTGTCTTTAAAAGTCAATACAATACAATAATTATTGGCCCAACTTATATTGCATGGTATTTGTTTTAATTCTTGACTCGAAAATTTCATTTTATTGTAGTTGATGTTAATTTTTTACGACATAACTTCATCACAGGGACATCGTGCTCATTATTTATTCACAACACAAATATTGTAATATTGACTTTCATTATTGCAACTGTTATTGGCATTTTCTTCCATCCTTACAATAATGAAATGAAATAAATAAACTTTCCGTCCCCATACAGTGTAAATATAGAGCTATTTGTGCAAAATTAAGACAATGAGCGGCTTGTGCGGGCACCAACTATTAAGTGTACAGTATTACCAGAGCAGATCTAAAGTAGCGAGCAGCAACCCACAGAGTTACTATTACGGCACTTAAATTAGCGGTGTGGCGCACCTGATATATGTAACGCTCATTTAAGACCGATACAGGTTGAAGACATTGTGCTGCTGTCATTGCTAAGAGGCACTGCAACATCTACAACAACGAGAACGACATCAACATCGACGGCAACGACAGTCAGTCAGGAACTTCCATTAATTAATTGCAATTTGCAACGCGAAGTTGTCAGTAAGCTGCGTTTAGTAGGCAGCAGGCAATGCCACATGCAGCTGTTGCAACAAATGGCCAACATTTCTATGGAGCAGGCTATATGAGGGGTAGGGGGTGGGGTAACTTTGTGTGTTGTCTCTGCCACAAGCCAAGATGATGGCAAGTGCAGGTAGGACTATAACTGGAACCATTTCATAGCCAGCATGCGTGCAACATGGCGTATACTTGATATGTACGTCTGTTGACGTGTTATTAACACAGAGCCAGACTTCTGCTGCAGCACGTTCTATATTTGTGGTAACGCAATGCGTCATGATACACACGCACACACACAAGCATAGACACACACTTAAACGTGGCAGCGAGCTGTGCTACGCATAAATAAATGATGATGCTTCAGATAAGATTCCACGGCAAGCGCGGCAGGCAGTTGGCGACGCAAGTAGACGGGCGCACAGGAAGGCAGGTGGGAAGGTGAGAAATCAGCGTGTGAGCGATAGTGCTGCCTCTAAATTTTGTGATTTTATGGCGCCATCAAACTGCCGTGATAAGTGAGGGAAAATATTTAACTTGACTGAATTCGGCCTTTTGAGAAAAAAAAAGGTTATTCGTGTTCCTCTCATGTTATATCAACAACATTGATCCTAAAATTCATGCATAGAGGAAACTAAGTACAGAAGTCATTTATAAAACTAATCAATCAACCAAAAGCTGAGCTTTCTTATATGTTTTGCATCAGAAACGAAGAATTTAAATTTAAAATGTATAGAAACATACAAGTATGTATGTAGTTATGTATTTATGTCTGTGGGAGACTCAAAATAACAGTGAAAATAGCTGCTGAAAGATAATAACAATAATAAATCACCCTCTCTCTTCACCTGAGTTCGGAGAATCTGCATTTCAGGCTTGGGAACTCCTGCCTTCACACAAGCACAGACATTTATTTACAACAGCTCGTCTTGAATAATAAGATATATGTACAAGTTCTCTGAGGAAAATGCTACGCAACGTCTTGATTTTTACAAAAATTTAACAATTTCACCTTTCGCGTAAAGTTACTCTTGCTTGTAAATTATAAACATTTCGAAACACTTTGATAACATCCCTTTAGAACTGAATTTAAAATCAAATATGCATTTATTTTAAACCTTCATTTTCAAGTTAGCTGTCAGTAAATGCCTGATATAATGCAGATCCTTATCTGCCAACTTTTTCATGTTCTAACAGAACAAAATTTGCAATAAAGGTATCATTTGATTTATAATTTACTTCCAATAAATGAAACAAGAGATATTGTTGCTGTCAATTCTTTCAAAATATTACTTTAGTGTCATATCTGCAAAAAGTGTGGAGTGGAAAATGTGTACTTTAAACAATTTAGACATACATCCATATACTTTTAAAATGTTGGTTACGCTTTTAAAAATATAGCGCATCAAAAATGATTAAAACGTCGGAAAACTCGTTTTAATAAAAATTTCTATTTGCATGGCTATTTTAATTCGAATCCCTGCTGCTCAGTAAGTTGGCCATAACTTCTCAAAGCGGCTAACTAAGAGAAAAAGGCAAAATTGTGAATTCGTAGGACCAAGTACTGGCAACACTGTTGGGTGTGAGGACGACTGATTATTCAGCCCGCCACTTCAGTAGTTGTGGCAGCTTCAAGGTGACAGCGCATCGTGCGATCTGCAGGGCACACGGATGTGAGAGAATAAGAAGAATACGTCTGAAAGGAAGAGGAACTGGGTGGGGAAGGAAGGCAATGTAACTGCTTGTTGAGTTAAGCCGGAATTCCTCAAGCGCAACAATCTGTCTGCATATTTTATTAAAAAGTTGCACGACGTTCCCCCGCCACCTCAAAAATTAATATATGTGCGTTATACGTACTATAAGTATATGTAAGTGTATATGTAAATGTTAGCATTTCGGTAGATGACCCCGGCCACTAGAGCTCGCGTTGGCGCTCTAAAAGCCCAGAGTGGCATAAAATTGCACTCTAATTACCACAAATCGCTCGCAACTAATTTAATAGTAATGAACAATTCAGAACTATGCAGCCAAACCGTGCTCGAACCACTTAATAATCGGATGAATGACCATTAAAAACTTCTCTCCCGCCAAAACCCCGACTCACTCCCTGTCGCATTCCTTTCTTTATGGGTGTAGTGTGTGTGTGTGTGTTTGCATATATTTGCGCCAAACTGACGTCGTCAGTCCGCAAACTTTTATTGTACGCCCAACAACACTGAGTTCATACACTTCGAGTATTGTTGCTCTCCGGACTTCCAACAATGTTCGCCATAAAACAGCAGCCAGCAGCACTTTGTGGTACCTCTGAAGATGTTGCGGAAGAAAACAATTGCCAACAAAAATTAAACGTACTACAATGTTAGGCACGCATTGGTTCTGGCCTCTGCCTGGCCGGCATAAAAATTAAGTGACACTCAAGCCGAAACTGTGATTAATTGCCCTGCAAGCCATGAACAGCCCGACAAGACCTTAACAGTATCATTAAAAGTTTTCCCCAGACATCTTCCTTTTGGTCGTCACCGTCGTCGTCGTCTTCATTTGGCATTATGATAATAATGAGCAGTTGGCAAGGCGACGGAAAGTCGGCTCCCAGCTGTCAATATGCGCTGTCAAATTTGCAGGTCGACCTACGCGTAGCCCCAGTTCTCGGCCCCGGGCCCGACCCCGACCCCGTCTCTGCTGTCATGTCGGACTGCCGACATGGAACCGCCTGTGCAGCACAAATTGATGGTGTTATGCGTTCATGAATACGTCAAAGAACAAATACGCATGAAATGGTCACTTGATTATATGAGATTCTCGTGTTGATATCTATGATAAGGGCCCAGCAAGATGGACGGGCATGGGCTTACAGTGTTTAATGAAATTTAGGCACAATACTGACAGGACTCGCAGGTCAACATGATGAATGCGCCATAAAACTAAATAGGACGAAGGTGAGTGGTTGTGTCTGTGGGTTACGCCAGATTTGATGTTCATTTAAAATTTCTGGGTCAACACGTGTGACAGAAAGAGTCCACAAATTAACAGAAACTGCTGTTATGTACTGTAAGATATTTCCGTGAGATATTTATATTAGAGCTCTACATGGCTGTTTTCACTTGATATGAACTCGCGCTATTAAAAATTGAGCTCACGGATAGCTTTTCTTTTTTTTACTAATATTGCAGCTATTTATGGATAAACATAGTATTCATGTTTTCCACTTAATCGTGATGGACGGCCTTCCATGTACCAACAAATTTTAGGCCGATTATTGACTCCACTGTTCGAGATGGTCATAATTTGTGCTCAGTCTTCACTTACTGATTACTGCTGAATTAAAAGTAGGATAACAAGAATGAAATTCAATTCAATACTGTATTGAAATTCTTCAATATATGTGGGATCTGGGAAACCTTATCCCTATCCGTACAAAAATAAGTAAAGCTGCCTATGGACACAGGCAGAAAGTGATCAGTTAGCAGCAGATCAATGATCTGAAAGTTATGCTGAATTTAACTAGCAAGACAATAACCATCGAATTAATTCTCAAACATACAAGTAAGTGATTACTTTATTGGTGGCTTTTGTGCAAAGCAAATCATAATAAGAGAACGCAATTGGTTGGTCGACAATGAGACCAATTAGTGCGATTATACTTGTATTACATGTTCACTGGCCAGTTTCGATAATTCTACCCAAAGTGTTTTTAATTGGTCAATAAAATTGGTCCTGATTTTTGAAAATTATTTAAGCTGACTCCTCCGTTGTTCTACCTAAATTAATCCACAGGGGACAATAATGTTAAAATTAGCAGCAGATTTCTAGTAGTTAGTTTAAACCACACTGGACATCCACAATAGTCAACGAGTCAAGCTAACGAACTGACTGAGCACATAAATATTTTTATTGTTGGTAGCAGGATATGCGACTCTTTCTTCTTTGTCCTACATTAACATCTTTAATACATTTTACAAAGGGAGAATAATAGGAAATTGAAAAAGAGCAAGGGCATAGAATAGCAAACTAGTTTATGAAATTATAAAGAAAAATATGGAAATGCACTCACTCATTTAGTAAGCTCACAATTTTCATAAATTTATGTTTTCGATTTTGTCAGTACTCTAAAGATATGAAATACATTTGAAATTAGATACAGCATTTGAAATTAAGGCAGTGAAACGTCATTTAAAACGTTATGACTAAGCTCGAACTAAATTGCCATTTTTTCCCATCGATCGATGCACGCGTACATGAAAACAATTCATTATCCTCTCAAATGCTGAGATAATGAATAAATAAACGTCAAAAATCGCATAATAAATCACAGCGCTTGAATCAAATAATTTGTTTTTCCACTCTCCCACAATTTTTTCCTCACTTTTAGCATATTGCGAAAATTGTGAGCTTATTATAAGTTTGCTTTTTTATTGTTTCGATCTCTGGCAATTTGAAAGCTTTCGCGCTTGATTAAATTTGCACTCAACTTTTCAGTGCGTTCATTAATCATTTGTCGAGTCGCTGGGGACACTTGGATCGGTTTGTGGGAAAGGGGGCTAAGAAACTTGGACTGCAACTTTGCGTTCAACTTCTTCTACTTGCAGCTGGCATTGCCAATAAGAGAATTCTTGAAATATTATTATATGCAAGCAAATAGAAAAATTATGCATTAATTGTAACAGTAACTGCGCTGCAGTGCTCAGTATAAATAATAATTGTAACTCACAGTTAATGGAAGAAAGTAGCGCAAATGTCTCACTGCCTTGGCAATTACTTAATCTCTAATTCATGGATAGCGTGAAAGTAATAAACTGGTGCTGACCTGGCAAATGAAAATGGTAAATTTTCTTTAGAATTAGAAAAACCCTTTATATATTCATCAGCGAGAGGCCGGTGACTGCAACGCAATGTGGCCAAGACAAAAGCCTCGTGGCCAAATGAATGAATATGTCGGTCCTGAGTAATTTGTTTCGCGGCAGAGCATGAAAATAACGACGCTAGTCAACAACCACGCTGACCGCGTGCAAAGGATTCATTTTCATAGCAACCACAATGCCGACGGGGCTCTCAACCAACGGCCAATAGCCGAGGGCCAACGGCGGATGAGCTTTCCTTGTTCATTTAGCAGTCAAACGGAGTCGTCCTCATTGTACTTGCCGTCGCCGTCGCCGTCGCCAGCGGACAGAAGACAGCCTGCCACTGTCTCCGCCATCGTGGTCGTCGTCGACGTCGCTGCTGGGTTTCCGTTTCCTGCTTTGTTGAAATTTCATGGCAATATATTTTGCTAGCAGCTTCAGCCCCAGCCCCAGCCTCCGCCCAGACCAAGCGCTCAGCCATCGTCATCAGTCATTTTGTCTAAAAGAATATATTGCAATTAAAAGCATAAAATATGCTCTTGCGCTAACCATGGAGCCACCCAGAGTAGTGCCGAGGGGTTTGGGGGTGGGGTCCTTCACTTCGTCGCTGCTTGGCTCTTGTTTATGAAGCCAAACACATGACTCCGCCCACAACATTTTGCACACTTGGTGCCAAAAATTGTTAGCCAGCACTTCGTTTTCCAGCTCATTGTCGGCCAGAGCTTGTTGCGGATGTTGATGTTTAACTCCCCTTTGGTAAAGAAAATATTAAAAATGCTTCAAGTTAAGTCTGGTCTCTGTCTAGTTGAGTCATTTTTATGGCTGACACTTTGGGCAAATCGGTTTGACTCTAATGGAAAAGTTTTACTCGGCCACAAAGATACAGCAATCAATCCATCAGTCAGCCCATTAAATAATGCATGCCAATGCTCCTAACCTGACCTTTGTTTACCTTTAGCCCCGCACTAATGACGTCAAGCCGTTTTTCTCACCTGTTCGCAGCTGTCGTTACAATTTTACGAAAGAAACTTTTTTCAACGTCTACTTTTTAGTCATAGTTGTGCTTTTGTAGCACCATTTGAATTTTTCATTATACAACTTTTACGCGCTTGAGAAAACTACAAAGATGGAGAATTAGCGGTGGAGTGAGTGTGAGGGGTGGGGGGAAGGAGAAAGGACAACAACAGCGAGACAAAACACCTGCAGGCTGGCAGCGTTTCTGCGAGAAAGGAAATGAAAGCTTCAAAGTCATTTGCCGCTTAAAGAAAAGTGTAATGTAGCACATGTTTAAGAGCGAGTAAAAATTGTGCAAAAGGCGCGTCAGCTTTCTTCATCCTAAATACCACACACATATACTAGTATGTAAGTATGTGTGTTGCCTTTTCTCAGCAGCCGCCAGCTTTGGCGCTTTCCACTCAGAACAATGAATGTCATCACAGTAAAAAGTTTTCATAAGACTCGACTCGACTCGCACAACGCACGCTGAATTTATGATGAGTTATTCGACGCTTGTCAACACTGGCGTCGCGCCGCTTAAACCCTTCAATGTTTAAAAATCGGAATTAAGTTTGGAATACGCATTTTCAGCAGCGAGACATTTTTGTTCATTCGACGCCTATGTCTATCTGCACAGCTGCGATCCCAAGAATCATTCAGCGATTTTATGATGCGTACCAAATCGGCAGTCAAGTAAATGCCTAATAGAAAAATTTATGCAGGCACAAAGTTTTTAATGAGCATAAGGACAAAAATTTGCAGCACTGAAAAACTTTTTAAATAGTTCATCTACGAGTATGGCAAAAAGTTTGCGCGTTAAGTTTAGGCTAGAAAAGTTTGGAATAAATCCGATAAGGAAATTTAATAAATTATTGATTACATGAGAAAGTTGTGTTGCGTCTTAGGCCGTGCTTCACGTTGTTAGAATGTCTTTTGGTGCACAACAACAACAACATCATCAACATCAATCATAAGCCACATGTACACTTAATGGCGACACAAATTCCGCCTCATACTTATTTCAACTCTAAAACAATTTCTCAAAAATTCATATGCTCTTTAAAGCCAGACAAATGGCGCATATGTAGCTCTTGAGAGCTGTCTAACTTGGTCTAAGCTGTGCCAAACACATGGTGTGGCAATCCCTCGCTCAATGAAAAACAAATCAAAAGCTACAGAGAACGTACACTACTTGTATGTACGAGTATGTATGGGTATGTGTAAGTAGACTTTAAGGACAAACTGACAGATACGTTCGGATTTAGATGCATATATCTTGTACACACTTTGTGAGATGGGGTTGAGGATGGGCTTCGCAGCTCCCTGGTGCTAAACAAATCACATCAGTACTAACAAATAAAATATAAAGCGAGTCAAGTCAGCACAAAAGACACGGCACACGCCGACAAATAGACGAGGAACATGCTAACACACACACCCACACACCCACAGACCCAGTGCCTTCTCTTGCCTGTGAGTAATTCCATATTTTATTTGCTTTCCAATTCTAAATGTGTGTGTGCTCGTGTGGTTAGCTCTAGCAAGGCCAAGGAGCTAGGAAAAGGATTCGAGCAACGACTTTCTAGAAGGCACAGTTCTAAGCGAAAAGAAAAGTAGTCGAATTTGTTTGCGCATTTGCACGTAGCCTCTCGAAAGTCGCCAACAGCATTGCGTGGCACACGCCACGTGTGCCGTTGTGGCCTTTGTCTATGCGGCAAGCAACGTCTTTCTATTGGGAGAAAGGAAAAAGGCAGCAGAAAATAATAAAAAACTTATTTAAGGGGATTGCAATAAAGTGCCAGGATGCTGGCACATTGGGATTTGTCCCTTTTGGCGGCAAACGCTGCCAATGCTATTTTACCTGCAAATATTTTTCCACCCGAAGCCAACACAAGCACACATACACATACACACACACACAGACATACACACACACACACACATACATACATACATACATGGAAACACATGCCAAAGCAGCCCCAAATGAAAAGATTTTTTTCCACATACCATTGATGGGCTTCACTGCCAAGCTGGCAGATGCCAGGATTCCAAGCGGCCACCACAGCCGCCAAGAGCGAACCGCCACTCGTTTTATATACAATTCCCTCAAGTGCTTTATTTGCCAAACATTGCTTTTGGTTCTGCTGCCGCTTTCATGTTTCCATTTTAGCTCGAACTCGTCCGTTACCATTTTAAACTGTTGCATATAATTTATTGTAACTAAAAGTTCTTCTTGTTTTTTTTCACTCTTAAACCAGAAAGGGTTCTTTGGCCCTTTTTCTTCGTGGGTTGCCTTCGAATTTTTGTTGGTCTCTTGAGCTCAATTTTATAGATCGTTATAGCTTGTGTGCTCATATGTGTGAGTGTGTGTGTAAGTATTGGAGGGGATCCCAATGTCAACGGTGACTTAGCTTGGGATTAAAATTGACATTTAACTGTGATTAGTAGTTGACTTGCTTTTGGCTTCAACAACTTGGATTTTTTTTGTTTGGTTATCTTTTTTTGAACAGCAATTAAGGAGCGGACATAGGCATGAACTCCTAAAGGTTACAGATCTGAGCTTGTCATTAATTTTTTATTGATTCTATATCAAAATAAATACTTATTTATGTCATCATGCAGTTATACGTTCCTCTTTTTATTGTCTATCGCCTATCTCCCAATCGTTTAGGGTGCGAAAACGTTGCATAAAGTCCTCCTTAGTAAGCAAATTATTTAATTAGAATATTTTAGAAGAATAACATCAGAGGATCTAATTTAAATAATCATATTCAAAACAGCAGACACAAATGTAAGCGCGACGAAGCGCGCAAAGTAAATAAGAACCAGACGGGGCAGCGACCAAAGCCGCGGCCATAACGACAAGCGATGCGCACCGCAATGGTGGAATGTTGACATTAATTAAAATGTCATTTAAATGAAATATAACAAACGGACAATAGCAACAATAACATCAGCAAAAATGTGGGTCTATTACAGCAACAAATAATAAAAGGACGCAATAAACAATAGCGCGAGAGGAAAACAAAAATGGCGAAGGCTGGCCACCCAACTGGTCTCAACAACGCAAAGCAGACGCACTAAGCAGGAGATACTCAGAAGATAGGAAAAAGGACTCACCAAACACACACACACACACACACACACACACACACACAGACACAAAACTGAACACAATAAAAGGCCAACGGCCACAATGCATGAAAAACGCTCCATTAGGGTAATGAACAAGTTAACAAGCGCGCATATTTCTACTCTGTCTCTTCGGCCTACGTTGCGGGTGCGGGTGCGGGTGCGCGTGGCATGCGGGTGTGGCATGAGTGTCGCAAATACGCAGAGCTGCGTTTATTTTTAAATTTTCCATTGCATGGCACAATTACTCACAAGTACACGAAAACAAACATTTTACACTTGAGTGCCTGCCACACATATTTGCGCTGCCATCGACAACGAGTTGTGGCCAAAATCAACAGAACAACAGACACACTGATACAAATAGTGTTTGCATAAGCCAGCCAGCTTTTACCTCAGGCTATTTAATTGTTGATTTTCTAGCTCAGCAAGATTATACGGCCATATTTAAATTAAATCTCCTATAGACAGCGTTTTTGTTTTGCATTTACCCTTAATAGCAGACAGCAGAGGAAGCTCAAATTATAGAAATTGCTGTGAACATTTCACAGAAGTTCCATTTATATTTCGAAAATGTTCTCCGTATCAGCAAGCACATGGTTACATAATTATTGACAAAGAGATGACCTGAAAGATAATCAAATTGGATCTCAAGAGACGACCACATACATTTTTTCCATTTAAAGAGAAGAGTAGAGTAATAACAAATGCTGAAATCAATTAAAATCGGGTTATATACAAGCATATACATAAGTGTATTTCTTGTTTTTTGGTCAGTGCACAAAATGTTGTGGCATCGGCAAATATGCGTAGTAATTATAAAAGATTTACGCAAATTGAACTCGACGCTCTCCAGTAAATATTGTAAATAAATAAATAAGCAGCAGCAAAGGCCAGACGTTGAACAAATGGGCCGAGCAAAATTTTTTGCCATTTGCGTTACATGTTTACTTAGTTGCTGCTTCTGGCTAAATGGCTTCTTGGCCGGCTTTTCTTGGACTCATTTGCAAATGGACATGGACGCACTCCGATCGTCTGTCCTGTTCGCCTGAATGACTACGCAAATTTGCGCTTAGACAGAAATTGCCTATTTTTGTTTATTTTGTTGAGTTTTGGGCTCGGAGCTCGTTTTCTGCTCGACTCGACTCGACTCGACTTGACTCGACGTCGTCCTTAGGCTGATTCAGCGCAAAAAGATTAATGATTTCTCATTTGGCTGCCGTCGTCGAAGATGTCGAAAAACATTTCAAAGCATTTCCTTTACAATTCAGTTGCGTTCAAAACTTTGCGCCTTTACTCTTGTTTACTGTCTAGCCGCCTTTTTCTGGGCCATCTTTTCATCGCCTTTCGCCCTTCTTGTTGTTAGGGTTCTGGTGGGTGGCGCGTGTTTTGACTTTTCGCAATAAAATCAAATTAAATAAATTTTTGGAACATAATCAGATTTGCTTATTGACATCGTCAAAGCTGTCGCCTTTCGATTTTTGTCTCATATCGGTCTCCCCATTTATAAATTCATTTATGAATTCATTTATCTCAATAGTACATTTCTAAGCAATTTCTTTTCATGAATAGACCAGACTGTCGATGATTACTTATGAATTAGGCCGGAGCTTTGCTTAAACGTCAATATAAGCATATATATCGAACTCTTTGAATTTTCATTTCAACATGGTCGAATCAATTGATGATTTCGTTAAAACGCATTGATATGCAGTCAATCAAGCTCAAATATTCTCCTCTTTCTGGCATGTTGTATGTAGCAATTAAACACAAATAACATTTACTATAAACCACATATAGTAAACGAAAAATATAAAATACAGCCGAGCATGTTTTATGAACACAGCATAAATTGAAAATGAAAATAAAAACAGCTCGATTGCTCGTCCAATTACGCTATTTCTGACGAAAAATCAATGATCGGTCAGACATAGTGGCCACTTCCACAGGCAATACAAAATTCAACTAGAAATTTGCCAACATGTCAGAAAAAAATGGCTAGGCTCAACATTTTAAAGTGTGTATGAAAAATTGTTAGCATAGAATGCAAATAAAGCAACAAAATTTACCAAACGTGTTAAGTGCGTGTGGGGAGGGGGGGGGGGGGTTGCTGTAGTGGGCGGCAGTTACAAAATCGCAAACGCAGCATATGCCAGCAAACAAACAAGTTACAGTGGTTCCATTAAATTACATTTAAAATGTTCATTGTCACTTCACAAATTAACTTTTCAGGTCAGTTCATGGAAATGGAAACAGCTCTCTGTCTAAATCGATTTGTCCTCTCATGATGATTACAGGTATAAGTAACAGGTGGCATACTAATATTGTTTTGATATGGAGCCTATTCATGTCCAGATTGGAATTAGAAATACTTCTTTACAAAAGGAACTGATAAGTGATCACTTTTATTTTAAGGCTAATTTACAAATTATTTAATTCTTTGTCAGGTGCGTAATATAAATCTGACATTTCTGTTCGACTGTCCACACCTCTGCCCGTCTCCTTGCGTCCGAATGCTTCGATATTCAAAGACTTCTTTGGAGCTGGAGCTATGCAGATACCTGGAACAGAATAAGTAACACTACAGCCACTATAACCCACTCCCACTCCCTGACCCGTCTGGGGAGCATCTCTCGATGCCTATTTTGTTTTTTCGATTTATGATATTCTTTTAGGATTTAATTGCATAATTAGTTCCGATTTTAAAGCAAATTCGAAATGATTTTGGCGGTTTACTTGATTTGTGGGGTATACAAGTATTATAACATACATAAGTTGAAGACCACTGTGCAGGGACAATGTGGATGGGAGTGTAAAAGACCGCGTAGACATACCAGTATCCCATCGTTGCGTGGGGGTGAGGCACATGTAAATTTTTGCCTTTTCAGCTGAAGTGAGCAAATATGTAAGTAACAACAACAACAACAATAACAACAACACGAAGAATAACAGCCTCCCCTACGTATGAAATGGTGGCCAGACATTTGTGGAAGTAAAATTGCATGCAAATATATGCACATAGGAGCGCAGCTGCCAGAGAGGGGTCTTCAGTTGTGTTTGAACCCAAATTAATAAAACCGACAGATTGCCCGTCAAGCGCACCAATATTTGTACAGCACACATCACAAGCAACAAGGACTGGGTCGCACTTCAAGGACGTGAAATTGCGATATACTCGCAAAGTTGGTTTTAATTATACGCGTCCCATAGCCGCACAGTGCATTTTTATATTAACTCCGCAGTCTTTCACTTTGGACGGCCACAGAAGTCAGTGCCAAGAACATGCCTTGCCACAATGAGACCGCTTGGCGCCCTCACCTCACAACCGTCTTTCTCTCCATCTGTGTCTCTGTGCGTTTCTGGCCAGGATGCTGGCAATGTCACATGAAACCGCATGCGGCACTGGCGGTGGAGTAGACGACAATTACAACTTGCGCTCCAATCTAAGCCCAGAATGGACATGCAGACAGACAGACAATAATTTCATGGAGCAAAACCGAAGAGAATAATAGCCAAGTTAAAGAGTGGAGAGTAGCAAACGCAAATCTGTGCGGTTAAACGCAAGTGTCAGCTGTCATTTCTGTACAGAGTGAAAAAAACAAAGCGTGGACTATGCAGGGCAATAATTCTTCCAACCGGAGCCACAAGAAAATAAGGCAATGGCCATGGATGGAGCAAAGACGTAATGAAAGACCATAAAAAAGCAAGTAACAAGGGAGTGTTTAGAAGAAAATGGTTTAATAGTGGCAACATATGGCGTCAGCATTTACATGAAAAACAAGTTTAGAAAAGTGGCACACAGCACGTCTATAAAACAAAAAGCATTGTACGTATCCGAGTATGTGTGTATCTCAGTAGAGCTGTGGGAAAACAGATATCATAAGAAGGCAGGCAAAGTAAACTTCGGGCTAAGCTGCTTTGGACAAAAAGGAAAGAGAAATGAGGCAAAGCATAGATGTTGTATCTTGTTTCTTGCTTTAAATTGATTATCTAACATTTTCTAACAAAGCGGCGTTTTCACAATCGGCAGACTCCACTTGCATAAGAGTGGGGCACGACTGAAGCCTCTTCTTCATATATCTCTAAGCTACTTAAGCAATTTTCATACACAAATTGTCAAAAATGGCATCAAACAGAGACCATTGACCAGATACCAATACTGACAATGGAACAACCGGCCACATGATTAGCCAACTGACCATAAGCTTCCAAATAGGATGATTATGTGCTGAAAGGCAGCTATGTTGATGACGTAGATACTAATACTGTATGTATACCCCGAACAACAACACCAATAAAAAATGCATAACAGCAGGCAACACAAGCCGGTTGGCTCATGTTTGCACCGAGTTCTGTCCCAGGACTTGCATGGCCCTGCATCCCTTTTTCAGAGTGGTGCCCGAGACCTGCTGTGACTTGGCGCCGACTACAACATTGGGAACGTCGGCAAAGTTAAGCGCTCTAAAATCATAGTCATGTCCATGAATATCCCTTACTGATTACAAGCAACAGAGCGCATTAGGCCAACGACAAAGACAAAGAGCATGTTAAGAAGTAGCAGCAACAATATTGCAGGCGACAAGGACAGCAGCTACTTTTCCTGCTGCCTACTACAAGCATTGTGTAGCCAAATGTCATTCGCCTGAAAATATGCAAAACAAAAACTGAGTAGCAGTCGAGTCTGGCTAATTTCAAATACGGCTGCACAACAAATTTACAAAAAGGATTCTAGTTAATGCAGAAATCTTCCATATAACGCAGGAGGTATGGAAGATATTATGCATGCCATTTCAACCACAAGTCTTATTGTCACTTGTTCTGATATGAGTTCAAAAATTCAAGAATTGTATTTAATTTTAATTGTTTTTTTCTTACATTCTCACTCCATTCTCTATTAAGAGATACTATTCCGTTCCTCAAGCTTCGTCTTTGCAGAGCTTTTCACATATTCCTTGGTATTATTTTGCAGAATTTTTGTACCAACTTGTGCGTGTAGGGTTCAGCTCTAATGTTTTGCGAGCTATTCCGGTCTTGTTTTTGGGGACCTCCTTCAAATGCTCAACTAGAAGAATTGCCTATTAGACAGCGATGCTGTCATCCTCGCCTAAGCGTGCAACATTTTTGGGCATACTAAGAAGCATTAATGACTTGCAACAATAAAATAGAAATATATCGAATTGGAATTTCACATTCAGCTGCTCACTCAACTGAGAGGTGGTGTAAAATATTCACAAATAGACGTAACTGTGTTATTAAATTTAATTAATACGCAACTTACCCAGAGGCGAGTGTGGGCAGGCGTCAATCAGCAAGCATAAGACGCAATCAAATTCAATCAGAGTCAGTATGAAGGACTAAAGGCATCAGGCAGCAGGCATCAGGCAGCGGACAACGATGCGACCACTTTCAAAACCACTTTCAGCATTTACTCGCTGTTAATGATGGGCAATTGAGCGACCACAACAAGTTGGAAATTATGCTCAAAAGCGCCAGCAGCAACAACAACAATGGCAACAATGTGTGGGTCTGTTAATGACAGGTGGAAATCTTTAAATGTTTACGCAGCTGCCATGGGTGTCTGTGTGTATGTGTGTGTGTGTGTGTATATGTGTGTGTCGGTAAGTATGTGTGGGATAGCATTAATGCAGCCAATTAATTATTTGCGCGAGTGGAAGCCGCAGGCGGTTTAAGCAGCCACAGCCAAAACCAACCCCCCCTCTCTTATGCAGCTCGTTGTCAGACACCTGATATATTGTTATTGTTCACACACAGAGTTCAATACACATATACGTGTACATACATATTTATACATATGTTCTGCATACTACCGAAGAGTTCATGCCTGCCTTCCCTTATGATTTATAATTTCATATGCTTCGCTTTCATTATGCGCTTTTTCATATTTTCTCCCTTTTCCGTAATTTTAATTTCAGTTATTCAAAAATTTATGACCATCAATACGCCGGAAGCGCGAATGCACGAGTGTGCGCCAAAGGGTATGTGTGTGTGTGTGTGTGGAGGTGTGTATGAGTGGATGCAGGAGATGTGAAAAATAATTGCAATTTTTTCTTACAGAAACTGCACCTGAAGCACATTCTGAGAAATTGTTGATTTCGAAATATTCCTGTTGTTAATTAAGAAGAGCCTTACGAACACCATGCGAATTGGTAGTGTCTTCGATTCCAGAGGAAAGTTTTAAGATCTGCCATCGGCAGCACGCGAAAAGTGCAGAAGTCAATTCCTCTTCATTTTAAGGTTAAGAATATTCAGCTACAGCATATTGCCCAGCCAACTTATTAAATCCTGGGCAGATTTGCTCCTTGGATAAGCCAGGAATAACAGCTTAAGCAGTTAACATCATTAGACGTGGCTGTCTGCAAGAGTTCCGCGGCAACGAACAAACTTTCTCTGGGGTAAAATCAAAATAAATAAAATCGCATAATAAAAATTGAAGGCGAGAAAGTTTGAGCGTGCGATGAACGTGTGCAGGGATTTGTAAGCCAAAAGTTGTCTGAGCCAACAACATTGAAAGCAGCAGCAGTAGCAGCAAAAAGGGGGAATCGAAGCCAGTTAAGTACGTGCGACAGGTGGCAAGTCAATAAATTGGCACTAAGCAGACAATTACGTGGGGATTAGCGACACATTTAGGGAGTCGAGCGTAGGCGCAAATGAGTGGCTCGAACAGTTTATGAGAGGGCGTGATCCTGCCATAAAAGGAAGTTCCATTTAGAAGACATTTAAGTGATCTTAAAAGTGAACTTTTATAGAACATTCGAGTAGATAAAAACATAAAGTACTAACAGATTGCAATTTTCGTCTCAATTTAAAATATCACAATATTGGTGCAGCAATTATAGAAAATCGAGATACATTTTAATTGACACCCTAAACAATAAGCATTGCTCCCTTTTCCTACCTGGAAAGTTAGTTAGTTCAAAAATAATTCAATTGAATTTATGTATGTATGTGCATACATGCCATTATGAGAGTGAAGCCAAAAAATGGAGCACAGAACAATATCCCGACATTGTCTGCGTCTCGGTGTCCCATGCAATTGCACATGCAGTTGCTTACTTTTTGGCCAGACTATTTTCACTTTATCTTGGCTATGACATGATTTATATGCAATGCTTTTATCTGCAGCGCACACGCTGAGCCCAACACCGAGAATATTTCTCATCATCTGCGCATTCTCTCTATTGCGGCTGCTGTAGATCGAGGAAGGGGCCCAGCTAGGCTATTACCTACACAACGGGCGCATAAAGTTTGCGTATGCACAAAAGTCCACATCATTTTAAATATGCATAAATTGGACTTTAAATTCTGTAGTTTGTTTCAGCTGCGGGCATTTTCGGTTAGTTTTATTCTACTTGCCTCTATGCACATGCATTTTGTGTCTGCCAGCAATGGATGAACTTTATGCACATGTTTTCCGGGCTAAAAATTCAAAACGAACTGAGACTGAGATAAAGAACCATGATTGGTGGTAGCTCAGTTGGTTTTGCAGTGTCAAAGAGCCTTGAAAATGCACAAAGCTCTTTGCCCAAGCTAAAGCCGTTCCAGTGTGTATTAAAGTGGAATTGCTGCTATACAAAGTATACGAGTAAATGGTCGAGGGACAATATAACATGCATAGTTAAATAGATCCCGTTGTTCAAGCTTACTCGATAGTTCATGATTTTAATATATTTTTGTCGTGTTTCCATAGTGGTATTTAAATACAAGTATAGTTTTTTTAAACATTGTAAGGAAGTTACACAATTTATTTATTTGTTCACAAATAGTAACGAGGCTAATCTTAAGGGAACCATTTCCTTTCTAGGACTTAGAAAAACCTTTATCAAAAGCTTGCCTATTTTAGCTTATATACATACTTGTACATGTATACAGTGAGATGGTCGGATATACTGATCTAGTTACATCTAGGTACATAAATTCACACTAAACCAGCAGCACGCGAGTCCGTCTGTTGTACTAGACCCTCGCTCTTAACAGCCATTTAACTAATAATAACTACAACAACATATTAGGAAGAAAATTTGGCTCCAATCAAAAACTTGCCATGCACTTCTGTACTTCAGTCTTCTATAAAAGTCTATAAACAGTAGGAATATTCTTTGATAGCAAAAACCACAGGACATGCCTCTAATTAAATGCAAATCTCGTTGCTCTCGCATCCCTGACTGACTGAAATCACAACAACATTGACGAAAATGCTTCAATATTTTGTATACGTTTTACTGAAAAACGTGTAATGATATCGTATGACTGTAAGGATTAGATACTGATCAAAGCACCAGGGAACACTGCGATTTTAATTCAGCTCATCATAATAATGTAATATTACTATATTTTATATTTTCCCATTCTTCAGTATTTTTGTTACATGCTGGCATGTCAAAATCACAACACCCCAAAACTTTTCAGTAAAGTGTATAAAAATAATACATATACTTACTTCTTAAATATATAACATAACATATTGATAACATATTTTAATATTAAATTAGTCACTTTATTTTGTTACGAATAAAATATTAGTGAGAGCTAGTAGCGATTTTGATTTTTCATTGTTTTATTAAATATGCTAAATAATAATTTGATTTGAGGAGGGAAATGGGATAAGGTCACAAATAACCTATACACAAGCCAAGCAAAGTCAAGAGTTGGCTTTGGCAGCTTCAATTACAACTTTAACTATTTGGTTAATTATGCAACGGTGCAACAATGTGGAGGTGAGGCGGGGCAAACTTTTATAAACATAGCGCCACAAAAAGTGAGGAACAGGCGTGGCGTCAGTTTTTCACACAAATACAGACAAAACACAAAACTCTCTCCTTGGCTGACGCGCAACCAAAATTTTTTGAACGAGTTTCAACGCCAGTGTCGTCGCATAACTTTGGCAGGCTGACAAGCAAACCAGCAACAACAACGAAAGCTGCACCACCAGCCAAAGGGCTACAAATACCCAAAAGGTTGTACAGCGAGCAGTTCGTAGAGTTAAAAAAAAAAACAGTTGGGAACCCGCGCACACTTTAGAGGCACAGCATATGGCAGGAAGAACTTTATGCCTAGTGGCAGGTGCCTGATAGAGGATGGTGAGGGGGTGAAGCAGCGGGCCAAGAGTCGATGCAGAAAAGCGGGCCAAAACGAAACTAACCCAAAACTTAGTCGCTGCCATCGCCGCTAATCCATTTGTGCGCTGGCCCCTCACGCATTAGACACATTAAGTTTCCGCTGCAAAGTTTTTCTAATTGAATTGTATGGCCTGCCTCTTCTTACTTCCTCCCTCTATACGGGTATGAAAAATATGTGTGCATGCGCATGTGTGTGCGTGTAAGTGGCATGCTTTTTGTTTACACTTAAGCTCAGGCACACACACACCCACACAAACACACTCCTTGTTTTTTCACGCAGACTGCTGTGTCTGTTTTGCCTTCATGTGGAAAAATCTAATTACTTGACGTTGTTGCCGCTGCCTGCAGCCTGCCTGACTGCCTGTCCGCCTGCTGTTTAACTAAGTTCAGACCTGACTATATACTATCCATGTGCATGAATATGAGTACGTCTTTGTTTTTATGACTGCCGGCTACGAGGCGTATGCGTAATATGTGTGCAGGCCCTTGGGATCTCTGACTTGGCCACCATCATCACCGTCTCCGCGTGTGCCGCATTAAGTGCTTATAATTTGAACGAATGCGCCTAACTTATGATGTTTACACATGACTTACAAATTGTTAACGTCGTCTGTGCAGCAGTTTCTGTCACATAAGGCTCATCGACTGTCCTTTTTTGTTAATCATGGCTTCCTTGATGCACGTCTAGGACAAACTCACTCATACACGTATACTGTTTTATTTGTGTTGGACGAGGTCAGATATGATCAGCGATTCAGGTTTTGGATTCGTGATGGACCACTTTCTGAAACTTGCTCTTAAGGCTAAAGAACCAACCATACGGATGTTGAAATGATCAATTACTTTTTCCAAATAATACTAATATCAAAAGAACAATTTTTTATAATAATAAGAAAGAAATTTTACTTTAGATATTTCAATCACGGCCTCACGTGGAAAATTAAATCTATTCCAAATGTGAGAGTACTCCCATTTTATGGCAATTGAGTTAAACTATAAGTGGATTCATGAACAAAACAACTCACATTTTATAATATTTTCTAAGCCATCCATTGGCAAAAGCAAAGAAACCATCAACAAAATACAAACAAGCAAATAAAAGAGAATTGAAGGACTTTAATGTTGCTATTACCTTAAAGCTGGAACTAAAGAGCCAGCTGGAATAATCTGTATGGGTCTGTATTTGTCATCCACTTGGGCATGTTGGCGACTAAGCCGTTCACTATTTGTCCCAGTACTCGAAAGTTTCTGAGTACCTTTTATATTTTATGAATTATAAACTACGCACATCATAACTGCCAAGAGCATTAAGTATTTTATTTTATAGCACATACTTTTGTTGTCATTTAAGCATTTAAAATGGGAAAGTGTTAAGTCTGTTAATGGTCATAGGCAAATTGCAAATACCAGCAAGTTTTATTTTAATGTTTAATTTTAATGTTGCGCATGGAATTAATTTTTATTTCATTTCCTTTCGCATCAAAATTCATTGCCCAAATTAATAAACTTGAGCTGCCCGAGGGCTTTTTTAAATAAAACTTGGTCCAAAATTAGTATAAAGGCAAAGTAATCATGGCACAGTGACACTTTCGGGTCATCAAATGCAAACAGCTAGCACAGGAGAAAGCCAGAAGACATCCTAAAAATGTCCTGCATAATATTTCGCAGCATTTTAAACAATTTCCAAGCTAAATGAAAATTAATTATCGCCTGTGTTTTGGCAGCATGGCATACAGGGTGGGGCGTTGGCCACGCCTTAGCCAAATTAATTACATGTAATAATGGCAGACGAAATGAGAGGCCATCGTTTGAGCAGTGGATGGGGAGGAGGGAAGGGTGTGGTTCCTGTTGAACATGTGACCGACGCGCACATCCCTAAAATCAACACTTGAGGCAAACTTTGATGGCAAAGATTGAAAATGCCAAGCAGTAGCAGAAAACACTGCGCGATTGCAAAAAGAGATTTTCCAGCTTGTTTACCTTACGTAGTCTGACTGTGTTCCTTCAACTTTAGATAATGTAGATTTTATGCACCGGAAAATCAATAATAATGATAATTAAGACATTGCTTCCTCAAATTATATCGCTCTGCAATGAATTATTCATGAACTGTATCATGGAAATAAATTGAGGCTTATTATTGTGAGTATTGGATCGAATAAATAACTGAACATTATGGTTGTATAAACATGTATCTTGTCACTAAAGCAAACAACTTGAAACTTAAATCATCAATTTTACTTTCAATCTGAACAAATGACAACAAATTTTAGTTCTAATTATTTGGGTTGGATTGCGATTTCACTTTAAATCGTTTCCCAAACAATAATATCTAATTAAAATATTAGCTCGCTTTCAATACATTTATAAACTATATTAAAAAGGAATAATATCCACCGCCTGAGGAAAAACGCTGGAGAAGCTCAGAGCTGTCCAAGGTTCGCACAAAAAATGTGTACTTTCGGAAACTAACTAACTTTGGGTTTTCTCTGGTATCTTTTCGATATATTTACCATTTATAACCATACTTATATAAGTACAACAATACCGTCGCTAATTTAACAGCTCACTCCTATTTATTTCGCAATAAGCGTACTCTCAATATCTTTATCTTTACAAACTATTTTATTGCAAATGTACCGATTCAAGAAGGCAGTTAACCTGAGGTATTCCTAGCTCAAGCGGACTCCTCTGGCTGCCTGGAAATTCCCTGAAACTTTCCTGTCTATCTTAAATTAACATTGTTTTCTAAATTCAGTTCCCAGTTGATGTACTGGCTTACTATAATTCGCCAAAACGTGTTATTGTCCAAACTGAAGCCGAAGTCAATTCTAAAACAGTACCACGCATGAATAACTAAAACATTCTAAATTTAAAGCCAAATATTTTTTCTAGCAAGGAAAACTGCTTCCAACCATTGCATTTTTTAAGAATTTTTAAACTTTAAACATATAATTTTATTAAATACTGCCTATTCCAGGCCCATAGACACATAGTGTAGTACATTTATTACGAACTCTGAGGAGACAATTATATTTTGGGTTTTTTGACAGACTGATGGCCATAAATATTGCAAAGCACAGTAACCGTTTTGAAATATTAATTCATTATACTTTATTTATTATAAGTACAGCATACAAATAGAATAATAGAAAATTCAAAACAAACAATATTTGTGCAATAAAGCCGATTTAAAGTTTGAAATATTTAATGAAGTTAGTTATAGTAAACAAAAGTACTCGTTTATGTAAACTACATTATGACAAATAAATTAAATTTCTGTTTAATCAGCTTAGTTCACGTAAACTCCTTACTTTGAATTACAAAATCTGCATCATTGGACAAATAAATTTGTGTTGGCATTGTCTAGAAACCCAAAACAAGTGGACCGTGTTCTTAATTATTTTACACAGCATTTCACTTAATTCGGCTTCAAAATCTGAACTCACCTAACGATTTTTATTTGGGCTTGATTGATTGAACCACCAGGCTATGTCCGATGGCTGCTGTAATCCATAAATGGCCAGACGGACGTTTCACCGAGTCATAAATGTAAATGGATTTAATTTAGCATGAATATAAACGCACATAAACACACACGCACACATACACTTGCACTGGCACATACAAATTGGTGTGATGTGACAATTTATTTCTTTCTATTTATTTGGTTTGTTTGAGCAACGTGCCTGGGCTTCAAATATTTTATATTTATGCCTAAATTATGCAGCAATTTTTTTATGATATTCTCTGACATTTATTTATATATTTCACTATTATTTTAATGCATGCTCAATTACTGCGGCACACACATACACACGCAAATAGATATACATACATATGTATATACTATGTGCGCACACGTATTCTCTTATGGGTAGAAACTTGGAAATGCATTTATGCCATCGATTTATGGCTATTTGCTATTTGAATTTGCACGATATTTATTGCAAAATTTTGTTAATTCTGTTGTTGTTGTTGCTGTTGTTGTTGGAATTGCAGCAATTTGAATTTTTTTTAGCACTCGACTTACTTTTGTATTTTCATTTGATTGCACATTTGTTTTCTTTATGAAATTAGGTTGAATTGTCAAAATAGTTTGATTATGTCTCCAAAGCTGTTGTTGCGATGAATTCAATAATCAATTTCGTAAATGCCATTTACACGAATATAAATATACATATGTATATATAGTTTAGGTAAATAGGAGGACTGCTGCTTTTAAGCTGTTGGCTGTTTTCCTTTACTTTTTACAAAGTAATTACATTTACAGATTCAATGAAACAAGCACAAGCTATAAATTCATTTGAATAACCCGTTAAAAGTTGTTCAACGCACTATATATTATTTCTGTAATAAGTTTTTTAATTGAATTTATATAAAAGTGTATATTTTTTTAAATGCAGTAATTGGACTTTTATCGAAGTTTAATTTAAATTTAAATACTTGATTGATATCTCTTCATTTCATTAAATGTTGTTTATAGTCGCATATCTTTTGTTTTTCCACCACAAATTAACTTAACTCAACTGCGTGCTGCAAATGAGTATTTTAAATTGTTTTGATGCTTTTTCTTTTGTTTATCGCTTTTTATTTGTTGTTATATATAGTATTCCGGCACTGGAAGCTATGCCAGTTGTACGCGGCAGACTTGTTAGCACAACCAATTACCGTGCACAAGAAATAACAGCAGCATATTAATTACATGCCTCTCTGGTCCTTGCAGCTGCTTCTGTTGACTTCTATTTGACGCACATCTTGTCAACACTTGTTGTTGAACCGCCACACAAGTCAAACAAAAGGACCAAACACGCAACTCACGCCCTTAGGGGCTCAAAAATTTGCTGCCACCTCCTTGGCCTGTCACAGAACACTTCAGTTGATTCGATTACTTTTTTCTTTCACTTGCTTTTGCTGCGTTTCTACTGATTTTCGTTTAATTTGTGAATTTTCAAGACAAACAATTTTCCATACGCACTCGAAATCTGCCGGTCATTAATTTGTTTGAGGAGCACGCGTTTCAGGCAACAATGAATACCTCACAACGATATTCGCATTCGTACTCGTCTACTCGTCTCAGTTTGGCTTGGCAGGACTGCCCCAAAATTTTGGAATTCTGGTGTGTAGTGCTCGCTTACAGCTGCGCCAGTTGACTGACGACGGATGCTGCTGTCGGCATGTGGCGGCCTTTTCGGTGTCGTTGTCGGTGTCGCTTTCGGTTACGCTAAGCAATTTTCTTGGTCAATGTTATCGCTGATGTACGCACAGATGAGTAAGTCCCTTTCGGATTTTCGAATTGTTTGTGGATTCCATTTCCGAGTGCGCATGCCCCACTCCTCATCTCGCTCTCGCCCTCTGACTCCCCTGAACCTTTTCTCGCTCTCTAGTCAAGTCGCTTTTGTGACACACTTTTTGGGTATTGTAGTAGGTTAGTGTTGCTGCCTTAAAGTCAAATGCTGACCCACACACTGGCGTATGTGTATGCGTGTATGTGTGAGTGTGTGAGTGTGTGTGTGCGTATTACTTAATATGCTTGGCACCTTGCAAGGTTTCCTTCGACATTTGTTCGCTGTTAGCTTTGCTTTGCCTCGCTTTACTTTGCTTTGACTCTGTCTTCGACTGTGGCCATAACTACGACTCGGCGGCTGTGCCTGTGAGTTTCGGATTTAGCATAGCATAAATGATTCATGTGACGTTATTTAAGCCACATGTTTACTGCTGCTTCGACTCACGCACTTGGCATTCGTCTTTAATTCATTTCGTCACCCTCTCCTCTGTTTTTTTTCCCCCATTTTATTGTATGGGTCAGTGCGATTTGGTTTATTTTTGCGTCGCCTTAGCCTTTTCGCCTGCTCGAAATTTGTCTGTCTGTGCAATAACTGTGCGGGTGACAGCTGCAAATTCATTTATGTTAATTTGCTTGGTTAGAAGACTTGGTCACAAAGCAGGCCCAGACAAAGACTCTCGAACACACATAAAAACACACAGAGACTCAGCAGGGGTGCACATTTGTTTCGTATTACTAGTATCGTCCGGTCTGTTTTGGTCTCTTTTGTTTATATGGTTAGCAGTCAGACCAACGGGTCGTATGAATTGCATTAATGAGCTTTTTCATGAAGATTAGTTTTATTATTGTACATATCACTCATGATTCTGTTTGCTCCTTAACGCCCTTAGTCCAGTCAGAAGAGGTTTAATTGTGCGTCAAGTGGCAATAAAGGTGGTTGTGAAAGCGAAAGTTGTATTTTCGGGTTATAAGAAGACAGCTAAAGCACAGGCATTTTGTTTGTTTTTATTTTTTACATAGTAATAACTATATTTCGATACTGAAGATAATAACTTTATCGGTAATTGATTTTGTAATGCTTGGAAGGATTCTAACTTTTTAGTCAGACACAACCATTTGAAGCTATCAGCAATGAGGTAAATTTTAATATTTTTTAAAGTTCATAACAAAAAGTATACGTTTTTTGTTAATTCTCTCCCCTGTTTTCTCTTTACTATATAAGAACGTTATTTTGAATAAATTGTATTACATGACTAAAGAATTATTTATAACCAATCCTATATAACCAACTATTTTTATTCAACACAAAACTGATATCAGAAAATGTTGTGAGCCGTATTCTTAAAACACACAGACACACACTTTCACATCATATTAGTTTTTAGTTTAAGGTATATTTTTTGTTGTACTATCGAATTATGTTATCCAATTATCCATCTTAGCTCCCATTCGACTACTTAATTCATATACAAGTATTTCTGAGAGCCGTTGGGTGCCAATTACCCATCCCACTGCGATTGAATGCCATAAGCTGGCTTTATCTGCTCGCAAGTTGATGTAACACGCAGCTAACTTTTAATCCATATCCATTGTCAGTTATTGCGCAAAAGGGCGACAAGGACGACGATGGCAAAGCCAAGTTGAAATGCGCATTCATAACTCAAAATGGCAAACTAATTTACGCCAGACTTATTATCTCTCCCGTGACAACGCTCTGGCGACACCAACTGCTGACTGATGGCTCTGGATGCAGCAGACGGCGGTGACAGTGTCGCCATCGCAATGGCTAGACAATAACAACAGCAGAAGCAAAAACAACGCGAACAAGAACGAACGCAGTGGCACTTGGGCGCAGGCAAATATACATTATCACCAATACAGGCAAGCACGTGCTCCAAATGCGCCAGGTGAGGCAGCAGACAAAGAGTGCACCATGCAATGGTGGGCGGAGGGACGCCCCCTTTCCGAAATATAACAGAAGTAACTGCTGTCGTCTGTTGTTTCCTACTCAGCTGCCGTGTGCAGGTGTTTTGTCATTTTAACGCCGCGACTGGGTAAAAAAGCAGAGAAAATGTAGTCTGTGTCCCCTCATAATCATTCCCCGCTTTTGTTTACACTTGGGCGAATTGTTGCGCATTTGCGAGGATGTGGGTTGAAGCAGGTGTAGCAATGTGGAATTGGGGAGCCGGCATTAAAAAGTCGAGACGTCGGAGCATGCCAGCAGCCAATGAGCCCGCGCTTGATTTTCAATGTCTGCGACGAGAACTAACAAATGTGACATGTCACGTGATTTGAATTGAAGATAATGTCGCTGTAAGATGTTCATTAATTTGTCGTAGGACTAAGGCAAATGTGTACAAGTATCTCCTTACACTGACGACACAAAAGGAGGCAAAAGATGGAGTTTTTGTTGCTATAGAAAGCAGATTTTCGGCAGTAGCATAATATAGTATTAATATTATTCAGAAATATTGATATAGTATTTTAATATACTTCAGTTGACAAATATAATCTTTTAAATAGTAGAGGAATAATTGAAAGGATAATATCGTAAAAATTAGGATATTAAATTTTAAAAAACGAAAAGTAATAGTTATTTTATTAACATTTATAATTTAGAAAAGATATACAAGTATATATATTAATATTGACAGAAATACCAAACATATCTGCATCTCTTCTAAGAAAAGTGTATTTATTAGAACAAAAGAAACTAACAAGACAAGTGTAACAATAAATCAAATGGTTTATTGTTTACGTTTGATTGACCCCTTTAGTACTGTATTACCATATTTTTTAATACACATTTGTGGCCATTTTTCCTTTTTTTCTTTATTATACAAAATGGCAGTATCATTTGCTATTAATTTTTAAATAAATAAATATCTTCTCCGATATCCTTTATGTGAATGAAATGGAAATTTAATTTTAATATCAACTTTCAGCACATAGTTCCTAGAAGCAAATAGTACGCATTGAAACTACTTCCTTTAGTACGGAATTTTAACCTTGTTGACTGATAGTGATAGCTCCACATCTTTAGAACATGCTCTCCGCTCTTCCCAATTTTTTCTTGCATTTATCAGCTACTCTCTTTACGACTTGCACAAGTTTATTATCAAATGACAATTTTCAATTTTGCGGCCACCATATCAGCGGTGCTTACTTAATTCTATAATTTCATTTTATGCTCGAATAGGTAATAAAAATATTTTAATGCATTCCTTTTTATATAAACTTTTTACGACAACCACCTTGCCACGGACAGCCATTAAAAGGGCTGTGCTAGGTAAGTCAGTAGAAGTAGAGAAATTGAAAGAAAAGAAAAATGGACCCCAATCTCATCACATTTCGGAGCTGTTTCGAATTTTTTTATTTTTTTGGCGTCGCACACCCGCACTTTACCACATTTAGAGGCAGACAGCAACAACAACATCAACAAAATAAACGTGGCCATAAACTAATTGAATATTTTAAGGCATTATCTGCGCCATTTATTGTTTGAGTTTCGCCCCACTGGCCGCTCCGTGCACGGTGTGGTTAGGGCTCGGAAAAGAGCACACCTTCCTACGAAATCAAAGTGCACACTGAGCGCCGGGCTCTGAGAGTTGGCTGCTGATTTTTTTTTTATTTATTCTCTGCCATTCTCAGCATTCTGTTTGGTGCCTTTTCCTTCTAGTTCCGTTACCTTCGCTGTCGTTGCCGGTTGTAATCTGTTTTGTTATTTTTGCCTATTATTATTTCCTGCACACATTTTCTCAGCCCAAGTTCTATTTTTATGCTATCACCTCCCAGTAAGATTCGACTACCTGCTCGATGGCTTGTCGGGCTTTTTAGCCTGAAATTGCTTCCTCTGCTTCTTCCTCTTTTCTTTGATTATTTCGCCAGTATTTGCTCTTGATTAATTCATTTGACTCCATTGTTGCCTTAATGGATTTTCATATTTACTTCAATTTAAGATGTTGAATGCATTTTTCAGTACATTCTAAGTCCATCAACCAATTAAGAGTCAACAGCACTGCACAGAAGGCGACACTCAATTTGCAACACCCTGCATGGCTAGATTAGAACTAATGGTCTAAAATAATTACGCCTACAGTGTGCACAACTTAAGGACTTAACTCAACAAATGATCTGCGTGTGTGCGCGTACTCGAGACAAACGAACAAACATTACAATCTCCGGGGCTTACGCTAAGTACAATGGGTAGGTTGCTCGGCAAGTAAAACCGCAACAAAGTGCAGCGGGCGACAATAACAAATGGACTCGGTCACAGATGGCAGAGGACAGTGAAGCTGATTTTCTGTCGCTGCTGCTTCTTTCGCCCTTTCTTCTTCGTCAGATACTAGAGCCGCGTCGCACAGTGGGGCTGAAACAAGTGCACTACAAAAGATTGGTTGAATATGCCCCATAAAAAATATTGCGCCAAGCTACTCGAAAGCGACGCTGTAAAATTTTGTTGGGCAAAAGTGTTTTTTTTTTTTACTTTGAATTTATATAAGCTTTAAACAAAAGATTTTAAATATTTATATACCTTTCACTGAAATATTTACACAGTATTATTTTGATTAAATTTGTAACATATAAAAGGAATGGTAAGTGAGAAATCGCTAGCTTTTTAGCGATTGCAACAAACAATATTTACCTAGTTATAGTATTAATTGAAGACACGCGGAAACCTTTCGATTATTAATATGGCTTTAATGGCTTGGATAATTGTACAACGAGGTTCACAGTGCCGATATTGCAAGACAAGTGATTTGCCTGCTGCCGCTACAAGCCAGCGGGCCGGCATAAGAAAAGGAATGCACAAAGAGAGTGCCACAGAGAGCGCAGTAAAGGGCGCGATAGAGAGCGCAAAGAAAAGGCTTAGAAGCTAAGTAGGGTGCCTCAACAGTAAGAAAACGAAGACAAATCGCGATGCCCATGTGTCTGTCTATATCAATCACTATTCTAGAGGAAGTCTTTTCCGACCATGCATGGAATACTTAGACAGTACTGGCACAGTAGGATGTTATTTAAAGTAATAATATTTTTATTGTAGGACAAAATATCTCCTGACTTTTGGCCAATAGTAAAAATAATTTTGAACTACTGTGCGCCATGCGCATATTGAGCGTAAAGACCAACTATTTAAAGGTACATGGCGCTCCTCAGACACATGCATACGTATACAATCACATGTACACACACTCCCATGCAAGCACAATTTAGAGCACATCATCAACATGAAATGACGTTCAGACAGCTGGGCTGGGACAATCTTGCCAGTGTGTCGTTCATCTATCATGTCAGCTAGCTCGGCAAATATTAAGTCGAGTCTCTAAGTATTGCCTACTTTTAGGCTGCAGCGGCAGCATCATAAAAAGCCAACTCCACAGTTGTAATCATAAAAGATAAGTTCCAGTTACGGAATAAATTGTTTAAAAAATGAAACAAAATAGTACATTTGATGAATATGCAATTTAATTTGTAATTGAAATATATTACAATTTGTTTTAGATAATGCTTGGTATGCCGCAGACTAAGGATTCAGTAGAGTATAAAATAGCAGGTCTGTGAAGGTTGAGAAGCAGTTCAAGATGTGTTTTTGAAAAAGTGCTAAGAAATGCATCACTACGATAAACAAACAACACAACCAGAGATTTTTATTTCAAAACCACATCCGTCATTAAAAATAGTTAATGTAATCAATAAATATTCAGTCAACAAATTTTAATATTAAATTTAAAATGTAGCCAAGGCATAAATTACTAATTCTTACTTACTAAATACGTCTTTTTATATCTACATAAAAGTTTGGTATCTTCCAAAATTGTTCGACAAACCAGACTGTACTTTCGCTACTTTTTGCTTTATAGTATACAATAATGACCAACCTTATTCAATAAATCCCTGTTATAAATTTTTATTTGATTCAAATGGTTGGATTGGTAGGTTAGATTAAATTTTCTGCAGCTGCTAAATTTTCCTTAAATTATTAATATATTACTACTCATCGAATGGTAGAATACAGGTTAATTTCCAATATAATGACTCGTCAGAGTTGTTCATATGAGCAGTAAATATCGAAAAAATCTTCTCAATAGGAATTCATACTGTACGTACCAGTGGATTGTGTATGTGTGTTATAAGTGGCTTGTTTATGACGTTAAACATTTCGCTTTACACGCCATACCACACTAAAGTTATCAATTTCTAACTGCAGCGTCCGGAGTCAAGTTTTTTGCTTGGACCTTGTATACATTTGGATTTCTCACCCATGGGCGAACAACTATTGCCCATTCCGTCGGTTAGAATTTTTACAAATTTTTTCCGCATGTAGGTTCTATGTTGGTTTGTTGGTCTAGCCCGAGGCCTAGTGACTTTTTGCACGAACAAATGGTTTTCTTAAATTGTTTGGCTTTTGCCATTTTCTCTCCTTTTTATTTTGTTGCCTGCTGCTGTAGTCCAGTTACTGATGTCGTCGCTGTTGGCATGGCAAGGCAAGAAGCAAAGAACTTCCTTAAATAAATTTTTTCGTAGCTTACAGTTTCCGTTGCTAGTATGCCAGTGGCCTCAAAACATCCGTTCAGTGTCTGGCGACCCAGCCAGTCAACAGGCCGACCAACCGACAAGCCGACCGACCCCTGGTCTTACAATCTTTGCTTCGGATCGCTACTGTAGACCAAAGCCAATCACAAGCTCCATCGCCCGGCCATCCCTTTAACAATGTTAATAATCTTATTTTTGCGCTTCAATGGAAAATGCCATTGTTTGAACTAAAAAAATAAAAAAAAATAAAAACAACAACAAGCAGAGTGTATGCAAAACATTTATTGCATACCTTAAATGCAATTTCTAGTGTACAATTTTTGGCGTTTCTTTTGGCAGTTCAGTGATTGTTGTGATATTTTCCTTGCAGTTGCCATTGCCATCGTCCTTTTACCATTCTGGCCAAACAATTTGCATTCGCGCTCTGGTCTTTGTGCGTTCTTGGCATGCCAGCTTCGTAGAAAAGTGGTATTTGTTGCATTTGTGGCATTTTGGATCTTGTTTAAGTATTTAAGTGAAACTGTATTTTATATTTAATGGTGTGTATAGGAAACGAGTAATTACTTTATGGATAAAAGTATATCAAACGTTCATAAAACATAGCTGATAGTGTTTAATGCCTATTCAAGAGTATTCAGAGTGTTTAGAACTGATTGTGTTCCACTATTGTTGGACAAGCCGAATAATTGAATCGAGGTTCATTTCGTTTGAACTAAATAACAAGTTAGATACACGAATCATTGAACCGTAACGAATATACGAATATATACGAAAATACGATGCGTTACGATGAAGTTAGCTTGTGCTAATAGTAGCAGTCCCATTATTAAGATAAGCGATTCAAAAATTGTCCAATTTAAATACTTATATTACTTGATTGCCTTTTTTGAATAAAGCACAAAATGCCGATTGCTGGGCAGATTTTCAAGTCATTTAATAGGACACCTATTATGAACCCATAAGGTGTGTAATCTTAAATATATATTTAAAGTCAACCGAACAGTGCTTGTATTAACAGCTACAATACTATAAATACCGAAACAGATAGTACATCTTAAAATATTCTTTTGCCTTTTTGTGCGATACACGTTCCCATTCCCTTTGCAGCTGTTCAGAGACCAAACACATTGAAATCCAATTAATGTAAATAAATACAAGAAAATCCGTCATGGAAAAAAACGCACTCCTTGTTTCGCTTTATTCAAAGTGTTGGCAAAGGGAAAGCACCAACCCCTCACGACTCTATGTATGCGAATATTTATCTGTGTGGGTCTCTTTGTGTGCATGTGTGAGTGTTTGTCAGTTGTGTGGAGCCTCAATGCAATTAACGAAGCTTTTGTGGGACATTCACTTTTGGGCACCGTTTTCCGTACAACTTTCCGAGGGTATACGAGTATAAGTGGGTTGGTGTGAGTCTGTGCTTAAATACGCGTCTTATCCTGAGGAAAACAAGTTAATCTGTTGCTGTAGCGATGTACGCCACTGTTTCTGTGGCCAGCCCATGCTCTCCTTCACTCCCAGCACTCTGATACTACTTGCCTTTCAAAAAATGTGCAGCCCGCAGTATTAAGCATTTTGCCTCGTTTTTCATTGCTCACAAGATTTGCTTTTCTATATGTATTGCCTTTTCTTGCTCGCATTTTTTTCTCATCAGGCCGGCAGTGAAATTGCTAACGGGATTAGCACAGCAGCAGGCAACGTGGTTAGCTGGCAGGATGCTGGGATGGCCTGACTGCGACTCATTCGTTTTGTTTGTTCGTTTGTTTGGTTTCGGTTAGGTTCGTTCTGTTGCCACTATCTTTTACAGTTTTATTTTATCGGCGTCGCACACAGTAGAAAGTCGTTCTCCTTTTCCCAGCAATTCTTGTTCGTTTAATTTCCACAAACAGTTGCACAATCGCGACTGCAACCACCACACCTTTAAGCTCCCCCCGTGCATATTGAAATGACATGTGGCCAGTCACAAAAGCATTTATGGGATACCCACAAATGCATAATTGAGAAAAGTCGGTGGTGCTATGATTTAGGATATGGTTGTAAAAGTATGCGACTAATTGAATGTAATTATAATTATCTTCACGCATTTAGAATAAAATTTGCAGTGCATGTATGTAACTTTTTTGCTGTGGATATTTGACTGGAGATATAGAAGAGCTTACATAAGAAGAACAAGCTCCAACCAATCGGACTGACGGATACCTCTAAAACGATTAGTCTTCTAATGCTGATCAGGAATATAAACAATTCGTGGTATATACCACGCCACCTTCTTGGTATTTCAAGACTGAAAAAATTCATAATAACGAAGATATTTCGTGCCTTTCTTAAACTTTTCGCCAGTTTTTAAAAACTTTAACTATTTTCAGCGCTTGAAGCAGCGCTTGTTGCTAGGGGCTGCCTTTGAAACCCTTGTGGCTCCTGGCAACGTTTTGTCTGTAGCTGTCAGCTAAATGCCTGTTCGTTCCAAAACTATGCAACTATGGAACAATATGGGATCTCCCTGTCATCGCTGGCTCCCTCAATCCCGTGTCCGAGCACCGCTCCCTCTTCATCGTGAGCCCGTATTCCATTCAAGTTCGTTGTTTTTCTTTTTGTCACCACATCGTGTGCACATTCGCGTGACGCGCATCCGTGTCCGTGTTCCACGAGCCCTGTTGTTTGTCATTCTGCAGTGCCGTGACGGACTGACGGAAGGACGGGCGGCACTGACGACAGTAGGACAGGCCAAATGGTTACAAGTGCTCTACCGGGTGAGTGAAAGAGTGAGTGAGTGAGTGAGTGACCGTCAGGGCGTCGCTTGTTATGCACACACTGATGAAAACCTCTTTTTTATAAGCACACTGTTAGCCTCTGGCAGCATGAGAAACACTAACGGCAACAACAACAATACATGCGGTTGGTTTCCTTTGCTGCCGTTGTTATTGTTTTTGTTGGCAATCAAAAGCATGTTTGGCTTGGCCAACAGCTGGCATGCGCCATTCATTGTGATGTCGAGGCTCGCGTCCTCTGCCTGCAATCATTTTTATTAATTTTTGCCAAAAAAAAAGAGGAGAGAAAAGTAGTCGGGCAGGGAAAGTCCAATACTGGGACGGCCATTTGTTATGTGGGAGCTCATAAATGTCTGTCAGTGAGTGGGCGTGAGCAGTCGCATGTTGATTTCTGAGTCGGCCTAATTGGATATTTTAATTACATGGGCAATAAACAAACAAACTAACACATATGCACACATACTTACATCTGTATGCGTACGCGGCCGGAAACTATTCAAATAAACAAACGAACGAATGGCGAAGCAAAATGGCTAAATAATAACTGCAGCAAAACAATAACCAAAAAACACACACAGCAAAATGGCGTCCATTCCTGTAATTTGTTTGCATAATAACAGTGCTGCGGGAGTAGGAGCAGGACTCCTGCCCCGCTCCCCACCCATTCCGCCTTCTTTGCATATTCCAGCGTGTGCAAATCAGCTGCTCAAATTCACAGAAACAGCAAAACCAGCAGGCTCGTAAGCAACAACAAACCAGTAGAGACGAGTCGCGCCCAAAGTGCGCCTGACGTTTGTAATGCGAACAACAGGAAGAGCGCAACTGCCCCTTTCAAAAGTAATATTAGGCGAATTCGTTGTTGTTGTTGGCATACTGGAAAGCGCAAAAAAGTGAGGCACCCACGACTATTTTATGCTCTACTCTTTGTTTTCCCAAGCCAGCTGCTCTTCCCCGCTATATTGGTCTAGATGTGAAGAATGTGTATAAAATGAGCTCCTTATTGTTAATTAAAATACACAAATTCATGAGCCAATTTTTTGCAAATAAATGAATAAGTCAAATGACGTAGGCATCGAATATATGTGCAACACATTCTGGAGGCCATCCTAGACTAGATGTGAACAATATGTATAACCGGAACTCTGTATTGTTAATTAATAATAGACACTCACAAATTTATGAGCCTAAGTGAATAAATTAAATGACGTAGAACCGACATGCTGAATACGATTCCGGCCAACGAGCTAAAATACTCGTTTAACTTGCTTTTACTTTTGTTAAACCAATGAATGGAGTTCCAAGAAAACTAATTTGAATAAAATGAATGAATTTTGCCAAAACTTTTGATTGTTTTTCTTATTTTTATACAGTCCTGCCTTCTTTGGAAAGCACCTTGTATATAATTAATTATCCAATCGAATGCAAAAGTAACTAATTAATGTCTCATTCATGCATACTGATTCGCTTGTGTTGTTGTTGCTGTTTATGCCTACTCCTACGGAAGTGATGCGTACTTAATTATCTGGTTACAATTTTGGCCCTAATTAGGAGACATTTCTATGTTTGCAAGAAATTATTGACTGTAAGGGTCTATTGAGATTTGAAGCATGTGTATTGTCTCAACTGAAACAAAGCGTTATAGAACTTTGTAGTTATTTTAGATATCTGATTATAATTATGGTGTTTATTGGAAAGGTGGAAGAGTTTTGATAGAATTTCCAATATATTATATGGCATTCTAACACAGATACCCAAATGTTGATTTATCCATACATACAAAAATATACGAGTATAGTAGATATCTAAATATCTAAGATTTCCTACTCTTTGTATCAAAGATACATGCACTCGCTTAAGTCTTATATGCCCCTTTCAATTCTTTGGCGGACAGAGTACAAAAACATAGTCGTTAAAAGCAAATGTGCTGATTTCGTTATTGTTATTATTGTTGTTGTTGTTGTTGTTGCTGTTACTGGCACTCGGCATATTGCGCAAACATCATTGTTTTTTTTTTTTTTTGTTATATCTGCTGCTGTTTCCTGCCAGTCTGTCTGGCTTTTCATTTTTTGCGTCGTTTTTTTTTTGTATTCATTCACGGGCACGCGATAAACTTTTTGTATGAAAATTAATTTGAGCTCTTGTCCAAGTCCAAGTCTGGGTATTTTGTTACGCTTTTAGCCTTAATGGCCATAAGTAGGCATATTTTGTGAAATTATTGTGCACATGGAGAAAATCTGTTGGCAGTTTAAGTGCTCGAATGGTCAGTGCCGGCGGCAAAGCGGAAAACGGGAAAGCAAAGAGCAGGTGCCGCGACAACAAATGCAAATGCCAAAGTTTTTTAGCTAGAAACTCACGCACAAATGTAAATCGAATAAGAAAAGCAAGGAAGTGGAGACAACTAGCTGATGGGAAAATGTAATAAGAGATAAGCACTGAGATGGTGAGTTCGGTAAAATGGGGATAATTCTCAGAGGTGTGACAGCACTTAGAAAACAAAAGAAAATTAAGTAAAAGCATGAAATTATAGAATTGGGAAAACAACACTTGAAAAAATCATAGATTCACCACCGCTCTAAGCCTTCATTTCCGCCTCACCAACATCACAACCTACTACACAATAATAATAAATTATTATTTCATATTGTCTGGGAGAAAATGCATTTCGCAATACATTAAGAATGTACACTCGTATAACTTTTCAATTGCCATTTATCTTGATGAAAAATGCGTCGACCAGTCAGCAAGCAAGCAAGCAAGCAAGACCCACAACAAGCTGCTCCCTATGGCAACAGTGAGTATATTTATATAATTGCCGATAAGTTAATATATGAAGTACTTCAACAAACTTCTAAGCGACGACAACAACAACGGCAACAGCAAAAGCAACAACGAGAGCAGCAAAGACAACAAATCTTGCGAGCCCAAGACGACTGAGTCGTCGAATTGGCCAAAACAAGGACGAAGTGTCGTTAACAACAGCTGCAACAAAAAGAAGAAATTGCGCTTATCATTTTAATCATCATTCCCAGTACCAAACACTCGACAACAAGCCAAATTACACACAACAAATGCCATTTAAGAGTCGTAAAAGCGAAATAAAGTAAATAAGTAAACCAAAGGCAGCAGCAAACAGCATTTTTTGGCCGTGTAAAATAATCTGCAGCTTATATAAATTTGGCCAGAAATACAAAAAAGCGCACAACATCAAAATAAGCAGAAAGCAGAGGTGCGATAAAAACCAAAACGAACGCACCTGCACTCGCGGCAGATTCTGAGGATATGGCAGGTTTATGTTCTGGGAAAGTTGCTTCGCAGCCCATCTTTCAAATTTAATGTCTAATTTAAATGTTGTAAATACGAGAGGCAACGAATTAAGCTTACGTGTGAATGTGTGTGTTTGTGTGTACGTATACAGCAGGGACAGGCCGATGGTGACTATGGAATCGGGCGTCACCTCGAGTTGGGCTCTAAAATTAGAAAAGTTCATCTTTAAATGACATTTTGGATATAAAGATATTCAATTCTTTGATTTTTATGAATAATGGAAGAATGTACCATAACACAGCATAACTATGTCGTTTGATTTATATTATTTTGCGAATGAAATTTCATTCCATTTTAGATGCAAAATTTGATTAATCTTAAGCAATAGATTGTAAAAAAATTTATGATCTATTAAGGAGAGTAAACAATTTCTAGTAATGGAAACTATAAATAGCTCAAATTTATTTAACTTCATTTAGGTGCCATGACATATCAATAATAAATTACACGTGCGGCAAGCAGGGCGCTCCGTTGCTTAGAAACGGCCCTGTGTACGAAAAAGAACGAGCGAGTGAGGGAATCGCAAAAGGGCAAGTTGCAAATGGCAAGTGGGCTTTGGTGGTCCGTCCAGCAGCGGCGAGCGTCTGACTTTGTTATGCAAATGAATTGTGCAGGATTCACGCGCCGGAAACGGAAACTCACACAGTTAGCGCTATGCAACCTCACAGGCTCGCAATGACGCCACGGCGCCGGTCAAAGGCCGAGCTAAGTTTTCTTCTGCCGCTGCCGCTGCTACTGCTAAAGCCGCTCCGGTTGTAAATATCATTAACGTGATTTTGAAGCTGACTCGTAAAACGGCCGAAATTGCTTGCAGGCTCCCGCTGCCGTCCACATCGCATCCAAATTCTCGGGTGTCGGAAATTTGCTTTTAATTTTCCAGCAGCGGGCGTGGTTGCGCTCGCATTTCGGTCATTTCTGTCTGCCCCTTCCTTCCAGACACGGAGGGGTCTATTTGGTTTATGCAGCTTTGTCGTCTGGCACTTGGGGCGCTTTGTTTGCACCTTGCCCTATAATTCTGCGAATTTCGAGAGGTGTTTTATTATGCCACAATCTGAAGCCCCTCCTCGTTCCTTGCTCTTCTAGTGCAGTTTTTATTACTTTGGCTTTTTTCAGAGTTCAGAAGCGGGCCCTGGCCTAATGAAAATGTTTAAATCAATTTAACGCCTACTAAATATACACACACACACGCACATACATTTGGCCAAAAATAGGTCCACATAGTTTTTAGAGCGTGGCCTTTCGGGCTTAACTGAAAAGTATACGTAATATGCCATTTATGTTTTATTTAAGTTGACTTTACCAGCACTGATACATATATCTAAGAAGCCTAAACAAGCGTCTGATGTTTAAGTTACAGCTTTTGAGCAGACAGCGATGCGTGACGGAAGTGAAAATCGAATTATGCCCCAATTTAAATGCGGCAGTGAGAAATCAAAGCGATAGAATCTGAGGGACGGGTCTTTGTAAACGGTTTGATGTTTTGACAACGCAATTAGCCAAATTTGTCTGTTTCGCGTTTCAATTTGGTGAGCATGATGGATTTTTAATATAAGTATATTTTATAGCTTGAAGATGTGGGCTACAAATAAAATGTCATTAAATGTTTTTAACTCTAAGGACACGACTATGATTCTCTTAAGTTCTTCCGGTATATCAATATGTCGCTTTACAACTTTTTTGTTAGTAGCCTTACAGTTATTAGCACTTCATTATCCTCTATCCAACACCCATTAAATCTAGAATAAAGTACCTTAATGCGCTTAGGCTTGCATCGCTGAGAGAAAATATGAGAAAATACTTATACAAAATACGGCAAGGTGCTTTGGTATTACTAGGTATTATGTCCGTAAAAAATATCGTTAATCGACTTTGGATTCAAATCTAGATTCCGATTTCTCCCTATTATAGAAATCAAAAGCTGTTGCCTTTTAATTTTTTAAAATCACATTAAAAGTTCCAACTACATTACTAACATTACTTGATTGAATTTTTTGTTTTGTATTCGCGTGGTTCAGCACCACTCAAGTTTTAGTTTGTTGGCGATGATATTGGTTTTCGCGTAATATATAAGTCATTCATAAGAATAAAAGAATAAAGAATAAACATAAAATGAACATGGTTTCAGACCGTGTAATTCGCAAACTAAATTCCAAAATTGCTTATATAAGCTATAGAGCATGTAAAATACCCTCTGAAACATAATTAAAACAAAATAGAACGCTACAGTCGAGCAAGGCCGACAGTAAAATATCCTGTACTCTCCACCAAAAAGAAAAATTTAAGAAAAAAATTACTTAAAAAAAGTTAATTAATTAATTAATTAATTAAATTAAATATAAAATATTCAACACATGCATACTCACACATAGATAAGTGTATGTATATACTCACACATACACTTATCTATGTGTTTATGTACAATTTCAATAGAATACATTTACATCAGAATCGTGTCTCTGAGCAGAGCAGCAACAACAACAGGTGCGGGTAGAGCTGCAGGCAGAGCATGGGCAGCGATTTTATTTATGGCTATAACTTTCTACAGTATTGACCAATCATGGTGGATGTAATAACCAAATTTGATTTTAAAATTCCAAAAATTGCGGGAGTTATGGAAAAAACACAATTTGCGGGGGAGTGGGGGTGCATCGAAAAGAAACTCAAACCTGTACTTACTGTATACCAAGTTTGGTTATTCTAGCTCTTATACTTTCTGAAATTCTTGCGTTCATACAGACAGACGGACGGACGGACATGGCTATATGGACTCGACTTGTCATCCTGATAAAGAATATATATACTTTATGGAGTCTGCCACGCCTCCTTCTCCCTGTTACATACATTCGCACAAAACTAGTATACCCCTTCACCCTTTGGGTACAGGGTATAAATATTAAATCATCCGTTCTCACAACTTACAAAGTTTATTGCCAACACATAACATCAGTATAGTTTACAAATTATTGTATACATATGCCCTGTTATAGGCAACATCAAAGAATCAGTTGAAGCAACCCAAAATGATTTCCGCATCAAAAAATTCCGCTGCATAATTAACTGACAGCATAAAATTACATTACATTAAGTGCTGGGCCGGAGCCATAACCAACATAACCGGAAAAACGTTGGCCAATCTTTCACTAACTCCCATACGCAGACCCAGAGACCGCACGCACAGGCCAGTTGGGAACCACGTGACTCCACCGCTCGCCTCAATTGCGGCGCGAATGAATATTTCCATTAAAATTTCATGCTGATGCTCCTGCGGCTCATTGCGAAGCTTTAAAAGTTCACAACGAATGTTTTTAACATATTGAAATGGCCAGAAAGTAAAGAAACTGAAGTGTTGTTGAAGTGTAAAACACTTTTCGGTTTTAAGTTTACATTTTCAACCATTTTGGTGCTCAAAATTTGTGCGTCAACAACAGCACAGACAGGACAACAGCAGGATGAACTAAACATGAGTGAAGGACACGTGCCTGTGGGCAAACAACAGAGCAGCAGGAAGAACAGTAGCTTTGCTTACAACATTTCCAACATTTAAATGAAAACTTTTCTCATATTTTACTCGTAATTAAGTTAATTTACTTGTCGTCTAGTCGCTCCATTGTTTGTGTTACTTCATTATTTTTGTTGCTGTTGCCTTTTTGGTTGTCAGATGACTAGGTAGAAATCCGTGGCATTGTTTCTGCTAATACTGTTACTGATATTCATAGACAAAAATTAGAGCGTCCAAGTGGAGTATTGCTTTGTAGCACTTTGTAACACTTTAATTATGAGATTCCGAGGAAAATATTAATTACCTTAACGAGAATAGCAAATAATTGAATAGTTAATTGGCAGCCTTATTGGTTTGACCCTTGCAATCACAGCAGTAACATAATTCATTCGTTCTTAGGCACCTCATTCAATAGCTGAACCTCGAGTATATTCTTTAACATTATATAGTTAATGAAATTCAGGCTGAACGTATCGGAATCAAACTTGCAATTTTGAGTACGTATTAGTATTATTCAAGGACATAATTAATGATTAAGTGGTGGGGTAATGATTTGAAGTGGGATTACGTCTCATAAAGAGTGAGATGTGAATGAAATTCGCTTCATATTTCATCGAATATATGTATCGTAATTGGAGAACTGGCCTGATTAGTGATTGTTATCATTTTATTGAATGAAATAGCTACTTTCAAGGTAAAGAAATCCCGGACTAAGGATCCGAACCAATTCAGAATCCGTTTATGAATTTAAGGCAACAGCACTGTCTCAGAGTCCTGTCTTCAAGACAATTTTTTACTAGTACTTTAGTTTCTCGTTGAATGTCAGAATTGAATAATTCTCACGGAAATTCACACGACCTTCTTTGAAAAACAATGAATGTGTAGCACTCCAGTTAAAAAAAGAGTTAAGAATGAAACAAAAATGAAAAATCGAGCCTTTTTATTATGGGCCTTTGAACATAAATGAATAAGGTGGCAGCGTGATTTTTACAGAATTTTTCTCCCGCATGATCAACACCAATTAAACATAAATTTTGTCACCCGCCAGACAGCTTAAAACTGTATGCATTGCAGTTATTGCAATTGAACGCCACAAATCACTGAATAAAAAAATATGTACACACGTTTTTTCCATAAGTCATTTTAAATTAATTTTCCAACCTTATTTTCCAATAGTCCCGGGTCCTGAACACACTATCCAATTTCGTTAATGAGCTTTTCAGCTTAAACGCAATTGTATTCAATTTGTCACCAATATTACGTGCAATCCGATAAAGCCAGTAAAAAACGTCAACAGACAAGCAAGCCCCTCCGCGCCTTCGCCACCAAATTAAGACAAAAAAGCTCCCAGTTGACCCAAATAAGCCGGCCAGCCATTCAAAAATGCCAATGCCTTGTTCTCCTCTTGTCAGCGTGCAAATAAACGGCGCCGTAAATGAAATCCAATAACAAATTTTTAAACAAGTGTTAACTTCTACCTGAGCCCTCCTGCCACAAATGAAAAGAATAAAAAACCTCGACGCGTCGAATGTGGAAATGGGAAATGTGTGAACGGGCCCTTTGGCCACTGGTCAGTGCATAAAATGCAGCCGCCATTTCCGAAAAAGCTTTCTTTTGGGCTCATATACTCATGCTGCAGACCACTGCAGGGACGTGCATCATGTTGTATATATATATATATGTGTGTGTGTGCTTGCTTGTGTGAGGCATTCTGTAAAGTGCCGCATCGAAAAGCATGCATTAAAATGAAGCGAGTGGAGTGAATGAGACTGTCGTCTGAAACTGTTCGTATTCAAAAGCAACAGTCGAACAAGGGAAATGAAAATGAAAAGTGCGGGCTTCACGGTTTTTGCCCCACCTAGATGCAAAATCAAATTGATTAATGAATAAATCAAGTTTTCCTTGTTACTCTTTTACTCATTTATCAAATAAATATTAATGATATTTCAATTTCAACTGCGCATTAATTTAACAAGTGGAACTGCTAAAGGCAGGTGGCCCCGACTTTGAAATACTCTGTACATATGCTGAGAATATTTTTAGAAATTTAAAACATTCATAAAATTAAAAAAAAAAAAAATTGTAAGCATTTTTGATCGATTCTACCTCTTTTGGTATTCATTCAAGGTAAGATGCAATTTTTTGTCTTAAATTTGGAGCAGGCTGGTAAACATAATTTCACAACACTTTTTATGAAAAAGACTTTCCTAATCCTTGCCTTCACCGTCAAACTGTATTTATGTCTACAATTGAGGGAAGAGCTCATTCTTATTTCCCAGCTCCTTTTCCTTTTGTACGGGTCCAGCTATTTTAACTATTTCTAATGGTTCAGTTTTGTTTAAATAGTTTAATTTTTAATTTATATTAATGTTATTTCAAAAAAACATTATTTTTACTGTGTTCCTGCGGCTTGCCGTACAATTCCTACTTAATTCAGTGATATTGCTGCAGCGGTTCCCACAATCTGAATCTGCAATTTCTAAATGCGGAATAAATGTTTTTATAAAATTGAAGTTTGGACAAAGTAATTTGTCAAAATTTTCAAGCTATTTTTGCGTTGACTTTAAAAGGTTACGACCAAGATCTCGCTCTTGCCGATAAAATATGTTATACGAACGGCGTTGCGGAAAAGCCCTACTATGGGAGGAGTAAGGTTGTAAATCAAGAAAGCCACACAAACAAGCAAACTATGACTGGATCAGTAGACTTAGCAATTAAAACGAGCCGTTATAAGCCCTTCAAACATATGTCAAATGCTGTGAGAACTAATTTAATTTTCAGCACAATTTCTAGAAAAAGTAAAACCAGAAACTTAATTTGATTTACAGGCCAAGCGCTCTACCAAAGTCATTAAATTTAGAGACAAGCACTCACACGAACACATACACGAACAAATAACTAGCACAGCACAAAAACTTTGCGCAAAATATTGCACAACAAAAATAATTGTACAATACAGAAAACAGCGCACAAAAAATGAAGGCGAAAACGCGCGAAATTTATGAGCCATCTTTGCGCAGTAACACGCACGCACATAACGAGCCATAACAAACACTCCCCAATCCCTGCCCTAGCCCAGACACATCCCTGTATATACTATACGGTTATATAGCGGCTCTAACAGTACTTTGTTTTAGTTTGGCACAATGGCCGCCACTTGCACACACACACACACACACACACACACACACATACACACAAAACTCTCACAGCCACACTGTCAATAAAACGCACGCCGCCACATAAAATTTTCCAGCTAGCGAACAAAGGCAAAGGCTTCCTTCCATCCTTTCATCCGACCCTCTGACTGGCCTAAGATCGTGTTAAAGTTTTGACCAGAGTTATATGTTTAACCCCAAAAATGTAGCATGCAGCGCTTACTTGCAAAAACAAGTCGGGCAATGAAAGTGGTAGTCGTATCGCAAAAATCAATCATCAAGTTTAAACGCATTACATTGAGCGTTAAACGATAAGCAGCTTTGCTGCATTTTCCAAAGGATATCGGCAAGTGCATCACACACACACACTTATGCACAGACACGCAATATACACGCACTCTCACATACTCGTACATAAAACCGTTTTAGTCTCTATCATCAACTTGAGCCATTTTATTGTGCTGCGACCTAAAAACTAAAGCAATAATACGCTTCCCAGGCACGACTTGCATTTTATCATGCTCTATACATTCACACATATAGTACCCATACAGATATATAGTACTCGTACCTACTGACATATAACTATGTATGTGCAAGACTTATGTGTTGGGTCGTCGTCTTCATTTTAAGACTGTGTGGGCAAGGGCCAAGCCATGCCAGATACCAAATTTATGGCCGGCGAAGTGATTGAAAGAGATTACTGAATTAAAAGTAATCAGAAGCAAACAATGTTGTTTAAGCCCACACACAAGTATGTAGACGTATTAAAAAGTAACTTGGCTAAAACGCGATTAATAGAAGTTGTGAGGCTTAAATTCAACTTGTTATTATATTATTAATTTCGCTGCCTAAATGGTAAATTTGTTTATTATTTTCCGTTTACAATAATTTTTAAATAATAATTTAAATAAAAAATCTGTATATTTTGGATTATGAATTATTTGGTAGTTAGAAGTTAGATTATATCAATTGTGAATGTACCCACAATATTATTTCTTAAACATTTAAGGTTTGATAATAATGGCAATAAAATTTCCGCCACTGGGTTGGAGATTTTCCTTCATCTCTTTTTTTTGCTTTTTTTTCTACTCACAATTTTTTGTTAGGTCTATAACGTCTCTGATATCATTTGGCTGTAAATCGAAGCATAGCTGGCCATATGGTGAATAAAATGCCTTTAAATTGTCAAAATTGTCTTGTTTGTTTTATAAATATTTAAAAATGAAATGAACTCCCAAAAACAAAGATGGGTTTTATAGAGACAAACTTTAAGATGTCATGAATAATGGCTCCCATCCTAAAAGCTGATATGTTAGTAACTGGAATGTTGTTTGTTATGTAACATTATATAATGAATATTACTAGAGGGAAAGCATTAATAACCCTTTGTGATTTTTATAAGTATATTACATATTGAGATTACAAATAAAATTCATTTTATTCATTAATAAGTTTGGATAAATCCACAAAATTTTTCAGCCTCTTTCTTCCTCACATTATTCCAGATAGGTCTTAAATTTTGGTTCAAACTTGCTAATAACGAAAAATAAAATAAACACATTTCTGATGTACATAAGTATTTAATTCTTATTTTACTTTTTGGCTTGCACATATTGAACATTTTTGCAATCATATAGAAGGTATCATTTCATGGTCCAGTTAAGTTATTTTGGTCGTTCCACTCACAGCATTTACTCTGCCCACCAATTTGGCATTGGGATTCAATTGAAGTATAAGGAGAGGCAGAGCGTGAATAGCTGCTGTCTCTATGTGGTTGCAAAACTATTTATTTAGTTGGTCATTTTGTTGTTATTTGTATTTTAGTAGACACACACAAACATACACACACACGCTGGCAATAGACATATCTGTATATCCCAACATAGCGACGAGGACGTCGACGACGCACAGGCGGTCAGAGATATAAATGTTTGCGATTGTGCGAGTATGTGTGTGTACGCGCATTTATTTATTGAGCCTTACACACATACTCACATTTCTACGTATATAGGGCGTACTAACTTGTTATGCCAAAGTGTGGCAATAGGGGAAAAAAGCATAACTAGGGGAAAATAATAAAAATAAAATAAAAATGTGTGCATGTGCGTGGTGGTCGGCTATAACTGTGTCGACATTTTAGCCTTTATAGCCACACAACTCAACAATGGCGCTTGTCTGTTAGCGGCCAAACTATATGTATGCGAGTGTGTGTGGAAATATTGCAACAAAAAATAAGATAGAAGTAAAAAAAACAAAAATAAACAACAAAACACAATGAGGAACGAGCAACGCAACACTGCGAACGGATATCAAAGTGCGATTTATTTTTATTAGTTTCGGATGTCAATGTGCGGGAAATTGAGAAATTAGAAAATATTATACACGCTTGCTTGTTAACGCGCACCTAAACACAAACGTGCACACACACAAAGGAACACTCACTCACACACACACACACACACACACATTCATGCACCATTTATGCTGTTACTTTGTTTGCCTTTCCGTTGGTCTCTCGTCCCACAGACCCGTACAAGTATTTTATTGTGTTGTTTGATTTTATGTTTTGCTTTTGCGCTTCGACGCCTCTGTTTGCTCTATTCCCAGATCAGTTTCCGTGTTTTGTTTTTGCTTTTAAGACATTTATTAGTTTTGCTTTTCTGTGCGCTTATACTCGTAAATAAGCGCTAATTGCAATTGAATAATATATTCCTCACTCATGCAAATGCCTATGACGTCAATGAGTTATATTTCTCATAGTTGTTTTGTAAATGGTAGTGGCAAAATTTATTTAACTTTAAAATACTACACGCTTGCCTGAATTTAAGTGACAGTAATTGACAGGCATTGACTTAAGTAAAATGTACAAGAACAATACAAAATTCAATATATTCAAATAATCACATTATAAAGTCGACAAAGCGGCTTAAGCGGCTTGTGATGAGTCATGCTGCTCGGGCCACAACGATGACAAAAATTAAGCTGGCAAGAAAAATCCAAACTCTTTATGAAAATGTGAAAATAAATTATTGATTTTATATGATTATGATTGCCATTTTTCTTTGAAAATGTTCATTAAAAATGGCATAATTCATTCATAATTCATAATTTACATGTTTATGTTTTAAGAGTGTTTCAAATTATTCGCCTTCTACCAACTTATTCTTATTTATTGAACTAGAGAGCTCATCGCTCACTAAATTTTAAGCGCATTACATAATCATCATCATGAAATGCAGCAAAGCTCGCACCCAAGCCATTTACTAGTCGCCAAAATAAAAATCATGTATAACAACAACAATTAGTGCAAGCCAGAACAAAGCAAAAATCCAACAATAAAATGGCGACAACTGCTGTATGGATGCCACAAATTATACTTCATATTTGCGCTCGATACGCAAAATAGCAATAAAATTAAACATAATTACAACACTTGAGCGTGGAGGGAAAGCGCGGAGAATGTGGCAGCCGCACAAACAGTTAATGCAGCAAATATTAGCTGACAAACGCACACTCATACACACATTCATAGGCATTCGGAATGGCTTAATTTGCTATATGTTGGGCTTTTGTTTAATTCTCAAAGTGTATTGTGAAATGTACAGCTGGAGAATCATTGTCCAAACCATCGGCAAAAACTAACAGCACATACATCCACACACTTCAGCACCACTACATGCGGGAACGTGGCTTTTTATTAGCGCAGAACGCATGTTAACCGCACGCATATACTCGTACACTAACACATATAAACATGTGTAGCCGCCGTACGTGCCCCGAATTAGTTTTTTGCGATTTGAATAAAATTGTTTTGAATAAATTTGAATGCCACATGCACACGCCCACTAATAGAATACATACATACATGTACACACACACACACATATATATATATATATATATGTATATACATATACAGTCAAACACACTCGCCCATTCGAAATCGTTTTTAGCATTGCGGTTCCCGCTGCGCTAATAAATAGGCAATGTTTTTTCCCACAACTTTGCCCCATTTTCTGGCACGCCTGCTTTACAATTCGGCCCCGCTGTTTTCTGTTTATAATTAGCTGCCATGTGCGCTTATCTGAGCTTATTAGTACAGAAACTTTTATTATAATGAATACAACATACATTCATGCTGGGGAATAATTTTAATTTTTACCATTGCAATCAGAATCAGTATCATTCAATTAGAGAATTAAGTCAAAGAATTGGACGAGAGTAGGAGACCCCCTCCTCACTCTTTACTTGAATTATTTTTGCACAACGCCTAAAGAATAAATAATATATACAAAGCTGGTCTTGAGTATCTTTCTTTGACAAAAAATATATAAAATATATAAAAAAAAAAATAAATCTCAATTTACAATTTTTGTTCCACCAGTAGATATAGCAAGATGTTGTATCTATTGAATAATCACTATACTTATCATATTTGCTGCAATAAAATAACGATCTGAACGAAACCGTTTCATGCTGCTAAATATGCAAAAGATTTAGTTTGAATGTAAATCAAAGCCTCAAATAGAAGAGAATCGCCATGTCTGCCTGTTGTAAAAACAACTAACAAGTACTACCTATATACTTAGTAGGTACATAAGTAGAAGTTGTGAAGTGTCGTTCTTAACACTCTTCAATGGGAGTTTGGCTTGGCGCTGCTTCACCGAAAAACCTTTTCGTACTAGTGCCTTTTATGTGTGCAAAGCTGCAGACACTTTCTGTGCTTGAAGTGGCTTATATTGTCGAAGGATACTATCTGTGGACTTCCAAAGGCTACTCCCTTGTAGTCCAATGCCGGGCAGTTACAGAGATTGTGTTTTGTCTGCCTTCCAGTTTTTACCCATTCTGCTTGTTAATGTGCGATGTAGGCTGTGTAAAATGCCTATTGTCTTGGCTTGAGAAGAGGTCGAAGGAGGGAGGTCGGTGGTAGTGCCTGTCACACTTGCAATACTGTTATCTGACCTGCTCAGAAGGACAGCAGCTCGTGTTGGGGTGTGTTGTCGTCACTGTTCATATAATGCAATATAAGGTATTAAAGGGTTCTGATAGAGTTGAAAAATTTAATGGCAAACATGCAGCCTCTAATGGCCACAAATGTTCATAGCAATTTACATTCTTATAAGATTCTGCATAAAGTTCTAACTATTCTCTTACTCCTCTCCAATGCAGGCCTAATGACCAAACTCTACTTCAACATTTTTGAAATTCTATGCCACTTCAATTGCCGGTACAGCTCCCACAACTGAACAATAAAAGCCAACAAACAAGCTCACTTCGGAACTGTACACACACTCCCACACTGCCACAGCCCCGCACACTCACACACACACACACACTTGGCCGCAGTGCAATTGAAATGCCAGCCACAACAACACATATGTATGCACATGTATGTGTAACGCGCATCGAACATGAAACATGCAACATGGCCGCGCATATCAGAGTTTTTGGGCAACGCCAATTGCACGCACATATGCAAGCGGTTTGACAGTTGTTGGTCGGCCAGAGCTGCCACCCCAGCAGCAGTTTTTTTCGCGGCCTGCCACTGCAGTAATTGAGGCAATAGAAGCGTCGCCAACAAATGCTGAAGGGCATTGGGAACGGGCATTGGGAACGGGCATTGGGAATGCTATCAATATTGGCTTGCGAACAGTTTTTAAAACGGAACGACATGGCCGATAGATGGATGTATGTACATACATACATGACATGCACACATATAGATTGCTATATATGCATGTCTCTATGGTTAGACACTTGTTTATCAATTTGCTAGCCAGCATGTGGGCAGCTGTGGACGGAAACTTCTTAACACAAGCCATGTTGGCTTGTTCGTGGCGGCCAGTCTAACATTTTCTATCGTTTTAATTGCTCTCTTCTGAAATTACAAATCGATTTCCACACACAAGACCTTCTTTGTCTCCCCATTTTCCAATTAGCGCAAATTAAATCATTTACGCTCGGAGTCTGGCAGCCTAAAAAGTTATTCAGCAAATTAAATTATAAGGAATTTTGCGCTAAACTCTTCGAACGTGTAAGTTGAGACAAACAGTCGCACTTCATAAATTCTTCGCTGTTTTTGTTAGTGGTTCGAGACTAAAAAATGTGCGCAAATACATAAATAAAAAGGCGTTGAAAATCTTTGCCATTAAATATGCATGAGCGCCGCATAATTTAATTATGCGTACGCTGCTCGGCAGCTTGCCAGAACTTATAATTTACTAATTGAGTAGCTGGCAGAGATTCAATTGCATTCAAAGTTGAATTTCAATAAGATCATCACTTCAAATTCCCGCTCCACACACTTTTTCGAAGTTGCTCAGCTTGATAGACAACCAACGCAGGCAAGGATTAAACGCAATCCAACCGTCAGTACAGAGCAATTTGAAGTTCATAAGACAAAGGCATTGATGTCAAAGACGCTATATGGTGCTAAGAAAGGGAAAAAAAAACAAAAAAAAAAACAATGAACAGAAAGGGCAGTGGGAGAACAACTTGAAGCGGCCCAGCACTTAGAAAATTGAAGAGCTATGCGCCTCACTTTGCTAGCTTACTCTCTAAATTATGAAATACTTGTGAAATTTATGACCGAAGTTTCTCAGAAAGTAAACAAAAAATGTTCGCAAAGGCAAGCCAATATTTTTCGCTGAACATAAACGTGCAAACCCTTTTCTTATTATAGTTGAATATAAGAGTCCTGTCGTTGCTTTAAGTAGGCTTTGAATATATCAGTGACTTGATCTATGATCACGATAAGAGTTCCAACAAACCAAAGTGCACTATATATTTGAATTTTATGATGATAGTACATACTTATAAGATAATAAAATCATTATTTCCATTATACCAGACCAAGACGATATTTTCAAAATATTGAATTCCTTTTATCTTATCTTGGTTGGATTCAGCATTAGACACCAAACTGCAGCTGAAAATTATCAGTTTTTTTTAAATTATTTCGGTTCGTTTCGACGCAAATATAATATTGAACTAAAATTAATTAATTAATCTTCATAATCGTCATACAAAAAACGAAAATGTTGTACAACTTTAATAGTATTTCATATCAAGTCATTCGTAAAGCCTTTGCAAATATATTTTATTTTAATAATATTCTGAAATACATTTAAGTTTTCTTTGTTTGCTTATAGTCTTTTCATTGAATTGAATTGGCTGACACTGTAAACACAATGCTTGGAACAAAATTGCATATCAATATCTGTCTGGCTGAGGCAAGATCCTCTCCCTGTGACCATCAAAGTTGCTTGGCAACGTTGCGTTTTATGCGCCAACACAAAACTAAAAGAAAAATAAACATAACAAAAATGGAGCCCAGTCGCCATGACAAAATATTTGCAAATAAAACGGCTGCAATGTGGCGGAAGTAAGCTCCAGGATGTTGGCTGCCTGTCGTCCCCGGCTGCCTGTTGAAATGCGCAGCGATGGGAGTTAGGACAAGGAAATACATTAGACTAAGCACTGCTAAGACGCTCGTTCCTTGATGGTCTGGTCCAAGAACAGGCGCCCAGCTACTGTATTTGTATGCAATTTGCGTTTGTCTCAGCAGCTAGAGAATCCCCTATTTTTCTCCCTTCCTTGTCCCTCTAGCTGCTTTGTCTTTTGGCTGGCAGTGCCTAGGACGTTGGCTGACACCATTTTTGCACTATGAATGCAAAATGCCATAATCTTATTAAATGTTGAAAGGCAGCTGAAGTAGCTGCAAATTGCCGGCAAAAAAGCATCAGCAAGTTGGCAGAGGTGTGCACAACAGATAGAATATGGGATGTACAGTATAGGACACAGAATTCATATTGCCAGCGCTGTCAGGGCAACATTATAAAAGTTTATCTAAGTTATAAAACAGACTACATTTCATTACATCAGGCGACTGCGAACAGTCAGGCTGCTAATTTGGTTAGAAGACTAATAAATTAAAAGTAGCATGGAGAGCTCCGCTTATGAAAATGTGGCATATTGATTTCTAAAAACATTTTTACTTATTAGATTTTCTGAAAACATTTCATCTTAATGTACTTATCGAATTTCAGCAACTAGCTCAACAATTTGATTTAACGTCTCTCTAGGCACTTGTTAACAAATGCCTCTAAGCGGCACGTGATAGCCACTTAAGTCTCATTTCAGTTCGGCCTTAAATCAGTATATAAGCAAACTCGCAACAAATTAGGCTCGTTTTCATTCAATTCCAGCTAAACAACGGCCACCCTCGCCTATAGAATGAGGCAGTACTTTGTTCTAAATTGGTTAACCATAGCTTAAATGATCCAAGGACCAAAGGCTCAAGACACAATCGAAAAGTTAGAACACGAACAACTTGGCCGTGTGTTTTCTGCAAACAATTTCAGGTTCACAGCTAGCTGATTATGAACGGAAGCATTGTCTGACAGAGGAGAGAGGGCTGCTTGGGCATGGCCCAAGGGCGTGAAGCAACAGCAAACATTACAAAAATAGTGCCCGTAACGATCGAAACACTTTATGTAAAAACAATTTCGCAAAAGGCCCATGAACCCACAATGAAGCAGGCCCAGAAATTACAAAGCAAAACGTCCAGCGGCAAACACCAAATACCAAACGGGTTATCATGAGCCGATGCCGTTGCCAATGACTGCCAAGGCACAGCAAAGCACGGTGCCAGAAATAACTACACTGCACAAAAATAGAATAGAATAGAATGTAACAGTCGAGGAACAGTTGTAATACCCTGTACCCGATACCTACTTTTTTGATTATACTTGTATGCTGTAAAGAGAAAAGAAGGGAGATCATCCATGTCTAGAAGATAATATACGTATGTACTCTATGAGGTCGAAGATTTTTCCTCCTAATATGCCACCCTAATAGTTGAAGGCCAATTGAACATTAACAAAGTGCATATTTTTTAAGGCACACTTATTTGTGAAGCCTATAAGAAGAGCGAGCAACAAAAAGAGAATGCAGGAAAGGAAGGGAAGTAACAAGCGCGAGAGAGTAAAAATGTTGACTCTCGCGCTTTCACAGAAAAAATAAATATGACAACGGAATGATGCACAGAACAAAGACAAATGCAAAAAAAAATAGGCGGCATTCCACACTCAACAAAATGTGGCACCAATTAGATAGAAATAACATACTACATACAATGTCTGAACAACAACAAAAAATCCTAACCTAATCTTTTAGACAATTGCTACGCAGCCACTCGCTTTCTTTGGAGCCTGCTCGCCGTATTCAGGATTTTTCTCCTTTTTAATATGTAAAAATATGTAAAAAAAAATATGTATAATAATATGTAAAAAAAATAGTTTACGCCTGCGGGAGGATTCTGGGTTGAGTTTTAAAGTATTTTCACGCTGATTTTATGCGGCTCTGCCGATTAAAAAAAAGGCACCGAGCCCCGCCGTTAGATCGCTACAGCCCGCGTTTAAACACTCCCTAGCTAAAACGAGAGCTTGCTAGCGGACAGCTTGTACAGCGGACGGTAAAGCTAGCCTAGAAGTAAGTTCTTCTCTTTTGTTGCCTATTCCTCCCTCTGGGAACAGAGGCCGATAGAGTGGATGTGCAAAGCAAAGTTTGTTGCGTCGAACAGCTGATAAGGGCCCCTGGCCTTAATCATTTTAATTTATTTTCCACAAATAAGTATATTGATTTTAATCCTTAAAGCGTTGAAACAGATAAATTAAACGATCTATCGTATGCACTTTCAATTGAACTATTTCTCCTTTTTTTTGTCCAAAAAAATAACAGCACAAGAAAAGTGTTCTTTTAATTCGTACATTTAATGGTTGCCACTTCTGGTTTAGATGACGTTCAGAATAAGAAGACCGAGTCTATTGCCGATGGCGCAAAAGAAAACTTCTAACAGAGCGTCAGTGAAAGGTGGCATTTCCTTTCTTGTTGACATTTGCAACTGCTAGTTCACTTTGACCCAGTACCTTTTAAGGGATACTTCTGACCAATGACCAATAGATGGCGAATCGTTGTACATATTTAAAAAAATTGAATATACCGCACAGGCTACAAGCGACGCTGCAGCTACTTTTAATACAAATTCTTCCTATTTGCATTTCATTTCGCTCCTTTTTTTTCAAAGTGTAGTCAATAAGCCCATTAAGTAGGTTCTCACTGCTTTTGGACATGTAATGAGTGCGGGCATGCCCAAAAGGATTGCTGCATGCAACAGCCAATATCCGACATTCAACGCCGCTGGCCCATTATGATGGAGCCCATTCAACTGATGCTTACGTGTGCGCTGCGCCTGATAGAAGCCAACAACTACAACAACAGCTACTACTCCAACAACAACGTGAACAGAAACGACCACGATGAACTTCAAATCGAGCGTGAATTTTTGGTTAGAGTCACTTGAATTGGTCGCGAAATGAAATGCCAAGAGGCAGCAGAAGCAGCAGCAGCCATGGAGATGACTCCGCGTCATCATCATCATCGTATGGGCAAGGGTACGGGGGAACAGGCACTCGAAACAAAGCGAGCGAAAATGTCAGATAAAGCGCTTTGAAAAGCATAGCTCGAGGGCCCTGAATATGAATGTTGGATATAAGCCTAGGCGTGGGCGTGCACTCTTGGCAAGCAATGCACTCTCTTTCAACTTCATGTGCAGGTTTCACATTAAAGACGTCATCATAAAACTGGCACAAATATATCTACACATACGAATTTGAGGCTTTGTAAGTAGAATCCGTTTCAATTAAAGACTAAACCGACGCCTGTTGTTGCTTCCAATTAGATGTGGCTCCAATTAAATAAATATAAAAGCCACATTACAAAATAAATAGACAAAAGTGCAATGAATATAATGAAAGTCGTTTGCAACAGAATCAAAAACAACAACGAAACCAACGACAATTCTCTTAGGTTTGTCGTCAGGCAGTCTTTGCATGTCTTGTCTAACTTAACACAATCATAATAGAACAATAATTGTAATTGTAAAGCAAGCCAAGAAATTTCAGCTGCAAAGACTCCCCGACGCCACAACATATGCCCTACGAAATTTCCAACCATAGCTAGTAAAATCCACATAAATAAATGTGTATGTAAATATGTTCAGGTACACCAGGAAGTATGCTACAAAAATATGCAGCAGCTATCTTGTTATTTTTAATTATATTTTATGGAAATTCTCGGAACTCACAATCAAACACAAAAATTTTCTACTGCAACATAAAGAGATGGGAGGAGAGAAATTTTTGGAAATTTTACTGCACAAGAGCGGTTGATGATGGCGTTGACAGGTGTTAGTATGATACACGGAAACACACACACACAGGCACAGACACAGACACAGTCACAGTCACAGCTAGAGCCATTTGATTCAGCTGACAGTGACACATTTTCAAGTTTTAGCTCATATGCATATCATGTTCATATGTATACAAGTATGTACATATGTACTATATATGCATGTTTATTTTCCTATGTCTGTATGTAATGGCAGGAACTCAACACCATTTCTGTTTTGATTATTTCAACAAAAACACACAAAATTCGGCACAAACTTTTTTAATAAATTTTTGGACTGTTTGCAAGAAGCCACACTTGCGTTTGTTTGTTGATGCATGAGTGTGTGTGTGCGTGTGTGTGTGTGTGTGTGTGCTTTCATGGGGGCATATATACTCGGTGTGAGTTGGCTCGTTCGTTTTATTTTGTATGCTTCAAAATATTATTAACCACAAAAATATGTTTCCGGGAATTTGAGTTTGTATTTCCTGTTCGGGTTTTTTCATGTTACGCCGGGAAAAAGCTTTCAGTAAAATGAATGAATATTTTCCCAACATGCAAATGTGGGTGCATACAAAAAATTTACAACGAAGCTAGAACAGCTGGACCTCAAAAATTTGTTGAGTTTCTCAAATTGGCTTACTTGTTCAATTAGACTACATGAAAAATAATACAAATATGTTTAAATCGAAAGAATCACTTTTTGGACCTAAAAAATTGGTTGAGCTTCTGAAATTGGTTTATTATATTATTCAATTAGACAGCATTCAGAAAAATGTTTAAATCGATAGAATGACTGTGTAATTTTACTTCAGGCTGTCATCAGATGATAGAAGAGCTATCAGTTCAGTAACTAAGTTAAAGCCCTACATGACAGCATTCATTTAATAATTGATGTTAGGTACAAATGGGTGTTTTCCGGCTTATTGGAAAGGAGCATGGTGGTGAGCGCTGTGTGAATTCAATGTCAAATGAATGAATAAATAATAGAACGCCTACTACACGGCTTAATCAGACTAACCACAATAAAAACGAAAGCAAGTGATACAAGTATAAAGCAAACAGGTATCAGGTACATGTACATACATATGTATGAGTCGTTATGTATGTAGGTATATTTCTGTTGCTGATACAATGTTTCTATGAATAAATACGTAGTGCCGTTGCAATACAGGCAGAATATATACTAATTCGCAGTGCACGCTTGGTAAACGTGCTTTTATCTGCTGACGGCAATGCACACTCTGCGGCAGTGGCAAGCAACATATAAACGTGGTAAAGGTAGTGGTTTTTCCACTCAGATAATAGTGCTAAAGTGCGCGCAAATCACTCAAAAGCATTCGCACTGGAAAATCTTAGGCTTTATTCTAATTTGGCGTGTAATACTTCAACTCATTCATTAAAATTCAAACGATGCTTCTAATGATTCAAAATTGCTCTTGGATGGATCTCAGCTCTCTAATCTAAGCATCAAGCTAGCTTAGAATAATTTCCAACAATGTTTTATCCCATATACGTACAGTTTATTCAGTTTCGAAAGATTAATCATTTTTCTTTTTCAAAATGTCACTCCACCACATTAAATTATTTTCTTCGAGATCTGACAGTGTGAATGCCAAATTACGTATACGCCACGTATAAATCAGGCTGAAATCAAATGCCACGACATTCACACATCAACAAAAGCGATAATCACACAATTCATAGAATTTAAACAAAGTTCGGCAGCCATCATTAAAGGGAACCCCTCATCGCTTTGCCTAAGCATCAGGAAAAGTTATACCCTGACATTTCGCCGACAGTGCGTGACATGTCGTGTAGAGTTCAACGTGCAGTCAGGAGTCAGGAGCCAGGAGACAGCCCAGCGAGAGTTGCCACCCAATCACTTGGTACTGCCGTTAACGCTTTGACACTCGGTCGCGCAGCGGCAAACTGTCAGATAACGATGACGATGCCAATAGCGTTCGAGGCTGAATCTGAATCTGAGGTTGAGGCTGAGACTGAGACCGAGACCGAAGCACAAACTGGCACTCTGTCGATGACGATGATGTTTAAAGCATGTTTACGACTTCAGCGCGTATGTGTAAAATTGGATTTAAGCGACAATTGACAGAGGGGAAGTTACGCTACGGTTTCGCAGGCAGGCAGACAGGCAGGCAGGCAGGCGCATGTCAATCAGGGTTTTGCGAAATGTGCCAAAGTTCGGCATGGAAACAGTAACGACTACAGTCCCAACAACATAATCAGCAACAACAACAGCAAGAAACGCGCCATGTTGCCACGCCATTGTTGACATTCATGCCAGTGCTTGGCGATAATGATGTCAAGCGTGTTTTACTTAACAAACCCCACTTAAGCGCAACACACACGCCCATTTCAAGCCAGACATACACACACTCACATAATACTCGTATACGGGTAAGAGTATGTGCTGCCCTTATTGGCTGATCTGGCCTAGAGTGGTGTGCTGACAATGACGCCGCCTCAGCCATTGAACTGCAATTGATGTCGATGGCTTTTGGCCTCGTGTCACGAAAAGTTTGCGTTGCTAGCCATAAAAATGTTGCTGCTGACGATGACAATTTTTTCCTCTGCTTTATAGTGTATGTGATTAAGCAAGCCGAAGAGTATACCAGTTTGTGTGTGTTTTACATTGTTTTACAAGTATATTTTTGATGTAATACAATTTTACAGGCTATTCAATTATTTTTAAGCACATCGTTTCCAGCTTATAATTGTGTAATCAGGTCGAGAATACATCCCGCACAATTTAATTGAATTCAATCTCAAAAAACCGAATTATGTGAAATAAATTGAATTTCCTCAGAATTGACTATCACAATGGTCGCACGTAAACCCAAATATTTACTCATTAAACATAATTTGCTACATCTGCCACAGCTGCCACCAAATGTGGCAAGCAAGCATCTATTTAAAATCCCAAGGCACCAACTTGAGGTCTTTTGAATTGCCGTCAAGCATACACCTAAAGAAAAATTGGGGTTTTCAATATACTTGTAAATTCTGAAATGTGTATTATATCTGAATGGCACCAAAATAAAATTTTTTGAATAATTGGATCGAATTATTATAAACAACTGTTTGTATATAATTAAAACTGAATGTTTCGGTTGTATATTCTGAACCTTAACCGTCCTCAGGGTTATATTTAATTCAAAAACTAGTCCCTATTCGAGGTCAAGTGCGAATTTAATATTTTTATACCCTGTACCCAAAAGGGTACAAGGGTATATTAGTTTTGTGCGAGTGCACATGGAACACACAGAAGGAGGCTTGGTAGACCCCACAAAGTATATATATTCTTGATCAGCATGACAAGCCGAGTCGATATAGCCATGTCCGTCTGTCCGTCTGTCCGTCTGTCTGTCCGTCTGTCTGTCCGTCTGTCCGTCTGTCTGTCTGTATGAACGCAAGGATCTCCGAAAGTATAAGAGCTAGAATAACCAAACTTGGTATACAGATTCTCCTGAGACCGAGAAAGGACGAGTTTGTTCATTTTTTCTGATCCACCCCCCCACTCCCCCCCCTATTAACGATTTTCTATAACTTCCGTAATTCTTGGAATTTTGAACTAAAATTTGGTAGTCACATTAGGTTAGTTATTATATAACCGTATACCAAGTCTCATTATGATAGAATGATCGGAAAGAAAGTTATAGCCATATAACCAGGCCCAATGCACACATACATACATATGTACAAGTACACAAACACGCATAAGGCACGATTCTGATGTAAATGTAAATGTATGTATGCATGCATGGAATATTTTATATTTAATTTAGTTAATTAATTAAATTAATTTAGTTAATTAATTAAATTTAATTAATTAATTAATTTAATTACTTTTTTGTGGGGTGGTACAGGGTATTTAAGAGTTGAGCCTGCTCGACTTTAGCATTCCTTTCTTGTTATAGTTCAGTAAGTGCCTCATTATGCCTTCATTAGAAAACTTACAGTTCAGCTTGACTATGCATCTAAAATATAATTATTTCATGCTTACATATTCGTAAATTGATATTAGTCTTATTTTAATGATGTATTATGCATCCATTTTGCAAATTCTGATAGTTTAATATTAAATTAATTTGTAATTAAATAGATTTTCCATCAGCTGTGTTAAAACCCGTTCACTAAAAGAAAGTTATACACATTTTTATGTGTATTATATACCCCAGAAGTACTAGTACTACAAGTAGTTTATATACGATTACATATATATGTACAAGCCAATTGGTAGCATATGGCCGCACAGCTTTTATTGACGCAACAAGCAAGGACCCCGACAACTTCAAGTCAATTCAATTAAAATGGAGTGTAGCACTTAATGTCTTGCGAAGCTTTGCACCTTTCAACAAATCAAAGGAGACAACCCACTGTGATAAAATGTGTGTTTATGCGCGTGTATATACTTAGAATGTGTATGTGTGTTGTGCTCGTACGAGTATGTGCCTTGCGTGCAATAGGAGTCAATAATATTGTAACAGCTGTCAATTTTCGTGTGTATGTGCGGGCGTGCGCCCGTTTGCCATTTTTTAATGGAAATTTAAATGAGCGTAGGTGCGCACACCTGTCGAAGAAGTGAAGCACACATACACGCAAACACACACGTATACACACAGGCATGCGCACCACTCGTGCATAACTGTTGATTATAAAAAGTGAATGCCATCCAATATTTGACAGTTGATTTCGCCTCTGTGTTCGGCATTGCTTTTCCACTTTATTTTTCCACTTAAAGGTTACAATTATTATTTAAATTAAAATTACATAAATGGAGAGGCCTTTGAAAATGCTTTCAACTGAATACTGAATAAAATAACAAAAACAAATTGTGAATTTAATTCGTTAGAGCAAATAGCTCTTAATATGAATCCCAAAAGATTAATTAAAGAAAATGCTATAAGTTTCCGTGCTTAATCCTTCTGAGGCTCCTCTAAAAACTCCGAAATACTTTACTTTAGGTCTTTGAAGATGGGGCCATAGAGAGAATGAGAAAATATTTTTAAAGTATGACAGTACGTCGATTACTGGGTTAAAGCAAAGGTAAAACCACGCATTCATTAAATAATTTTTTAAAATACAGATTAAAAGCCTTTGAAACATTTCTTTAAAAGATCTCCTCGTTTCGTGTCAACGTAAGCATTGTATTTGTAGGTGAATATTTTTATTATATAAATAAATGAGCAACACATTTTTTGGATCAGCGATAGAACTAATTTTCTGTAAGTAGAATGTTGGTTAAGCAAAAATGAAAACATTAAGAAAATTGGAATATATCTCTACAATGTACGATCGAAAAATGTGAAATAGACTTGCTGCTGTTTTCTATTTTCTCCCTCTTTTTTTTTTTTTTTTTTTTGTATGTTGGCATTTGTCTTCGGTCTTGACATCCACAAATAGGAATACGAAATAAACGCTGCATCACCAAGAACTTACTCTTAGTGTTGCTTGGCAACCTAAGCGCGAAGCCGTTTGGTGCAGAGTATGGCCATTACAGATGAAACTTTTTGATGATCTCACTGATGGCATTATTATAGCATTTTTTATGCTTTCAGCAGCACATACTGCGTACACAAAATATAAGAGACATACGTACATACATAGAATAAATATATTGCTCCAATCTCCAATAAATGGCATGATTTAAAAGAATGGTATTCATAAGTTATTTAACGGACTTCATTAATATCTATTTTTGTAGGTCCATTATATATTAACTAATTCCAGTAGAATTTGAATAAGAAATCACTAATATCGTAATATCGTCATTCCAATCACGCCTCTTTCAGTATGTTACTTATTATGTATAACATTCGCACTTAACTAGTAAACCCTATTACCCTTACTTTATAGGGAATACACAAAAAATATTAGTGGTTGGCAAATCCGAAACATGAATACCAAATAGTTGAAAAGCTTTTAACAAATCTAATGCATAACTCTCTGTTCTTTTATATATGTCTGACACTTGAGGAGCCAGATTCAGCCACTATATATTTCTACCTATGGCAAAAATAGTTTAACACTCCACCATATACAATCCTTGATTAGGCAATGCAGGGTACGCGCCCATAACCAATCATTGCTTTTAATTGGTTCTAATTAAAATGAAAAGCTGTACTTAATTAAATATGAGACTGAATGGGAGCCCAATTGCCAAATTCTCCTGCTCAGACGTTGCTCTACTGCTGACATGGCGCAATTTTGTGGTGGCTGCTTTAACTTTTCATTCTGCCCGTTTAATGCCAAAAGCGCTCTGTAGTTGTTTTTTAATTGCTTTGCTGTGGCAGCGTAAAGTTTTGTCGCTAATTTGTTGCGCCATTTGCACGCAGACAGTCACACACACACACACACACACACACAGAAATAAAGCGGGCAGGGAAGGAGTCGGAGAGAGAGAGATACGTATTTGGTGAGCATTTTAAACATATTGGTTGCCCACAGCTGTTTACTGCCATTGAATGGGGCGTAAAAGTTCCTTTACTATTCTACACTTTACGTTTAATGGCTTTTTGGTTGACTTTGTCAGCGCTACATGCTAGTTGTGCCATTTAAATAAGTCTCAAGTGTATTGGAGAGAAACGCAGAGAGAAGTGCTATTGACATTAAACAACATAACAACTCTGCTCTCCCTAATAAATCAAAGAAAATGCAATTTAAGGCGACCGAAAAAAATACAAAGTCCTCTTTAAGCTGCTGCTGTACTTTCTTAATGTAATTTATGATCATTATTGCAGGCTTGAAATGATGTAAAAGAGCCGCGCAAAGTTGTCTATGACCGACGGGCTTTTGGCTTAAACGACAGCTAATACATAAATTGAAAGAAAACGCACCGTTACGCTGAGCAAAAAAAAACTTCAGAACTTCGGTTTTGTTATTCCCCCATTGAGAGGCACTCCAAAAGAAAATACAATACGGGTATGAATACAAATAAATTCAATACAAAAGGCTGTATAGGTAGCCAAAGGACTGAATGATGAGCTGAAAGTCAATTCGCCCAAACAAGTGTTGCCAATGTCAATCAAAATGTCAAAGTGCTAAGCCAAGCGACTTACCCACCAGCGGCCAACAACAATAATAACATTGAAAAAAAAAAAAACTAAAATGAAAAAAGCTAACCAAGCAGCAAATACGCCAAATAGGATTAAAGCCAATCTAAAGCGACCGCCGAGTAGCAACGGCAACAGCAACAGGAGCAACAACAACAACTACAACAACATCAATAACAACAACAACAACAACAGGAGCAGCAGCAGGAAGCAAACAGAAACAACAGCCACATGGCTGGGTATTAAAAAATATCTAGACCAAAGTGCGCATTGGCAGCCAAAAGGTGTGCAAAACATATATTTTTACGAGCATACTTACATACATACATACATAGAAATGTACATATGTCTCTACTCGATGCCAGTTGTTGGAATTTGCACTTAACGAAGCATGAAGTTGGAGTCAGACAGACACAGACACAGGCACACACACACACACACACAGAGAGAGAGAGACACCCACACCCACAGTCAATCCTAAACCCATTCGACATTGAGAAAAGAGCGACAAGAACAACAACAACAACTTCAGCACTAAAATAGGACCTTGCGAATGCGAAAGGAATTCAATCGAAGTTTCTCGGAAGTGAGGCAAGGGCATTGGCTGACATTTCTCTGGGTGTACACGTATTTGGCAGCCTCGACAACGTTTGTTGTTTGATTTTCCGGCACGGGATTATCATCAGAAAGCCATTAGAATTTTTATTGAATTCCGCACGAGCACAAATCGCACGCACACACGATACTGATGATACTGATGCATATATAAAAACTAGATAGGAGCTACACACTCAGGCTGTCACCACCCACGCATGGACACCTTTCTGCTATTCTAATATCTTCCAATAAAGCAAAGCCCTCCAACCAGAACCAACTCCAGAAACAAAAGAGGCGATGGATCATCGAATATGGCACACTCTCTCATATTTTGTTATATTGTAATTAATTCTTATACTTGTAAATACATACAATATAATTCATATGCTGCTCAACTAAATAATAATACTTCGAAAAAGTCAGGAGCGTACACACATCTCACAAAACCGGAACCGTATAACTGCCTAACAGTTGCTCTTCAGAAGCTTCGCGATTTGGATGGGAAAATCTGCAGAAACTGCAAGTAGTAGAGCAATAACTTCTTTCATATTTAAAAAAATATTAACTTGAAAAAGTGCAAGAAGTTAAGTTCACTGGAAGATTTAAGTAATTACATAATATAGGGTAGAAGCCAATAATACATACTTGTACGTACCATTTATTTCACTTCTAGTCGTTGTAATTAGAAGCTAATGGATTTTTTTGAATTCTAACTAACTAGATGCATGTGTATTGCAAAACTTTTCCTTCGAAACACTGTAGGGCACTAGTTACGGATTAGTAAAGGGTATTTCAATAACACCAGCAACAGGATGCTACAAAAACGTATATGTAAGCTCCTTTGAGTTATATACCCATGAGTGCAGCTGCCAGCAGCTGCCAACTGCCAGCCAACACTTTCATGCGTATTTACGTTAATCATTTGGGATTAGTTCTAATATACTCAGCAAACATTGTTATTGGATTTGAATCGACTTTGTGTGGAATTTCAATTAATGAGCCTGGCCTCCTGTTGCTCCTACCTATGTACGTACGTATGTACGAGTATGTACTATGTTTATTGGGAGTATATAATATATGCCTATACACATGTGTAGATGCAATGCCTCTGTCCGTCTGCGATAGTCCAGTTAATCTTTTATAATTAATCTGATTCAGCTTCCTTAGCTCCATTTGTACTTGCTCAGTGCTTGCCCATAAGTGTCTGTATTTGTATGTGTGGAGTCGAATCGTTGCGTCTTTTGTTGCGAACATAATTTCCCGTTAATATCGTATATTCTCATTATATGTACATGCGACTCATTGGTGTCTACATATTGCGATTATGTTTACTACTCGTGTAGGCGCTTCGAGAAACTAATGGAAATTTAGTTATATACCCAACACGATTTCTCCACAACTGCACATGTAAGTCAGTAGCTACATACAAGTATGTGTGTGTTTATAAATATACCCTCACATTGCCGGCCCTTTAATAATGCCTATTGATATTGTTGTTGAGACAAACAACAGACGAAGCCGAGGACAGCCTAAAATTAGGCATTGTGGCCAATGGTTGTTGTTGCGGTCTCATTTCTTTGATGCATTGCCTGTTGCCATGGCAAGCTATGAGCTCAGATGCATGGTTTTGAGGCACCATTGTTGATACTGATTGACCATGCATGCAATTATGTTTGTGCATATTCCATGAATGTCAACCGAGTCGCCAGTACACGCCAGGCAAATAAACAAGCTTTAACAACCAAGTCTTCTCGTCACAGCTAATTTATGTCACAGACAAACACTCGCATGCTTTATGATGCTAATATACCAAAAATCACTTGCCGCCGTCTCCTCCTACTTGAATTAACATATATAACATGATATAACATGGTTTCGTTTTTGTGCATCCAGTTACTATTATTTTCCAACTGTCAACTGTTGACATACTCGTACTTTGACAATCATCTGCTACTGGGCTTGAAGAGATAACCAGTCATAGGCGAAATATTAAGGACCTAATAAACTGCATTCGCAATCGTATCTGCAAAGAAGCAAAGAAGTCAACCATTATTGATATCTGCAATTTATTTTGGAAAAACCTGTAAAGAAGGATTAATATGCCAATGTCAGAATTCCAAGTATTTTAAAATGAAATCCTATAATAAAGGAATAAAATGTGTAAACGCATAGCAAAAAAGGAATTCTAAGTATTTTAAATTTGTATTGAAATGGCAAAAAAGATGACAAAGAACATACCACAGAAGATGATGAAATTGATGAAATTGAAACACCGAAGATGACCAAAAAAAAAAAAAAATGACAAAAAAATAACAAAAAGGATGATAAAGAATGTAAAAGAAGAAAATAAGGGTGAAGAAGATTTTTTGGTTTGCCGTAGAAATAAATACATTTAATGCAAAGCAAATTTGGGAAAAATGGGAATTTAAAATTGTTATCTTCTTCTATCAGGTCGAAGCTGGTCTAACACCTCTTGGCCTTCGCCATATTCAATGACTCTCATCAACCATAAGCATAAAGGTTCAACAAATTTGACTGCATTTATTTTAAACTCTTCCAAATTGAGATTAAGCAGCTGGCTAAAGCTGAAATTACGATTTTGTAATGTTTACTTTCAAGTTGAAAAAAAAAAAAAATTAAATCATTAAATTTAGTATATTTATGAATAAAGTGACAACTTTTTGTTCTGTGTCGGCTTTCAGAAGTTTAGCGTTAATATATGCCATAACTTATGCAAATTTCAATTACTTGCGTCACTTGCCTTGCTAAAGCAAAATAAAAACAATATGCGAGAAAATCCAAACAATAGATTATTTTTCTTTTGGTGCTCATTTTTCCCAGATATATTGCGCAGTGTCTGCCAAGACGGGCTCAAGTTCAATGACATGCAAAACAACACGTACACACACACACACACACACACACACACACACACACACACACACACACACACACACACACACACACACACACACACACACATGACACATGGAAACTCAGTTAGGGACAAAATGCAATAACTTGGGCACATTTCGAGCAATTGATTCACAAAATTTGGAATAAAAACTTTCTTCGTTGGCCTGAGTTACGATTTTGAGGCCACTTAAGCAGGCAAATATATCAGAGCAATTCCTCGAAAGACTTCATATTTATTAGACCAGCATAAATGTACGAGTATATATACATATGTATATGTATATGCAAAAACAGGCCAATACGGGTATGAAACGAAAATACACACATAAAATTTAATCTGCGATATTGGCCAAGGAGGAAGACAGCGGCAGACATGCTTCACTGCACTGCAAGCATTTTTGGGCTGAACGAGAATTTATTATCATATCGATATGCGTAATAACTTGGCAATAAAAATAAATCTCAGCACAAAGTTATAAATATGAAAACATCAGCGTCGGCACAAAACAAAGCAAAGCAAGGCAAAAAAAAAACGAAAGACTTGAAATAAAATAAAAACACAACAAGCGAAATGTCTTATGAATATAATACGAATGCGTCTAGTGATATTCATTTGAAATTAGAGGCCAAAAGCCTAAATAAACATCAGAAGCCGAGCAAGCGAGACACACTTCAAAGAAAAAGGCAGCAGCCCAATGAAGCCCCTGATTGAAGTCCTCGAAGTGTGGCAGCTTCATTGAGCGCGAAGCTGCGAGTGGGAAAAACGGAGAAATTTTGCCGCTAATATGAATATTGGCAAACGGAAATGAACAAATGCCTTCGCCGTTTTCTTTTTCTTGATTTTTTGTTGTTGTTGATGCTGTACTCAGAAATGAAGCATACAAAATTCCATAAAAAAGCGCACCAGGGCAGGGTAAATGTATTTCATGTTGATTGCTTCGCTTGCCAGCTTGCGAGCTTGGTAGGGCAGAGCAGGGCATGGCACGCTGATTTCCTGCTCGTCGGTGTTTCCTGCTCGCTATCGATAGCGGGGCGTTTGCCATCCAAAGTCCGTGGACGGCACTCCAATTTCATTTGATGCAGAAAAATTGCTACCAATAAGTGCCTGATGGCAAATGAAATAAATAGACGCTTCGTTGCGCATTGTATTGCCATAAAGTCGCTGAGCCTCGCCCCTCCTGCCCTACTGGTATGGTGGTCTATAGCGTGTCTACATGTCCTCCTGGAGGAGTCGGAATCAGCTGCGTGGCTTAGACAGCTTTACGACCATATTTTTTGTAGTGGTTTGTTGCTTTTGTTGCTGCTGTGCTTTTGTTTTGCCATTTGTAAAAGTGATTTCAAAATAATTTCCCTAGGTTAAGCAAATTTACGCTCCTTAGCCTTGCTGAGTGTTTTGCAGTGGGCCAATGCACAAATTCATTGAATTTGCTCAAATATGCCCAACAATGGAAAGACATCTTTGCCATTTATTATTTGTTTAGAGGTAAATTCAGTTCAGCTTGAAGTACTTTTAATCGCAGATGAATTTCTCAAATTTGCAATGAATGCGTTTTGGGATTGTTTGTTCACAATTAAAAGCACTTTAAGTTTTCGCATTTAAGCAAGACAATGCGAAGACTATTTACTGTTCAAAAATATGCAATTTGCCCCTACATAAAGGAGCTAGACACATTTTGTAGACAAAGGGTCACTTAGAGGTTACTAAGCAAAAGAGAAATATTAAGTCAACATTTTTTTATTGTTGAGACAAATTGGTTCTTAAATCATTTTGTTGTTTAGAAATGTTGTTTTACATGTTGTCTGTCGGCATAGGCAACATTTTTAACAAGTATTTTTCTTGGTTTTAGCAGACTTTCTACTGTACAACAATATACAATACTACAAAACAGTTAACAGGATGACTGTGTATACTTGTAAGAAAATTAAAATATATAAATATTAAAACTGCAAAAACTTACTAATGATATATTTTGCACACATATTTTAGCTTAACTTATCAGACCAACACAGGTTTCAAAATCTTCTTTGATCCGTATAGATGTTAAAATCATTTGATTTTTGAAATTCGGGATTGAATAATGTGTTGTTAGAGAAGGATGCGTGGCAGACCCTATATAACGCATATATTCTCGATCAGATGATGAATAAATATAACCATGTCTATATCAGCTAGAATAATTATAAATAGTCCAAGTAATTTATGCATTAAACTACATTCAATTACATTCTCCAAGTACTTATCTGTTTTCATGTCAAGTTTTATCGAGTTTGGTATAATGTTGTTGTTGCTGCTTTGGCTCAACTCTGTACAGCACACAAAAGCATGGACCCAACCTCCATGGAAATTTATGCAAACTAAACGAGAAAAAAGTTGACTGTTGTACGCCCTAAGAGGTTTTCTCGTCACAATCCGTACAAAGAATACTTGTAATAATGTTGTAGTTTTAGTTGGAGCTATATTTTATTTTCCACCGATGAAACTTTCCATTAAAGGCGATACTTATCAAAACTCATTAATAATAATTTTAATAAGAATGGTTTTCCCACGCATCGGTCTATAGCAGTTATATAAAATAATAAGACTATATATGAATTATTAGAATATTCGTATGATATAACAAGCCTATAAACTCACTCAGTTTGGTGTGTCGTCTAGTTATGCTGATCCTAAATTATATGGATCCATTACATTGGCGTTTTTCACTTGATGTCAGGATACATATATACTATTATATTCTAAATTATTCTATATTTTAAAAATGATGTCTTTTTTACGAAGCAGAGGTTCTTAAAAGTTTATTCCATTCTTTATTTAGTTTTGCTTTTCTTTTCTTAGCTCTTTAATAAAATATTGTATGCCTGCTTTGTAATTTACAATTTACTTAACAAGCATTTTATGTAAGAAGCCACTGATTTCCATACAAGTAAATATTTTAGTGCCAATTTTCACATCAACAGCCTGAGTGCACTTGAAATATCCTTGCGAGATATATGTAACATGGTATTATTATAATAAAAGTGTGTACAACAAGAGAGCCCAACTAAGCTGACAGACAACATAGATAAGAACACACGCACACGCACCCACCGCACATCCACTCGCACACACACTTTAGCCATGTCATACGCACAGATTTAACACGTTCTACAAGGCACCAGCACCAGCACCAGCATCAGCAGCATAATACATAACTCTCTGGGCATATTTACAAAATATGCAAAATAATGTTTGCAGCTAGTGTTTAGAAAACGGAATATACCGACATATGCACAGGCAAATCTGTTTGTAACTAGCTGCATGAAAGTATGCCTTTCTCTGTGTGTGTGTGTGTGTGTTATGTGTTTGTTCAACGCGCGTCACATGTGCACTTGAGCTCTTGAGAAATTAATTTCAAGTGGAAATATTATACCAGCAGCAGAGCAAAGGCAAACAAATAAACAAAATATGGGCGCATGGCAGCAGACAGCTGCAAATTTTGATAAGTCCCGCCCCTCTCTCATCCTCTTTGACTGACCTGACGTTCTATGATGATGATGGTGGTGATGATCAACGTGCTTTTGGTTTTGTTGTAGATATTGCCTACGTATTAGGTTTGGCTCTTTCAATTTGTAATTGCAAATTTCTCGTATGCTCGCCGTAATTTATGAGGCGGCCAACAAAAGTCAAATGTTCTGGCATCATGAGGGCCTGGACAAACAATATTTATTTCTATTTTCATTTGATGGTCGCACAAAAATGCAAATAAATGTTGGCCACAAGCGCCGCACTAAAAGTAAGTCATTTGTCAAATAGGCCAGACAGCAACAAAAAGTGAACAATAAATTTACTTAATTTGGCGCATTCTTTGGCCATCGCTAGAGGCCTCCCTAAGCTTCCTAAGCGTTCTCTCTCCCAGTCTTTCATTATGGTTCAGATGAACTTGCCGACAAGGTGTTTATTAGCATCGAGGGAATAATGTGCGTATAAGTAATATTATATACCCACATTTTTTGTCTGCTGTCTGCCATGGCGCATTACTCATACGCCATGTGTGCATGCACAGAAACGTTAGCAAGCCACTTCGGGCATCTTAAGGCGCCACTAAAAGGCAAAAGTCATAAAAGAAAAATGTAACAAAATAAGTGAAAATGCCAAGGCGAAAAGTGGCACACAAATGAAATAAACTACAGAGCGAGATGACATTGGTGAGATGAATAAAAGGAATAAGACGGATGAGGTTGATACTCAAGAGGGTGACCACATATACAAGCATGTTAAATGTATATCAAAATACAAAGTTAAATATCACTAGCTGTGGGAAATAAAGCGAAATAGTCAAACATAATTAGATAATTAGGACGTGCTCGGTTTTCTGTTTCGAAATTGTGAGTGTGAACAAAAAGCTGCAGACAGGACCCAACGGCAGTCGCAGTATTTATTTATTTTTTGCTGCTCTGGCCTTTTGTGAAGAGATGATAAACTTTGATATCAATAAAAAATCGGCACTCCACTCGCATCAAGTCGTGTTGAAGAAGGAAGAACTGAATTATTGGACGTGCTTAAATGTAAACTACTATTACGAATTTAAGAATTTCGTTTTTTTACATTGTAGTGTTACATTAATTATAAAGAAATAACCACAAAACCCCTGAGCATTAAAAGTAGTTGCACAACAGCCATATTCAAAGGAAAGATCAACAAGCCGCAAAAAATCATTTAGTTTTTTTTTTCAAAGTTAGCAGTCCGAAATATGATATCGTTAGAAATAATAATATCTTGCAGAAAATAAAGATATATCTAATAACGACTCCCTCAGGCAATGGAGCTTTAATTTTTTCAAACATTTTTACAAAATTTAGCACTTAGACGTTTTTGAGTTGGAATCACCCTAATGCTTCAGCCGTAAAGCAACAATTATGCCTCACAGGGCCCGAAATGGAAGCGAACAGTGCAGCCAAGGAGCGAGTGCTTTAATAACACTTAGCATAGCAGCAACAACAAAAACAGCAGGCACCTCATTGGCATCAGCATCAAGCTTAAAGACCAAAGTGACGAATTGGGGCTAATTTATATACACACACACAAGCACAAGCACACGCACTCACACAACCACACATGTACACCGATGCCTTTGTAAGCTGTTGGCCTTTTGTGTGACACACATTTTTCCGTGCCATTCTTTCATTTGTTTGTTGGTTGTTTGGTTGTTTGTTTGTTTGCTGGCTGGCTTCCCCCAAATGTCGGTCTGCTTTTTGAGGCGTAAAACAACGCCCACACCCACTTCACATATTTCCTAACTGAACAATAACATAGTCCGGGGTGCTCTCCTATATGTTTGTGCTTGGCTTTGTTGTTCTTTTATTTACGCCTGCTTGATGTCCTGATAGACAACCGCAACCAAGCGCAGTAAGCCAAGCCTCCACTCTACCCCACCCTAGGATTGTCATCCCCCTTATAGCTGGTAATGCTGCCCCAGTGTTAGCTTCTAAGTAAAGCCCTACACTTGTTATTGTTGGCCGCCTGTGGTTGTGTTTCTTGTTGTTTCAGTTATTTTTTTGCGCCTTGGGGAAATTAGTTTTCTGTGGTTGCCCGTTTTCTTCTTTTATTTTTGAGATTTTACTACTTCCTACTTCCTCAACACACATACATACTCGAACTATAAACGTAAATACACACAGAGTGTGTTTCCTGCGTGTGCGTTTACTTTTATTTTATGGAAATTTTACACAATTTATTAGCCGACAAGTGCGAAAAGCAAAACTTGCCGCTCGGTGCTACTTCTCCTGATGGTGTGTGAGTTTTCCTTCTTGTTTTCTGTCTCTCCCACTCTTAAGCTTAAGTGTTTGAAAAATATAAAGATATGTTTTTCGTTTATCATACAAAATGCTCACAACGAACTTGGAGATTCACGTTGAAATGGAATGAAAAGGACTTATATAGACATTTAAAAATAAAATTTGAATAAAGAGCGGCTCTTGTACTCACACAACATTTTTAAATTAGGTATTTCGGATTGCACAAATTAAATGAAAATAACAACAAAAAAATGATTAAAACATTTATTTTGTCCCAGTTAGGCTGACTTTTTAAACAAATAGTTTTTTAAATAAACCTAATTAAACCATAGTACTTGTATGCTACAAGAAAAAAGAGTCATACAGTTTCAATAGAATACATTTAGATTAGATTATTCTCAGTCATTTTCCTTCAACCGGCTCTTCCTGTTGCAGTTCTTATTTTTTTCTCAGTCTGCAGTTGGTGACCATTAATTAATGGAAAATGACTTCAAGAGCTGTCGTTTTAACCATTCAAATATAATTTAATATTAACAATAAGGAAAATATATGTAGCGCGCCTTCGACAAAAATTTTTCTCTGAAAAAAACTCTTTCGAGTTCGAGCTTTAATAATCGTTTTAAGCTAAATACCTAAATCAGATTGTAAAAGTTGCAATACAAAGTTTAAGCCAGAAGGAAAATGTGAGCCGTTACTGACGTTGCGCTCAACTGTCGTTTACAAACGCTGAAAACAACAGCAACAAACACTGCAAAAACTGTGAAAATATTTTAGAACACGTAGCAAACATCAAACAAATTGCGGCGGAATCCTTTTAGCCAAGCCATTTTTGCGCTGCTGCCACTACCGGACGTTGCTGTCAGTAGGATCGCCAGCAGTGGCAGCAGCAGTAAGAAAAACAACAAAACAAACGGCGTCAACTGCTTCTCGTTTGCTTTGCATTATAGCCAAGTTCCGTTTCATCTCGCCTCCTGCACTCAAAAATTAATTCAAGCAGCAAAAATTGCGCGTTGATAACTTTCACAAATCCCCGGCTGAGGATATCGTCGCCTGCCTGGTCCTAAGATTTTTGCCATCTGCCTTCTGGCTAAAAAGTTGTCCGCTGCCGCTTCTTAGCTTCTCTGCTCCTGCCTAGGGCTGCCTGGCGTGCCGGCAATTTTTATTTACCCGACGACAGATATCAGGACCGCATGCAGTTATAAGCACCGTCAAAATTTGTTCAACTCTATGGACACACGCTGCGCCAGTTGGCGATAGACAAAAAAAAAAAGACGAGCCTCACATGCTCGACGGTCTCCTGCCTGTGCCGGTCACATAAATACCGACAAACACACATGTCGCAGCAGCTGCAATTCTATAGAATGCGCCATATACATTTTCTTGAACCGAAAAGTCACCAAATATGGATATAAAATATCAGTAAATATCGAATTAGGCATCTCTCTATGAAGTGTCGCAAAGTTGTTATCTGGTCAAGCTGGTCTCTTGTATACGCTGCATTCTTTCTCACAAACCTACAGCCAAAGATTATTTCAATCTTTCCCATCCTATTCCTCTCAACTTCTATATTAATTATGGTATTGCATTTACAATTCCATCAAATGTCTGAATTATATCGTTGTTGGTCTGGTCCTGCCATTTGTGCCACTCTTGTTATTGGTTGCGATAAATACCATATAACGTAAATGATTAGAGACGTCACTTTGGTCAAGATAAGTAATTTATTTCTATATTATGGTAATTCAAGATTTGTACTGTACTTTCTCACACACTAAGGATTTGCGTATGGAATGCGAAAAAAACTTTTGGCTGCTTTAATGGAGTAGCAACCTTAAATTGTATATAAAATATATCCAGTATGTATGTATATCGAATTAAATTTAAGCACGGTATAATCTCAAGATGGTTAATGCTAGCTGGAGTAGCAGATAAAACTTGTTTTTTTCTGTTGCCTCATGATAAACGGCTTCTCAACTCCCCAGACTAAAACAAGATCCACTTCAATTTATTTGGGTTTTATTCTATGTCTACCCACCTAATAGTTAAGCGAAAGTAAATTAAAACGATTAGATTTTCTAAAATTATAAAGAACTAAAGTTCCAGATATTAATTATAAACAAATAAACTAGTATGTGCCAAAAACATACACAAATCGCATTGCTGATATAACTTGTGGCTGCTTCTTAAAGGCCAGGCACTTGGCCAAGCTCAAAAGTCAAAGTTCAATGTCCAATGGTTGCGCCGTGCCGATGAAACTGTAGTGTGGATGTGTGTGCCTGCATGGATGTGAGTGTTCATTTGTGTTTGTAAATTATGATGGGGCATTCAATTTGGCACAACACTCATAATTCAAGGCAGCTTGTGGGCTATCTGTGTACGCAAACAAATTAATTCCTTAAGGGTTCCTTGAATTTCTAAGAAGTGGATGGCCTCGCCTTCCAGAGGGCCATCAGGTAAGGTAACTTGTGCCAATAATTCAAAACGCAACATATTTATCTGCACTCAATTATATGAAATGGATTTTTGTATCCAACGGAAACTTATTCAACGAGAAAGCGTAAATAAAATGACCAATCTACTTAAATAGAATAACAGCAGACATTTTCGACTTGCAACTTGCCAGCCAATGAAACATGATCATCGACTGACCCTAAATATGAGATAAAGATTAGTCTCTAAAAGTATATGGTGACCCTTTTTGAGAACATCGCTTGAATAAAGACAGCGGCCAATGGATGAACGTCGACTTAAATCTGTTATTGCTCCCCCTTTCTGGATACTCGATTGCCTCTGCTTAATTAAGAACATTGCTCTCTTGCCTACAAACTGACATGCAAATGAAGAGCGAGTGCGAGAGACAGCAAAAAAATTATTTTCTATTAACAAGCAAACAGTTTCAACGCCACAGCGTAACAAAATTGCCTCCATTCACTAACACATGCCACACCCAGGCCCACACACACACATACAAACACATATGATGCATACGCTTACTTATCAAGCCTGATAAAAAGCAATAACGGCAAAATACTTTTGCCACCATACCAGCAACAGCAGCAGCAACAGCAAAAGAGTGAGTAAAATCAAGCAAAATGGGCAAGCAAAGTGAATTTGCGCAGTCGAACACACAGCACCCACACATACACCCACACATACACCCTCACACACACACACACCCATACGCATGCAAAACGTTTAGTATGGAAATTAAATTTGCATAAATAAATGTCGACATGGGGAAAGCAACAGCGATAGTAGCAGAAGTAGTAGCAACAACAACTGACAATGTGTCGCACGGTCCAACTACCCGACAAAATCGTCGAGCCCGGCGAGTATTGGGGGCCGGGTCATGGATGTGTTCAAAAGAAATCTCAAATATTCCACTTGTGCATAAACAAAATTAAATATACGAGACAGAAAAGCTGTGGAGAAACCACAACAACAAATGACACACAATCAGTAGAGAGAGAAAATTCACCAAAACTATATAAAAATTGCAAATTGGAAACCACAAACGAAAAGTGTAGAATGTAATACAAAGAGCATTTGTAATGCACAAACAACAAACAGACGCGGGTCATGGTCAATGTTATTACTCCCATAATTCACAGAAGCTCTCTGCTTCTGGCTATATACTTATTTGGTAAAGAGCGAAAAAGTCAAATGAACTCAAATGAAAAATGTCCAAAGCTGAACAACCAACATAACTGGGCGACCAAAACAGAAAGTCAATTGGTATGCTCTCCGTACCGCAACTTTTCATTATTTGCTAAATTGTGTTCCGTATGTAGTATAACGTGGGATATAGAAAACTTCGAAATTTCCCGTTAAATACAATTGGTGTCCAATTTAGACCAAAAACAGCATTCACTATTTGCATAAAATATTTTTCTCAATATAAACGACATCAATATGTGTCTTTTAGTTAAAATGATTTCTATATAAAATTCTATCTAATTTAGTAGAAAATCTTGAAACTAATCATAATAAAATGTATTCAGTTTTTATTCGATTTAAAATAAGATTTAAATTTAATATTTTATATCCCTCAATGTAGAAGTTTACTACAATTTGTTGGGTTAAAGATAATTCTTTGATTATAGTTTTATTCTAATTCTGTTTTTCATATACTTGCTTTGCATAACTATTCTTTGTTTTCTAATCCTATGCCTTTTTCCTAAAATATAAATGTAGGTAATTCTAATATTTTGGAGCCTGCATGCTAAATTAGTTTCCAGGAGCTGGTCTGCTATTAATGCTATTAGAGGGTCGATCGCATTTCCTCTCTTTCGTGGGTGTGTCGACCATCCACTTACAGAATTCACGTCGTTGATATATTTATAAGTAGAATTTTATCAATTAGTTTTACCGATGAGAATGGAAAACGGCAAAACCCAATCTTATTAATAATCTTATCCTCATATTTATTTACAACCATTCCCATTTCACAAATCAATATCAGTATGGGCCAGACTGAGATATTCTAATTGGGCAATATCATCCGGGATTATCAATAACTGCGAATCGGAAATACCAAACTCAACAAAGTTTCAGTTTACATTGAATTTTTTCGTAATACTTAAGCTTAGTACTGAAATAATATTAAGCTTATTTTCTAAACGGAGAGAAATTACCACATTAATAAAGATTTTGTAGAAATAACAATAAAATTAATACAGAAAAGAATAAAATATTAAACGCAACCCCTGAAAAAAGAAGGTGCGAAATAATTTCAATTTGTTTTTTTTTTGTTGTTTTTTGTAACCCAACCTAACTGACTTCCTTGCTTTGTTTATGTTATTTGGTTACTTCCTGGTTACTAATGCCTAATGTGTAATATGAAAGGTTCGTGAAATAAACGCATACTAAATAAAAGGCATAACTCACATTAACATAATTTATATTGCCATCGCTCTGATCTGTCGTAAGCCCCACACACATGTACTCGTACACCTCGATGTCTTCCCTGCATCCACTCTCTCGGCTGACGACACAATTACTCAACTGCCTTTTGTTGTAGACTTACAAGCATTAAATGTATTTATTAACAACAACAACGATACAGCGATCCGCTTTTATTATTAATATGCCATGTGCATAATGTGGCTCCCGTTTTTCTTAATTTTTCTTTTTTGCTCGTCGGAAAATTCACATATGTGCTTCAAATATTTTCATTAGAAAAAAACAGTGAATGCAAACAGCAGCAGCGACAACCACTAAGCCTCAAAATTAAGTTCATTATACGCACCATGCAAACAACAAAGCAAAGCGGTGACTGTAACATACACTTATAAACACATATGTATATACACACAAGTATATTACGAGTATGTATAAATGTTTATATAAAATCACCCACATCAGCATACAATAATAATAATAACAGCAACAACAACAACAACAACAACAACCACACAAAGCTAATTTTGCACAGCTTAAAGTCTTCTTTATGTACACTGCCAAAATGTGCCTGCCAACGACAACAACAGCAATAACAGCAGCGAATAAAACAACAAAAACACATAAGTTAGAGAGCAAGCCAAAAACATTATTCAAGCTTTAAGCCCTGGCAAACATTTGGCATTGTCTAATGGAGAGCGGGTACCCTCGGATAGGGAAGAACGGTAGCTGGGAAGCTGCCGAGCACACCTTGACATATTTTTTGGGCCAAACCATAAATAAGCTGAAATAAAGTACGAGTAGCTGCCAAAGCAGCCGCAGAATGTACTAAAAATCTGTAAACAAATGACAATAGCAACAACAACAACAGCAACAGCAACAACATCCAAACAAACCACTGACTGGGCGCCAGTTGACAACGACAATGACGTCGACGTCGACATCGAGGTCGTTGGGAATGAAAACAAGAACGGGAGAGCCAGGGTTGGCACAACTTAACGATTACTATCATGGCCCACTAGAACTTTGTTGTGCCGACAATGTGTAACGGGTATAGGACATATCCCAGTAGAGTAGGCGAGATGGTGTGTGTATGTTGGAGAGCGCACGCTATATGTTCCGGCTCGGGCTCGTCGGCTAGTGGGTGGTGTTCGATGTCTCTCCAATCATACGGCCTTTCATTAAGCTTATTATTTAAAGTTAAAGCGTGCTGTGGGGAAGCCAAAAAAAAAAACCGGTAAAGATATACATGAATATGACTAACGAAAGGATCGCTGGTTGGCAGACCACGTAACACAAGTGAACACACATCTGGTATTCCTCTGTTGGTGTTGAGGAAGTATTGGCCCACCCATCCTTGGTCATTTATATCCAAAAACAATTATGCAAATGACCCCTTTGAACCTCTACATGCTGTGGCTAGCGGAAATCAATGTTAGGCGGAATTTAAGCGAACATTATAAACTTTTTATTAAAAACTAAAATCATAATTTTCAAGGAATTCCAAAAAAAGTGACCGTACATTAACCGATAATAGAAATCTAAAGCTAATTATCACTGGATTCGTAGCCAGTAGCAGAATAGGTAAACATATGACTGCCTTAAAATACTAGTGTAAATATAAATTGAGCAAGGTGAGTAAAGCAACGGCTTGGCTGTAAGAGATGGTTAATAATTGAAATGGATCGTAATATAATAAAAAAAAATATGATGTAAGAGAAAGTGTTGATATTTAAAGTGTTATAAATTCTTGCATCGCTTTTTTTTTTTATTTGTAAAGATTGGCCATAAATTTAAGTAAGTAATGACCGCAAACAAGTATAACGTTATTACGGTGATTTAAAAAAAATAATAATAATAATGCGGAAATTAGACTTTACATGGCCAGCAGGCAGACATATGACGCATATGAACAGGTGTTTTATTTATTTTTTTTGTTTTTGTACGCGTGCTCTTCTGCATGAAAGTAAATAAAATTCAAACGGTTCTACTTACAGTTGTCGTCCAACGTCGAAAGATCTTTCCGTTGAGGCGCTCTGCATAGGCTCGTTGCTGCTTACATGCACATTAATTATGATTTTTAATTTGTTGGTAAAATTTTATGTTGAAATTTTGGTTTTAAAAAACATGCACTTTTCATACCTTCACTTGTCGCCATGCTTATTAAAATTTTATTTCGAAACGTATAGTCAAAGGGGTTTTTATTTGTTGTTTTGCCTTTTTTTTTTGTTGCCTTCTCTTTTTCTTTTTTTTCTCTTTGGTTTTCACTTATTTCTTTTTTTTCCCTCTCTACACCCCCGGCCGTGCTGCTTTGCTCACATCGGATATAGATCAATTTAAGTATAAGGCCGTATACGACCCAAAAAAAAGAATATAAGACGAAAGAATAGAAAAAAATAAATGCCTAGTTCTCTCGGTTGCACTTTTTTTGTTGTTTTTGCAGGGCCCACATTTGTGTATAGTTTTACATAAATATAGTTTTTATAATTTTTTTTTTTTTTTTTTTTTACGCAGGCACTCTTCACTAAAGCCACCTGGGGCTTCGCCACCTTTTCGGTGCACGGAAACGCAACAAAAAAAACAGGTGCCCTAGCTTAAGCCGACGACCGTCATATCGGATATGATCCACGCAACTGAGGCGGTGATTCTTTTCGCCGTTCCAGTGGCCTGAGCGAAGCGCCGATCTCGTTTCTAGCACGCCTCCTTCTCCCGTGCACTTCCCTTTTCCTAGTCGTCGCTCTAGCAAGTGCCCATCAAAGCGATAAGCAAAGGTTAATGCCCTTTCTGGGGATTGGACTTTTTATTAAGTGCCAATTCTGCACGAAAACAATGTACAATGAAGAAATAGCATTAGCTTTTGCATTTTATATGCGAATAAACGGAAAAAGTAAAATTTACCCGATATCCGGAAGTGGCACCAGGCAGAATTCCTTTTGCTAACACAATTGAAGTGAAAAATTACTGCAAATTCTCCAAATTTGTTGCAGCAGGCTTAACGCTTTGGCCCAGCCGAATTTGAAACGGACTATAGGTTATACTATATGTATGACCATATATTTGCCAGCCAGAGTATATTGGGCACAACCTGCTCCCATGCGATCTTCAAGCGAAAAGAAAGTATCCGGATGCCGAGGCTACGCAAGAAAACTTTTCTTTGCGGAAATTGCTTCACCCCCTCTTCTGACAATCTCCCTTTGACAGGTCAAGGTTGAAGAAAGGGCCACTGACAACTAGCAAATATTGCCACTGAGCAATACTGAAAATAACCCATAGGTGGCCGATAGCCGTGCGGCTGCAGAAAATAATTTTTTTTTGTACATATATAAAAACAATTATGGAAAATTTGTTTGTTTCGTCTGCTAAGGCAAGAATAATAAAAATGCGATCATAGGCAGTTGGCGCTAAGACGAATCGCCAATTCAAACCGTAACTAAACAAGCAGTGCGTAAACATAAATAGCCAATGAACTGCTTGACTAAGGGAATGCAATTTAATTTACGATATTCGCCGCCAGCGTCGTTACAAATTCCCCCCTGCTAAATTCAATCTTGGGTTTCAAAGCAAACGCAAGATTGAAAACACCAGACGCTGCAAGAAAACAAATTCTTACTGACGCAAGTCTTTCGCATGATAACGACCCAGTATTTTCCCTTGCAAATTTTCGACCTCGTAATAAGAATTTCCAAGTTTACGTCGAACTCTCGCTTTCACAAAAGCTGGTCCTAACTTTGCATTGTATCCGGCTGGAAAATTACTCTGTTTAAAATTTCTAAGGAAGATTTCTTGTCCAACTGAATAAGAAACCTCACGCGACCGCAAATTATAGATTTTTTCGTTCTTCTGCTGCTGTTTCTTCATTGTCTCAAGCGCCTTACTGCGCACAATATCGAGCGAATCCTCTCTTGAGAAAACAACCGCTCTATCCTCAATAAGACGCAACGTTTTAAGCAACTTGTACGTTGAACCTGAAGTAATCATATGCTGACCAAAGACCATGTAATAAGGTGTTGTGCCGAGGCCAGAGTGGACAGCAGACCGTAAAGCGCAGCAGATACTGCTCAAACTTTCATCCCAGTCTTTTTGATCTGGACGAATATACGAACGGATGGCTGCTATAACTGAGCGATTCACGCGCTCAGAAGCATTTGCCTGAGGCGAATGCACCGCTGTAAGTGAATGGAAAATTTTGTTTTCCCGCAAGAATTTTTGAAATGCTTCAGATTTAAACTGGGAACCATTATCCGATACTATAGTTTCGGGCACCCCAAATGTATGAAACAATTCTTGCTGCATGTACTTAACAACCGTTTCTGCATTCAATTTCCTTACTGCCTTCAGAAAAACAAATTTAGAGTAATGATCTAAAACAATGAAGATGGCAATATTTCCGCTGCGTGACCGAGGATATGGACCTAAAAAGTCAACGTATAAACGTTGGAAAAATCTCTCAGACTCCGCAGGTTTGCCCAAAGGTGGTCGCATCGGAAAATTCGGTGCTTTTGTCATCTTGCAAGTTTCGCAAGCATTTACGTACGTCTTGACATCATCAACAAGACCAGGCCAAAAATAGTAACGCCGGACTCGTTCCAACGTTTTATGGATCCCGCCATGTGATGCTAACGGATTGTCATGGGCATTGCGGAGTACTTCCTCGACCAAGTTCTTAGGTATCCACAATTTCCAAGCATAATTGTCGTGTAGCTGATCACCCGTTGTATGCACGGTGCGCCTATACAGCATATTGTCAACCACCTTCAAGTCCGGAAACTGGTCATTGTTGGCTTTAACTGACTCGACCATATCCAGATAATCAGCTGACTTAAAATGTTCTGAGTCCAAATTTACAATTAGGCCCTTATTATAGTCAATTGCTGCTAATTCGTCCTCGTTTACGCGTGACAGCGCATCTGGCACAATATTTAATTTGCCTTTTCGATGCTCAATATTAAATCGAAAACCCTGCAGTTTTAACGACCAACGCGCTAAACGGGAATGTAAATCGGTTTGCGACATAAGCCATTTTAAAGAGGCATGATCGGTAATGACTGTAAATTCATGCCCTTCAACATACGGACGAAATCGTTTGATACATACGATGGCTGCCAAACATTCCTGCTCGGTGACAGAATAATTTCTTTGGGCCTTGTTTAATTTCTTAGATACGAATGCAATCGGCCTTTCGTCTCCTGCTTCTGACTTTTGTACAAGAACCCCACCTACTCCTGTCTTGCTTGCATCGCAATGTATGTAAAAAGGTTTGGAAAAATCGGGACTGATCAAAAGTGGAGCAGAACTAAGCATTGATTTTAAAGTTTCAAACGCTTTTTCTCCTTCGACAGACATAGTAAATTTACGCTTTTGCTTCAGCAAATCTGTTAGTGGAGCAGTGACTCCAGCAAAGTTGTTTATAAACTTTCTATACCATCCGGCCATACCAAGGAAACGCCTTAACGCCCTTAAATTCTGAGGTAAAGGAAAATCTACAATCGCTGACACTTTGCTAGGGTCTGTGCGTATTACTCCCTCTCCGATTATGTGGCCTAAGTATTTTACGCTACGCATACAGAAATTGCTTTTTTCGCAATTTATTGTCAAGCCGGCTGCCTGTATGCAAGAAGCTACTTTGCGCAAAACATGCATATGCGCCTGAAAACTATCTGAAACCACTAATAAATCATCCAGATATATAAACACCTCATTCCTCAGAGCCGCTGGTATTACCTTGTCCATCAAGCGGGACATGGTTTGAGGAGCATTGCAGAGCCCGAATGGCATGACCTTAAAATGATATAAAGGTCTACCTGGTATGGTAAAAGCGGTTTTGTCGCGAGATGCGGTATCGAGTGGGATTTGCCAAAAAGCATCTTTTAAATCCAAACTCGTTATGAACATTGCCTTTGGTAGCCTGCTTAGTATGCCATCAATTTGTGGTAAAGGATATGCATCCTTTTGCGTAACTGCATTCACCTTTCTACTGTCTAAGCAGAGCCGCACTTTGCCAGGCTTTTGGACCAACACCACAGGCGAGGACCAGGCACTGTCTGACTCCTCAATGACATTTAGCTTCAACAATCGATCGACCTCAGCATATAAAAGTTTTTCAACCGCTGGCGATACTGGAAAATGTCTTTGCTTTATTGCCTTGGCGTTGCCCACATCTATAGAGTGAGATACTAAATGTGTTTTACCTAAACCAGCTACGGCAAACGATGGAAACTGCGCTATAACATTCTGCAATTCCGATTGCTGAGCCAAAGTCAAATTGTGTGTACCCCTATCTACTTCTGCCAATTGCAAATTAGATGGAAGTAACCCAAAACTGTTCCAAAAGTCTATGCCCAAGTATAAGTCTTGACTAAGAGAAGGTATTATATGGAATACAATGTTCTTTTTCTTATCATTGTATTCAATTGGTAATGTCACTCGTCCCAAAATTGTTTGACTACTGCCGTCCGCAGTGCAAGCGTTGCCAAGAATCTTTTTGAGTCCTATCTTGCTACGTATAACTTCCTGGGCCAATTGTCCACTAATACAGCTCATTGATGCTCCTGTATCTAATAAGCCTGAAACAACTCGACCTAATATTTTAATATCTGCATACGGACGTTGGTCCTTAGCATTTTTGCCAATAGCCGAGATAACTTTCGCTGCATGCCAAAAAGATTTAAGTCTAGCTGTGTTGCGCGAACGTTTACCAGGATGAAGATACGTTGGAAAGTTGGCGGATTCTTTTAAAATCTGAATTCGGTGAGGCCAGCATGACGTAATGTCAGGCATAGTCTCAAAATGTGGTACGTCCGGTATATTTTCAACAATAGTTGAGTTTATTTTATTATGATACTGGTCTACAACTCCGTGTTTGTCGACCGAGAATGGTGAGCGATCTGAGGCGGTCGACTGCCTTGGGTGCTCGCTTTCGCGTTTTTTGAGCATCGCTGACATGATGGCTTGTAGGTATTTGCCACTCCACAACCATAACAAAACACTTTTCTTTTGGCAATACAGTCCTGATAGCGGTGACCCTCCTTCCTACAGTTCCAACAGACTAATGCTAACGCTTCTATATCTAAAGGAACTTCGTCTTCACCAAACTCAGAAGCCTCTTCCCAATTACCTCCATTGACTACTTCAGCTACGTTAGTTCTGAACGGAAGTGCTTTACGATAAGTCTGCGTGCGATTAATGCTTTCCAAAAAGCATTCGCGCCTGCGACAAATTTCCCGCAACTGCTCAACAGAGTTGATCTGCAGATTCAAAATTTCATGCTGAATTTCTGGTTTCAAGTTGCGCCTCAAAACCTCAACTAACGTTTGCTCCGACAGTGGAGTTTGCAAACGGTCAGTCAGCAGCACAATCGCATCATAAAATGCATCAAAGCTTTCTTTCTCGCGCTGCTTCCTATCGCGTATTAATTCGCGGATATCCACGTCGGTGCGAGTGTCCCTAAATTGTTTGCGTAAGGCCGCGCATAACTCTGGCCAACGTATATGTCCACTGGACTTGTGAAAACGCCAGAAGAAATCGCTAGCTTTTCCCTCAAACAGCGTACTAGCATTTCCGCATAATAAATCGAAATTTCCTTCCAAAGTTTGATGAGTCAAAGCCTCAACCCGGTATAAGAAATTATCAATAGACAAACTACTGCGTTCACCAGAAAATCTAAGTTTCCAGCTAGTAATGATTTGGCCAACTTTATCGGGTCTACTCAACAAGCTAGAATTGATCGAACGAGGCGATGCATTAGGAGGTGCCGTTGATGGTATGTTAATGGCATTGTTAGAGCCAATGCCCAATAGTTGTTGCAAAGAAGCGGTCTGATCTGGTATTTCTAACGATATGTTTCTTGATTCTGCCGTTGCTGCAGGGGCCGCTTGTGTGGCTGCCGCTGGTGCAGCTGACAATTGAGCTGCAAGATTTTCTTGTAGTAATCTCCCTATCTGACCAGTTAACTCCAGCATTAATCCAGTCTGCATTGCTTTAACAGCTTCTGCAATCGCTGCTCCGACCTCAGGAGAAAGGCTTGAATTACCAACAGTACTGAGGTTGACGGTATTAGGTGGGCTTGGACTAACACTAGTTCGCCTTGCCTCACTGGACGTGCTAGCCGAACCTTGTTGTCGAGATTGTGCCCTTGTGTTGTAAGCCGAAGTTGTTGGCTTGGCCAAAGGCTTACTTATGCAAACCTCTCTGCAAACGGGACATAAATTTGAGGCATGGACATGCGTTGTAATGCATGCCTTATGGAATATGTGTCCACAAGTCACCCTATATGTTTCCAAATCCTGTAAGTTGCCCTTGCATAAAAAGCAAAGGTCAGTTGCCGATTCGGCACTGGTTTCTGTAGACCGATTTAGTGGCATCTCGAAGCTACTATTAATACTTCAATGCATATGCAAGCAAAACACTTGCAAGAATAAATGCAAAACAAAATCCCAAAACAAAACAGAGAAACTAAAATGTCAACAAAACCAAAAAAGAAATGTTGTTGATGTCTGCACGTCAATAAAACTATTGCTGCAGCTTAAGATATAGGTACAACAAACCCAAAAGCGAAAAACTAAAAATTAAACCTAAACAATAAATATAGCGAAACGGTAACGATCAAAAACCAAAAGTCTATGATTTCACGCTTAACCAACAGCATATGTAGAGATTCTTATCAGTGTTTATCAGCCTGTGTACGTAAGTGTCTGCTTCCCAAAGCGGGGTAAGAGGAAAGAACACTGGTGTTTGTCGTAAGAACAACAACGCCAAACTCAACGCAAGCCAACGCTTGGCCGGTATGACGGTGTTATTCTGATGCCAAACCTACGTGACCTTGTCTTCATTATGAGCCGTGGCCAGGCGGCAATTACAGAAAATTAACCCAGCCTGTATTCCTAAGCACCCCATAACGCAAACAAAAAGTCTTTAGAAACCAATGATATTGAACTTTTTTTACTATTTGAATGCCTACATTATCCGTGGTCAGTAGTCAGCTCTTAAAGCCGATCGTACTGAATTCCTATGCGTCTAATTGCAGAAACTCATATAATAAAAATAGAAAAAGGAATTGGTATCGCTTTAATTCCTATCAGCCGTGGCCTGCTGACATTTCAAAGAAACTATTCACCAGTATTCCTATGCGTCTGACAGTCACCAAAGCGGTACACAAGAAAGGACAGAAGAAATGGTTATAGATATACAGTGTCATTGCAATTTAAACAGTAGCCGTGGTCAGGCGTACCCTCTGTAGAGAACCAATCCCCTGCAGTCCAATGCGTCTAACTGCTAAATATACCTAAATGACGTTAAAAGAGATTTATTTTTCCTTACGATAGTTGCAATTAAAAGAAAACATAGCGATAACGATAAACAAAAATGTAGCTAAACTACAAAAGGGAAAAAGAAATTTAATTGCGACTAACGTACGAGAAGCTATTGTTGGAAAAGACTAAAGATTTTACTGCAGAAAAGAATAAAAAGTGTATCAGTCATATTTATGTTCTTGTGAAGCCTAACATTTGAAAGCCAAAAATACGAAATAAAATTGACAACTAAAAGTTGGGCTCCACACGTTGGGCGCCAAAATAATAAATGAAATTATAACTGTAACGGGTATAGGACATATCCCAGTAGAGTAGGCGAGATGGTGTGTGTATGTTGGAGAGCGCACGCTATATGTTCCGGCTCGGGCTCGTCGGCTAGTGGGTGGTGTTCGATGTCTCTCCAATCATACGGCCTTTCATTAAGCTTATTATTTAAAGTTAAAGCGTGCTGTGGGGAAGCCAAAAAAAAAAACCGGTAAAGATATACATGAATATGACTAACGAAAGGATCGCTGGTTGGCAGACCACGTAACACAAGTGAACACACATCTGGTATTCCTCTGTTGGTGTTGAGGAAGTATTGGCCCACCCATCCTTGGTCATTTATATCCAAAAACAATTATGCAAATGACCCCTTTGAACCTCTACATGCTGTGGCTAGCGGAAATCAATGTTAGGCGGAATTTAAGCGAACATTATAAACTTTTTATTAAAAACTAAAATCATAATTTTCAAGGAATTCCAAAAAAAGTGACCGTACATTAACCGATAATAGAAATCTAAAGCTAATTATCACTGGATTCGTAGCCAGTAGCAGAATAGGTAAACATATGACTGCCTTAAAATACTAGTGTAAATATAAATTGAGCAAGGTGAGTAAAGCAACGGCTTGGCTGTAAGAGATGGTTAATAATTGAAATGGATCGTAATATAATAAAAAAAAATATGATGTAAGAGAAAGTGTTGATATTTAAAGTGTTATAAATTCTTGCATCGCTTTTTTTTTTTATTTGTAAAGATTGGCCATAAATTTAAGTAAGTAATGACCGCAAACAAGTATAACGTTATTACGGTGATTTAAAAAAAATAATAATAATAATGCGGAAATTAGACTTTACATGGCCAGCAGGCAGACATATGACGCATATGAACAGGTGTTTTATTTATTTTTTTTGTTTTTGTACGCGTGCTCTTCTGCATGAAAGTAAATAAAATTCAAACGGTTCTACTTACAGTTGTCGTCCAACGTCGAAAGATCTTTCCGTTGAGGCGCTCTGCATAGGCTCGTTGCTGCTTACATGCACATTAATTATGATTTTTAATTTGTTGGTAAAATTTTATGTTGAAATTTTGGTTTTAAAAAACATGCACTTTTCATACCTTCACTTGTCGCCATGCTTATTAAAATTTTATTTCGAAACGTATAGTCAAAGGGGTTTTTATTTGTTGTTTTGCCTTTTTTTTTTGTTGCCTTCTCTTTTTCTTTTTTTTCTCTTTGGTTTTCACTTATTTCTTTTTTTTCCCTCTCTACACCCCCGGCCGTGCTGCTTTGCTCACATCGGATATAGATCAATTTAAGTATAAGGCCGTATACGACCCAAAAAAAAGAATATAAGACGAAAGAATAGAAAAAAATAAATGCCTAGTTCTCTCGGTTGCACTTTTTTTGTTGTTTTTGCAGGGCCCACATTTGTGTATAGTTTTACATAAATATAGTTTTTATAATTTTTTTTTTTTTTTTTTTTTTACGCAGGCACTCTTCACTAAAGCCACCTGGGGCTTCGCCACCTTTTCGGTGCACGGAAACGCAACAAAAAAAACAGGTGCCCTAGCTTAAGCCGACGACCGTCATATCGGATATGATCCACGCAACTGAGGCGGTGATTCTTTTCGCCGTTCCAGTGGCCTGAGCGAAGCGCCGATCTCGTTTCTAGCACGCCTCCTTCTCCCGTGCACTTCCCTTTTCCTAGTCGTCGCTCTAGCAAGTGCCCATCAAAGCGATAAGCAAAGGTTAATGCCCTTTCTGGGGATTGGACTTTTTATTAAGTGCCAATTCTGCACGAAAACAATGTACAATGAAGAAATAGCATTAGCTTTTGCATTTTATATGCGAATAAACGGAAAAAGTAAAATTTACCCGATATCCGGAAGTGGCACCAGGCAGAATTCCTTTTGCTAACACAATTGAAGTGAAAAATTACTGCAAATTCTCCAAATTTGTTGCAGCAGGCTTAACGCTTTGGCCCAGCCGAATTTGAAACGGACTATAGGTTATACTATATGTATGACCATATATTTGCCAGCCAGAGTATATTGGGCACAACCTGCTCCCATGCGATCTTCAAGCGAAAAGAAAGTATCCGGATGCCGAGGCTACGCAAGAAAACTTTTCTTTGCGGAAATTGCTTCACCCCCTCTTCTGACAATCTCCCTTTGACAGGTCAAGGTTGAAGAAAGGGCCACTGACAACTAGCAAATATTGCCACTGAGCAATACTGAAAATAACCCATAGGTGGCCGATAGCCGTGCGGCTGCAGAAAATAATTTTTTTTTGTACATATATAAAAACAATTATGGAAAATTTGTTTGTTTCGTCTGCTAAGGCAAGAATAATAAAAATGCGATCATAGGCAGTTGGCGCTAAGACGAATCGCCAATTCAAACCGTAACTAAACAAGCAGTGCGTAAACATAAATAGCCAATGAACTGCTTGACTAAGGGAATGCAATTTAATTTACGATATTCGCCGCCAGCGTCGTTACAAATGCGCAGCACAGAATTCCAACACAACTTTCAACGCAAGAGCCACAACAACAAGAGAACTGGCCACCCAGGGACATGCCACCTCCACATTCGCATAACGCATTACTTTATGCTCAGGGCCACAATAATATTCATGCAAATCGCTTTTGAGGCGTGCACCAAACCCATTCGAGTAGATACAGTAGTTATCGCCCTTAGTACAAGTCCTATTACTCTGAAGAGGCAGCTTATCTTTAGATTTAAAATTAATAATTTAAAGACGAATCCATCATTCATCTATAATAAAGATTATATACCTATTTGAATGCTTTCTTTTGAGTTTGTGTGTAGCACATTTTGCTGTGGATCGAGCCTATTCTTATTGTGTTTAGGCATTTGATATATATTTTAAGTTTTTATTTATTGTTTTGAACATTTTTATATTTTTTATTTTATTTTTATTTATTTATAGGTCTTTTAACGCCTCTGACTACCTTGCATTGCTGGCCCAATTGCGAATAATATTGACGATTAATATTAATGCAAATTAAATTAAATTTTTCCCACATATGGTTTTTTTTTCTAATTTTTCCTACATGCCATTACTACCAATATACAAATAAAATAAATAAATAAATAATCAAAGGGAAGAGGTATTCATCCGTGCCGATTATGCTTCCTTCTGTTTGTTACAAACTGTGCGCAAACATAATAAGAAATTTTTACAGGGTACAGGATATAAACACCGGATATAGTATACTTTTATCCGGGGCTGTGTTTCGAGTTAAAAATTGTACAGCATCATGCTTAAGAAATGACAACATTTATAGTTTCATTTTGCTGTTCTTTAAAAATACGGGGCGATGATGTCATCAGCCCCGGAGTTAGTTTAGCTCTAAGGACGACTATTTTATATATTGATTCTTAACTTACTGTATGCAGAATTTATCATTAAGATGGGTATTATGAGTATAAATGGTAGTTGCACTGCTTACTGTATCCACCCATATAATTTCTACTGTATATAAAATTGGGTGTGCGTTTGTATGAATGTGTGTGTGAATGTGTACGTGGCATGTGTAATTGTCCTCACGCCGTGCAAGTGTTCGTGTGTGTTAGGCAGACAATAGGTAGTAGTCAGGTCCACCGACTCCTCCTCAATAATTGTTTGGCCAGCCGTGGCACATTTGCATTTGCACGTAGAGTTAACAAAACACATACGCTTAACAACATGGGTGTGTGTGTGTGTGTGTGCTTGCTACAGGCTTTGGCATGCAAATAGTTAGCCATGGCGCGATTGCTTAGATTAGACCACGCATTAGTGTCTGTTGTTGTGGCTACCAATAATTTTCAGCTTACGTTGCTTGATTAGGAAACAAACTGACTTGGAGGTAAGTATTTCTTATATTGATTCGAAACTAATTGGAGCTCGTTTGAAATTTGGCAGCATGCATAATTCAGAGAACAGCTGAATTTGCGTTCTGCTGCAGGCAGTACTTGATTAGCAACATTAAGTATTAATAACATATTTGAATAGATCGCAATTTGCGGTGTCACTTGCGAGTGCCTAATTACTAATCGACGCCACGATTGTTGCCTGCTTGTGTTGCAAAAGCCGAGAGCGATGAAAATGTGATATAGATGTGCCTCAAGCAGGCAGTCAGTCAGTCAGTTAGCAACATAATAACGCCAATTGTTTTCAGCTGACAGAACATGTCGAGTTTATTTACAAATGTTGTGTTCTGTGCATGTTGGGCCTAATGATGTGTATTGCGCATAATTAGCGTTTAATTGGCAGCTTCGAATGTGGCATGTTTATTTGAACATCGTTATTCAGCTCAAAAATGTGAGAGCTTTGATAGCTTCCGGTTATTTTCTATTTCCAATTTGGACATTTATTACGCCTACAGTATGAATGAGCTGTCAACAGTTCATTTTCAATTAAATGGGAACTACTCTATGCCCATTGTCCCACTTCCTTGGCAATCTCTTCGCACACCACATCATGTGCTTTTGTTTTCGAGAGTGTGTTTTGTTTTAATGTTTAACATAAGTACCACATGCCAGATGCCGCCCCTCACTGTTAACAACCAGCACTGTTAAGTAGCAGCAATAGAGGAGACCATATTAACAGCACCGTCTTGGGGTGTACATAACATCCACACGATTTGGGTGGGGTTGGGTGAGCAATTGGATCCACTAACTAATGTCTCTCGGTGGTGACATGTTAATTTCAAAAGAACGCATTACAAGCTTGTCAGCCCCCACCCTATCCTCTTTTCTGGCTGTCCTTTTATCTGTCTGTCTGGGTATGCTTGCTTTTGATTACTGCAGAGCAGGGCACTGAGCTTTAATTTCAAGCAGGAGGCTAATTTGTATAAAATTGGCTTTTTCTGACTGACTAGTGAAGCGAAGGAGCCCGTCATGCTTCAATGCAGTAACGATTTTTTAAATCAATATTTGTTACTTTATGGGCTCCTCTAATGTGATTAATGAATTCCCAAGCTCAAATGATTGTGGCTAACGGTTTCGATAATAAATACTATTATACGATCGGTCTTAGCGTATTTTTCGATAGATGAAAGAGAGAGTTACAAAGAGCTCTATTAAGATCAATAGATGATTCGCAAACGAAATATCAGAGAGAATTATATGGAACGAAACCACAGAAAACCACATCTGAAATTGTCTATGTTTTTATAACGACCATTGGTGTTCTGCCACTGTGTCAGTTCGTAAAAAGTTTAAGAAACGGAAAATAATGAGAAAATATTGATTTCCTTATACTCTTTACTGAAAAGTCTAATATATATTGTTTTTTGTCTGCTAGTTGAACCTTCGCAGGAATATAAATTATGAATTAAGAGAGTTTTAGAATACAAAAACTACAACTTATAACGTCTTTTAAAAACATTTAGAAATCACACGAAAAGGTAAATATTTCTTATGTTATTGTCGGTAAAAATATGATAGTTCCGATACAGTACTGCTTACAATATAAATTGTAAGAAACAGCATATACTAACGCATTATATTTTCAAAAATTATTCAAGTGGAGCTGCAATTGCATTGCATTAAATCAGTTTATGCGGCCCAGTGGAGCTGATGCCAAATACTTTCATTTCATATTTGGAACAACATTTTATTCCAACTCTGTATTCCCAGCGTTTAACTAAACTGTTTACAAAATATCAACAAATTTGCAGCTTTAAGAAATTTCAATCAATTTTAATTTATCACACAGACTTAAAAGACGATTGATTTACCAAAAGCGACAACAGCAAAAACCTGAAGGACGGCAGTCCAAAAATAAACACAGACACACATGAGCATAAATAAAAATAAAAGGGAAACTAACGAAGAGGCAAAGACAAGCCGAAGACACGACATAGGAAATCATTTTTACCATAAAATTTATTGCTTTTGGGTTTTTCAAATATTTGCCGCACACATAGCACGCAATCAGGCGGAATTTGGAGGGTAGACGACCGACCGGGCGACACACACTGAAGAGCCATCAGAGGAAGCACACACACACGGCAGCGCTCAAAGTGTTTTATGAACCTTCAATTGCTGTCAATTTATTGACAACATGACGCACACAGGTTGATGGCAGGCTTCTTAACGGCAATGCCTCAGGTGCTTGCAAAACAAAGACGAGGAATTCGTTGCCGAAATTTGTTTGCCAGCCGCTTGGAAAATATGAAGACAACAAACCGGTGGAAAATCCTTTTCTTTCCTCCTTGTACCTCTTCCTTTTATGCATTTACAAAAGAAATGCGCAAAATTTACAATAGAAATTGCTGCGTGAGGAGACTCTACAGACAAGAAGAGGGGGCATGTACGCAATCAGACGATGCCAGGTGACACACAACAGCAACAGCAATAACAGCCTCTACACTGTGCTCTTGATGGCGCAGAGGCAAGAAACAAAAAAAAAAAAAAAAAAAGAATGTGATATTTTACATTTCAATTGTTTTTTATGATTGCACGTACGACAAACGGCTGACGGCTATGGTTGTTGTAACTTAACTTGATGTTGTTGCTACCAACATTGTTGCCAGGGATGTGCGTGTAACCATACACCATTACGATCACTCATATAATTCATGAAGATATACTTTTCTAGCACATTGACCGTGATAAGCCGTCTCACCTTATAACCAATAATTATTGCCAGGAATTCTATGAGCATTCAGATATGTATATTTTCAGTCTATTATGGTGCGAACGAGCTTCGGATCTCCTAGGGAACGCACAGAATGCTCGACAAGCCTTCAACTATATTGCTTCTGGTAAAAATTGAAAACTGTGCAAGGTCTGAGATAAGTCATCAGAGCATCTTGAACTCAGATTTGTTATTTTTGACAGAGCTTAGAACACCTTATTTTAATTGATGTTGCTATTATAATTCTAAAAGAGATGCTTTTCAACAAGAGAAATAGTCCAACCCAAAGTTAATATACCCATTGCACCAATTTAAAACAACTTTATTTAATGTACAGCTTAAAACTTCGTTTTCTCACCATAGTCTTCGTGAAGTTCTGTGACGCAAATTGTTCCGATGTTGTAACTTTCTTGCCTTTGGCAGTTATTTTCGTTATTTATTCGCGGCCTATTACGTACGATCACGCACGAAATCACGCACATTGTTAGTTATTGGTGTTGTTGTTGGTGTTGCAATTGCTGTCTTACTGCTGTCAATTTGGAGTGTGCGTGCAAATTGCGCACCAGCTGTTCGATTGACACTTCTGCTTATGCATGTGAGTGTGTGTCTGTGTGTGAGTGTTTGCGTGTTATGCATGTACATGTATGTATGTAGGTTTGGGCCTATGTATGGTTGGCATCAGCATTTTCCTATGTTATTTCATGTGCATGGAAATTGAAAGTGAAAAATGCTTTGCATTTGTGCAGGTGTTAAGTGATGAAGTGCCAATTGCTGTTGCCGCTTTCATTGTGTTTGTGTGTGAGCCAAATATTGATTTCCTCTAAATATCGAAATACTGTTTTCGTACGCCCTCAAAAGTAGGCAACAAAATTTTATGTTCGCTACGTTGATTCTTTACCAAAGCACCGAAATACACGCATGAAATCTAAATTAAAGTACGCAGAACCAATTGAGAATAATGATGTAAAAGGATGGAGGCACCCACCAAATGGGTGGCGAGCAGTAAAGGAAATTGAGAAAAAGAAACGCATCATTTGTTTTCGAGGAAGACTTTCCGTATGAAATTGTCTAGCAAAGAGGGTATTATTATATAAAAATTTATGTGTATGTGTGGCAAAAAGTTTTGGGTGATGAAATGAATCAGGCGAGACTAGGCAGAGAATTCTGTTGAATGTGGATGACAAAGATCATCAGAATTGGAACACATACCCCGAAAACGATTGAGCCAAGGGTAGTGAGTTGTGCAGCTTGATGAGTGGGAAATAATTCCATGTTGGTCTAAAAGGAGCTCAAAATCTAAGTCAAACTTGAAAGAACATACCATTAAGGAAAGCATTCTGTCAGGAAGAGCTCAACAAATGAGTGATCATAATGCCATATTAACGCCATCCAGATCGAAAGAATTGTGGATTTAAAATTCTATTTGATAAAATTATGTAGCAAATGCACTTGAAGAATTTTAGAGAAGGATTTGTTCCATATTTTTCCCCTAGTGATATGGCTGAGGCTTTCGTCCCTCCCGTATCTTAATAGATCTCTTCAAAATCCTTATTTCAAGTGTTTTTTTTTTCTCATTCACCTCAAATTATTCAGCATGTTAAAGAAAATCAGTACATCAGGCATCAAGAGCAATCAAAACATTGCATTTTTTCACAACGTTGGCCAAATTGTTGAAAAAACAAAGTTCAAACTGTTAAATTTTCAGTTTCAACTGAATGTGCACATTTTTAAATGTAAGACTTCAACAGATCGTTATGCGAATAACAATAACTGAACAGCTAACTGAACGTCTAATGAAGTGCCATAAAAAACAAATGCAAATGAAAAGGAAAAGGGTAAGGAACATTGTGAAAAAGAAGCAGAAGCGGAAAAATCAGAAGCAACAACGTGCAAACAAACTCCCAAATGTACAGTTATATACTTTGAACGCAACTGCGCGCCGCTTTGGCGCAAACTACTAAATTAAGGCCCTCATGCAATAAAACAAGCCAAAAAGAAGCTCAAGATTATTCACCAGCAACAACATCAACAATGGCAACAGCAACAACAAACAGTTTTACAACTTTAGGCGCGTTTACATAAAAATAAATTTCTTATTTACATAAAGAAACTTTTAAGGCAAGAAACAACAACAACAACAACAATAATGACAACCAAAAAGAAAATAAATAGAATAAAAACCGCAAAGTGAAAAAAATCTTGAGCAATGGCAGCAAACAAATATTAACAGCAGTAGCAGCATCATCATCAACAACAACAACAACACTGAGCACTACATTTGCATATTTTCGGCTTTAATTTGTTTGCAGCACATACCCACGCACATATACAATATATACATATATACTCACACATTTGGATAAAGTATGCAACGGTGGAGTGACTTTTGTTGTTCTCAAGCTTAGCAGCGCGCATACAAGTTTTAAGCGCCTTCTCTCGCAGAGAAATGAGAAAAATGTAATAAATAAGCTGAATAAAAACTGCCACAAATACCCTGAAAAAGTGAGTGGCGCATTGGGCCCCCAAGCGGTCCTAAAAACAGAAAAAAAATGAATAAATGGAGCTGTTGGCAGCCTCAGATGCACAGACATCGTCAACTAATACGCATTATCACCAACTGCGACTAAAAGTCTGAATACGAATTTGTGAGTATATATAGTATACATACATATATGTACAAGTGTGTGTTACTGTGAGTGTGTTACTGTGTTTATGCAACAAGAAAGCAGGAAATTATTTCATGAATTGTCCATACCAAGTGTGTGGATTATCCTAAAACAAAGTTATTAAAAAAATGTTTTGATGCATTAAAAAGAAATATGTTTGGTCTGATATCGCATTGTACTTTTCATAAAAACATAAAAACAAAAAACCATTGTCCACCAAAGAACCTATCAAAATATTTATTAATATTTATATTTATTTAAAAATCATTAAATAAAACACAATTTTGTTTGGAATAAATACAATACAACAATAATACAACCTTATTTGCAATGTTCGACTTTTATTTAATTTAATTTATTTCGTCTTAAAGAACTAGAAGTTTCAAAAATTAAATATATAAATCATATATTTTAAAATATTCTTACTATGCTGGCACTGAACAACAAAATAATATAAGCACTTCGTTGCAATTTATTTATAATGTGCACTTTCTCATTTCCCGAAAACACCTTTTTGTGGTTTGTGGCATCATTAAAACTTGCAAAAAACACCTGAGTTCGGTTGAATAACCCAAAAACAATGTTGAACTCGTGAATTTAAGTTTTCAACAATTGACTAACATATACCAGGTATGTGTATTTGCCAACGTATATGTATGAGAGGAGGTAATGCCAATTCCCAATGACGCATTCGGCTCTTCTTTTTTGGACTACTATGTAGTTTGTCAGTATGGGAGTCTCTCTGTTGATTTGCTTACATTTCCATCTTTACACACACATCTACAAACTTGTACAATAGCTTTGTTTTCTTTTTTTATCCAAAGCCATTTGGGCAGGGGATTCGGTCTTTTTTTAAGGCCGTAGTGCCATAAATATTGGCCTATTGTTTTGCTTTATTATTTTTATTGTTATTGTTTGTACCGCTTTGCAAAATTTATGTTGATTATTTTTATGGCGCGGTCGCTTTTGGTGGCCAGACCATTCAAATGGTCGCACATCCGACAATATGTCAATATATATGTATGTTCGTTGTATTCACCGTTTAACATGACAAATGGTCACGCCCAGCTCTCAATGACTTCTCGAGCTCTGCCGTGCTACTGCTGCTGCTGCTGCTGCTGCTGCTGCTGCTGCTGCTGCTGCTACTGTTGTCAATGAAAGTCAATTTATGAATATGGCCTTTTGATAGGCCTCTCCGGCCTGTGGCAAAGTGCATCAATATCCTTACCGCACATACACACACACACACACACACACAGATATACGTAAATATATATATTTATATATAAACAAATGAATATACAGACAGATTCCATCGCTGTCATATTGAGCACCTCTTGACCGCGTAAGAACAACTCACGGAAATCTCGTCAACTACTCAGGCAGTTAACAGAATGACGCATCCCTCTCAGCAACGAACTTCCGTTAAGTGAATCGCAGACTGTTAACCAACACTGACGGCGTTGTATGGAAAAAAGTAAATTTGCATCTCATGATTGAAAATACTGGTAGTGCGAAATGACAGAAGTGGAGATGCAATTTTTCCGCTTTTGTTTTATAAAGAACATTCATTCATCCAGAAGATGTCTAGACCACTATTAGAATATTTCCGCTAAGGATAGAAACATGCTTGTTTGAGTGTACACAAGCAAACCGCTTATACAGTTATACATATATCTGTATGTATTTTTTAAGGAAAACGGTATTTATGTATTAAAGATCTTTGTGTTTGTCCGAAGGAGGGATCCTGTAGAAAGGGCATATAAGGTTTGTACAACGTATATAACTGGCTAAGGCAAGCATTTTCGACCTCATAAAGTATGTATATACTACACATATGTATATTCCTAATCAGTATGACGATACAAACAAATTTAGTAGACATCTCCGAACGACAGAATATCAGAACACTAGTATGATTTGCCACAATCTGTTGTTCTTGTTGCTGTTTTGTGTGTTTAAACTCTATACACACAAATCTTTACCTATGCGTTGAATATTTTGTATTTAATCAATTGCATTTAATTAATTAATTATTTTTGTTCTTGAGTCGAAAAGTTTGACAGACTTCTTGAAGCCTTTTTTAAAAATATCCCACATGTTTTTCTAGATCCCTATTTGAATATCTGTTATTTAATCAATTGTATTTAATTAATTGAATTTTAAATCTATTTTTTCTTCAGTGGAACAGTTTGACAGACTTCTTGAATCCTTCTTTAAAAATATCCCACGTGTTTTTCTAGAGCCCTAACAACCGACTTGATAAATTTCAAGTATCTTAACTGGGAGTGTATTAGTCACACATAGACAGACACACACACGCACTTAATCACACTTCGCATAAGTTGAATATTAGGGGTTGCATATAAATATACATATGTATAGAGCATTTTGAGGTTAAGTTCACCTCAGTCACACAATGTCTCACGCATTCAAGCATTCAACTTCGTGCTTGGCTGATTCATTCACTCCAGCATACGAGTATGTTAAGAAGCAACAACAAGCACCTTAACACGTCCCTCCGTCGGCCTCTAAGCCCTACCTCAAGCAGTCGCCAAGCACTAAAAATCTTTCGTCTCTGTTTGCATTTTGTTTTGTTATTTTAGTATCTGCTATTAATATTTTACTTCTGCTTATGTGTGGGCTGCCTGCTACCCTTGCCGCTTTCCTCACTCCTTGCTGCTTCTCGTTGTTGTTGTTGTTGTTGGCTGCTGTGCGACGTGCCGTCGTCACTGCCATTAATACGCTTAACATGGGTAACATGATAAGCTAACAAGTGTGTTTGTCTAGGTTTTGACTCGAATTTGACGTGGCTTTTCGGTTTGCCATTTTATGAGTTTTTATTTCTCCTTTTGGCTTTGTTTGCTAAGCCGGCTTTAAGTATGTCCTTGACTTGATTCTTGTTGTGTTCGGTTAAAGCGGAAGTGCCTCTTTCTCTTCATCTCTTCATCTTCATCTTCGTCTTCTATTTCTATAGCTACCAATTGTGGTTGTCAAAGCAACGGATTAGCTGACAGGTTTGTGTGTAAAGGCTTCTTTGATTTCAGTGCAACGTTTTTGTTTGTTTTAATAGCTGCTTCGAAATAGGTAGAAAATATTTAAAGAAATGTACGGGTACTTTAGTCCACAAATACTTATATACCTATAGGTTTGCATCGGAGAAAATAAATAAACTTGCTTTTATCACACTTAGGAGCAGCAGCATATTCTAGCTCTTAAACAATAGATCCTGATATACGTGCGCCTATACAGACGGACTGTCGGATGTCAGATAAACGAACATGGCTATATCGAATCGTCTCGTCCTACTGAAATGTCCTTTTGCATACATTCGTTCTAAACAAATATACCACTTTACTTTACTTTAGTAGCAGCAACTGGAAATTTAGAAAAGATCTTTTAAAAATGTAAAAAAGAAACCTATTTTCATAACGATTTTCAGGAAAATAAAAAACGGCCTCTTATTAGGTATTTAGATACTTACATTCATTATAAATTGTGCATAAAAACGTACAAAATCATTTGATTTTATTTTTAATTTTTAATTAGATAATTATTAAAAATTTGCACGTTTAAAATAATTTTCAAATACCTAAGGCTATAACAAAGTACTCGCAGTATGTTTCAAATAGAAAATAGTTGACGACACTGATTTACTTTTGTTCACAGATTTGTGACCGTTTTGAAATTAGAAATTGGAAACAAAGAAATCTGATAACATTTATTTGTAAAGTGCAATTAAAAAGGCGTCCCTTTGCAAATGATTCGCATTTGTAAGCCAACAGTTAGGTTCATTGCACACATAAAAAGCCATTACGGACTTTTTGCTAATTTCTAAATCTATTTAAACACGGGTAGTTCATTAAAAGCCGTCAACCGCACATGAAAAATCAATTAAAACCAACGGCAAACACAATGCTTACCGCAAATCGTTGCCGCAAGCCAGCATAAACAACTACAACAGCGACAACGCGACGGTGATTGTGGCAGCCACAGAAACCATTGCTGGCTGATCTTGTCAATATTAGGTTTAACATGGCGCATAAAATATATTTACATGCATGTCGCATGCAGTCAGGCTACATCCCCACTTATACGCCCACACTCCTATGTAGTATGTATTTATTCAGCAGACCAAAACCAAACAACAACACGCTTCTGTGTGCATAAATGTGTGTGTGTGTGTGCGTGCTTCCCGGTTGCAAATACCGTCCAATTTGCATATTGGCCGTGTGCGCGACTTCCAGCCCTAAAGTGCACAGCAAAATGCAAGATTCTGGCAATACAGACAAATAAAATTTGCAAAATGAATCGCATTTGAAAATTTACGTGCCTCAAGACGTAAACAAGAATGGAATGCTAGAGTCCACTCTACCCTTCTGTATTCCACATAAACGTATTTTTTAATTTCATTATTTTGTAATGTATTATTTAATGTGAAATATTTAATATTTAACACTTTATTTTCAACAAGTGTAATGTAATATATTAGATGTTCTCTCTCCCCACACTACTTATATACATAATATTAATTCAATAAATTAATTTAATGTAATTTTAACGCATACTTACATACATGTCTATGTACTAGTCCAATGCAATACATTTTCCAAGTTGCGTCTATTTGTGTCAATGCCTGTTTATGCCATGAAAAGTTGAGCCAAATCAGTACCAAGAAGAACCGCAGCTGCTAGTTCTTGGCCAGAGATAGTAATAAATTAATAAATTTAACAATTTAACAAACCATCTACCATTATTATTTTTTGCTTATTTTTTTATTATTTACATTTTACATTTAAATTCATTAAATGGAATATTAATTCTAGATATTGTTTTTTGTTTTCAGAAAATAGAAATTTAATTTTAATACTCTGTACTCTGCAAAATGTAACAGTAGACCCCACAAAGTATATATGTATATTCTTGATCAGCGTGACAAGACGAGTCGATCTAGTCTGTTTGTGCGTTCGTCCGTATGAACACCTGGATCTTAGAGACTATAAGATCTAGAGACACAAAATTTGTCACAAAGATGCCTTTTGTGTGTACGCCATACGAGTTTTAATTTAATTTTGACAAATACCGCCAGCTATACTATATACATGTTACTGCTTGCACAGGCACACGAGACACACACTAAGACACACATACACGCATAATTCTAAACATATGTATGTACAGAGTATTCCGAAGTCGGGACACCCGACTTTAGTAGAAAAGCTAAAGAGAAGCTTGTTTATAATTTGAAAATAATTATAGAAACACATTTAATAATCTCATACAAGATGCAATGTTTTTCACCTCTTGTCTATTTAGGTTACATATTTCAATTACGATAATATACTTTCTTGTACATATTTTAATTTGTTTAACATATTACAGTTGAAAACACACAATAATTTGTACTTTATGATGGTCATTTAGCAAACTATTAAGAGTATTTTCAAAAAAGAAAACAAACAAAAAATCAATTAACATTTGCCAAAATTTAATTATTGTATAATTGAAAATGTATCACAGCTTGTAGAAAAAACAAAAGCGCATTAAACCTAATTGAAATTTAAAATATAAATAAAAGTAAAAGTGGGAAACGAATTGCTGAAAGCAAAAAAAGGCGACTATATTTCAGCCCTGAAATTAAATATCAGCTTTAGTGCCAATATACGGTTATAACTTTTTGTTGTTGTTTTCGCAATTGTGATAATTGTTTTCCAATCGATGGAGCATAAACAAATATAATGCAAGCACAAAGTCAGCGCAAGCTCGCCTATCCCATCAACTCTCTCTCTCTCTCTCTCAGCCCTATAGTCTATCATATGCAGGATATTTTATTTTATGGGCGGCTGTTGCTCATTTAGCAACAATAAGTGGATGAAAATATTGTTTGTTATTGGCATGGCTTGTTTAAGCAGCGAAAAATTAAAAGAGAAACACACAAAATAACATATTTTGTGCACACAGAAAACGCAATTGAAATATTTCCCGGATTGATGAAAATAAGCAGAGCGCCCTCTAGTGGGATTCTGTTGCAAAATGGACGCAATAAATAAAACATACAATGAAGCATGAAATCAATGCAAATATAAGCATGTAATATAGTGGATAATTGCTTATTTTAGCTTTGGAGCGTAATGCTACGAGGGCACTACCAGAAATACTAGCAAGTACAACCATTTTTTTGAACATATTCCATTTGGAGACTTGAACTCTGCGAATCCAATCGAAGTATTAGGGATGGGACCACGAACTTATTATTTTGAATTTTTGTTAAGTGAAACCAAATTATTCAATCGTTATGAATCAGAATAAAGAAAGTTTTAACAATTTTATTCGGTCAAATACGGAAAGATGGTCTGTGGTTTCAAATCAAAATAGAACCGATTAATCATTAAAATTAAAACATTATTCATAAATGTATGGCAACGGACACCCACTTAAATATGAGAAAATGCAATTTTTCGAACCTGCATAAACCTGTTTGTAAAATTTTGACATTGTTCTATAATTTTCCTTTGATAGAGTTTGCTTGAGCTTCTTATATATGTATATATTTAAACTTTTAAACAGGTAACGATCTATTGAAATGTATGTATTCTAACTATCTGATCTGGTATTGAAGTATTACAGCCTTTACAATATCCGTCATTATAGCCTGTACCCAAAGGGTGAAAGGCTATACTAGTTTTGTGCGCATGTATGTAACACACAGAAGGAGGCGTGGCAGACCCCACAAAGTATATATATTCTTGATCAGGATGAGAAGACGAGTCGATATAGCCATGTCCGTCTGTCCGTCTGTCCGTCTGACCGTCTGTCCGTCTGTCTGTATGATCGCAAGGATCTCAGTAAGTACAAGAGCTAGGATAACCAAAATTGGTATCAAGGTTCCTATAAGCCCTAGGCAGAACGAGTTTGTTTATTTTTTCTGATATACCCCCCCGCTCCCCCGCAATTCGTATTTTTTCTTATAACTTCCGTAATTCTCGGAATTTAAAAATCAATTTTGGTAGGTACATCCAGTTAGTACTAATGTGTCCGTGTGCCAAATTTCATCATGATTGGTCAATTCTGAAGAAAGTTATAGCCATAAGTAAAATCGCTGCTCATGCGCTGCCTGCAGCTCTGTCGGCAGCGCTGCCCGCAGCTGTTGTTGTTGTTTCTGCTTTTGTTCAACTTTGTGCTGCATACATACACGCATATAAACACGCATAGGTACGTGATGTAAATGTATGCTGTTTAAACTGAACATAAACATGTATTCTAATTTAATTTAATTTAATTAATTATTTTAATTAATTAATTCATTCATTTTTTTAATAATTTAATTTTTTTTAATTTTTTTTTTTATTTTTATTTTTTTTTTTTATTTTTCCTTTTTGTGGAGAGTACAGGCTATTTTACTGTCGGGCTTGCTCGACTGTAGCGTTCTATCTTGTTTTTATCTACTTAATATATTCAATTATAAAAAAGGATTTAATATATGCAACTGCTTTGACTACCCGTGTTACGAATAGTACTTTAATTTAACTTGTTTACATAATACAACTTATTGATATGAAAAACAACTTTATTTTTTTAATTTATTTGCAATACTAATGATGCATAAGCCAATTACATTGTCTGACTTTCCAAACTCATTACCATAAATATTCTAGGCAGGCAACGAAGTATGCAGCCATGCCCGGCATTCGTCCATAGCTCATTTGCTCAATCAATTAGACAGCACGGCTCAACATGCAGATCCAATACTCGACATCTTGCGAATGTCTGTGCCATGTGCCTCGCTGGTATTTCATGCATCGAAGCCATTCTACCTAACCTGTTTCTGTATCTGCTGCATCATTCGCTCGCTTCAATCCCAAATGCCGGACTGTTTGGGGGAAATGCAAAAATACTCTAATGGCCGAATTCGTACAGAGCAGTGGGACTGCCCAAGTCGATGGGCAGATTGGCAGCTTCCGAGATACGACAAGAGCTGCAGCAGGCCATGACAGGAGACTCCAACGAAGTGTAATTGTCTAACAAGATTACGCAAAATATCCGTTGCTCGTGGATGGCTGAGCAGCCAGCAACAGGGACAACAACAACAACACTAACAACAAGAATCCCTGAGCAGGCAGTGAGGCTGAAGTGTCAGCAACAGCAATTGCCGCAACTGTAACAGAGCAGTACCAACAACGACGACAAATGCAAAATGTTGCTAAACCATTTGAAAATCGCATTGCACAAAGTGTCTGTTGCACGACGATGAGAAGGGTGGCGAGGGCAGTGGCCGAGGGGTGACTTGTAGCAGCTGCTTGGCCCGAAACATGGCAAATGTGCAGCAGTCTAATGTCGTGGATTTCACACTTTTACAAGTGGATTAAAACGAAAAGTATGTCAGGTTCGCACAACGGTGCGTATGCTTTATGCAGCCGACCTGACTGTTTTAATTCAGATTTCAAGGAGGCATATACTATATGAAATGTGTCCTAATCGTTATATTTACTTCACCTGTTTACAATGTATCACTGCTCAGCTTTCCGTTAAACTTACGGCTGCAACTAAATTATTTTTTGTTTCCTTTCTTTTACTTTGTCAAAGACGCCTGACCAACTAACGTACTTGCACCCAGACAAGATCATCAAATTTTTCTAAAAAGAAAATATTATTAGTTTGGAGGATGTGCCTGTATACTTGTTTCTGCTCTGTTAACGATAGATTTATGGTTTTTTTAAATACACTTTTTATACTCTGCATCCAAGGGCTAAAAGCTATATTAAAGTATATTTTATTCATGTTCTACAAGTACTTGTAGATCAGTATAAAGTAGCAATGTCTAAATTTACTTGCCTTGTTCTAATGATTGATACATCAGTCAGTTGTTTAACTCTGCAAGAAGTTAAGGCTTCAATTTTAAGTCAACAATTGGTCAAGCTAGCCCTCAATTTATATTTTTGCAGCAGTGATATTAACTTAGCTACGAAAAGCCCAAAGGCCTTATAGCGATTCCTCAAATTTGGATTGAATATGTTTGTGATTTGGCATCTATTTGCATATAAGCCCATCGCTTGAAAGAGTCATTCCGGCCTGATCAGTTTACATCGGCAGATACCGGCAGTGATAGCTTTACCATCACAGTATGTCACATGTAGTACAGCATATCATACCTATTTATTTCATTTATTTATGGGTAATTAAATACTAGTGCTACATATTTATAAACCCTAACCATTCTAAATTAATATAAGGCCAAGAACGATGCCCTTTCTGCTTATGCCGTCACTGAGTTGCTTATTAAAGAAGTTGAATGAATATGAATATAATAAGCGGCACAAGGCAGCTAAATAGCACGTATGGTTCCATAAAAGTAATTGTTTTAAACGAACTCGCTTGCTTTTGAATTTCTCTGGGTCTTTCTTGCCTCTCAGTTGCAAGTCAAGCAATTTTTCCTCTCCTGTTGTCCAAATCCAACTGCACAAACAAAAGTTTGATGGAAAACTGTTGCCTACACAGTTGCTCGTCGATTCCATCAGTTTGCTGATGCGAACACTGCACAGCAGGTTGCGCCGCCTGGCCGCATAAATATTTTAGATTTTGCATGCCGCACACACTTTTTGTTGCTCTTACTGTACGGGCATAACAGTGGCTCAGCAGGAGCTGTGGCAGAGGGGGTAAGGGACGTCGGTATCTGCATCAGCTGCATATTTTGTCAGCCTAACCAGCAAGCCGTTCATCCTGCTGATGCTTGTTGTTAAGAGTGTTGTTGTTGCTGCTGCTAGTTGGCCAAGTTGGCATGCGGCAACTGCAATGTTGACGCTGCTGTTACAGAGGAGCTCGTTGAAGGAGAGAAAGATTGAGGATGCACTGCAGTGAAGCAAAAATGTGCTGCGGGTTGGTCTTTAAGTTTGTTTTATGAGAGCTTTCACATTTTTGGTTGCTATTAATTTGTTGCATGCGCATAAAAGTGCTTAATAAATATTTTAATTAGGAGCGTCGAGGTTGCAGAGGTTGCACCACTCGAAAATTTAAACCAAGCCGCAACACTAGCGGAAGCTGCAGCGGCACAAAAATGTCAAGAGTTGAAGCTGCGAAAGGGGCCATGTGTCGCAAATGTTGTGCGACCTATTTGGTATCACATTTACCGACTTTTGGCAGGAACTCTGGGGCGGACTCGCTCAGTTGACAATCTGTGACAAAAGCCGGTTCCATTTTGACCTCGTCGTTCATATTTACTCTGTCCTTACTGAGAGTGCTGACTAATTATAAAGCTTTGGTCTTTAGATAAACACAATTTGTACGAAATTATGCAATGCTGGGCGCTGAAAAGCAAAACAGGACAGGCCAAAGGCGTCTAAACTCATTTGTATAATACACACAACTACGCACACACACAACCGCACACACACAACCACACACACACCAGCACACACTCATGCAAGACTCATCTGCATATGCAAGTTGGGAATGCGTTCGGCTCGGCTAAAAGAGCGGGTATAACTTGAAAATGTGACCCCAAAGCATGAAGTGAAGCCTGGTGCGTGTTTATAGTGTTCTGGCCTTGGGCAACGTTTAGCACTTCCTGACGTACGCTCCACACCGCAACCACTTCCTCCCTCCACTAACCCCCACCCGCACCCGCCCGTCGTCAGCTGTGCGAACATGATGCAGCTTAGCCGTGTGACACATTTTGCACATAATTTTCAACACCTAAATCCGCAAGTTAGCGCCAGCCAGCATCAGATTTTCGCACACGTTAACGCAAACATAAAACGTAGGATTTTAAATTTGGCCGTCACTGATGGGCGACCACCTGGCTATATGCACTTTGCGAATTTTAAAGCATGGCAGCATATAGAATTAGAAACTTTTCGCATGCCATCAAATGGCATCGTCCGCTTTGTTGGAGTTACTGCCCACTGTTACTGTTAAAATTCAAATGAAGACTTCTGGGCCCATGCCCGAGGCCAAACTTTAGTCAAAATATAACTAACTATAACTTTGTACATGTGCTCGACAGCTGCATGATGTCCTACTCGTACATGTCCTGTTGGGCTGTCAACAAACCAAAATGCATAATCAAGCACCACACAAGTTTTTGTCGCCACGATTGTAGGCCACATTAACCGTAATTTGTGGGCATGAATGAGTACCCAAGCATCTCAATTCAATTATAATTTTTTTTTTTTTAAAACCAAACCTATTGTGTTTACCACCGCTAGGGTAATTCTATCGTTACTCGATTCTTACACAACTATATCTACCAATATCTATCAACTATACTATATCAGCATAGTACACTGATCTAAATGAATCAGCAGGTTATGAAAAATATTAGAACCAAAATTAGATTTATACAAGGTGCGTTCCAAAGTAAACAGGACTTTTTAAATCTAGCGCTCCCTGGTGGCGCTATCTATATGTCGACTGGTGCGTTAGAATCTGGTATCTTTATCAATTGTCCAGTGAGAATTTCATGACATTTCATCAATTGGAAGTTAAGTTATCGCGTTTTAAGTGTGAGTATGTTGTGTTATCGGTGCGAAAATGAGCTTCGAACAAAGAGCCAACACTAAATTTTGTTTTAAAATTGGTAAAACTTTTACCGAAACGTTTCAATTGATGGAGCAAGTTTATGGCGATGATTGCCTGATGATCCCGTAGCAGAGTGCACGAGTGGTTTCAACGTTTTAAAAGTGGTCGTGAGGACATAAATGACGATCAACATGTGGGCCAATCAAAATTTGATTTGATTTATCGCATTTTGACCGAACATTTGGGCTTACGAAAGGTGTGTGTACAGTTTGTTCCGCACAAATTGACTGACGACCAAAAATTGCTCTCATCGATCGACGATTGTGACCGATTATTTTACCAAAAATCACATTTCAACCATTAACCACTCGCCGTATTCACCTGATATGGCACCGTGCGACTTCTACCTTTTCGGAAAAATGCATTTGCCCATGAAAGGAAAGCGTTATGCAGATGTAGAGGCCATTCAAAAGGCTTGCACCGGCATACTGGCGGCCATACCGGCCAACGAGCTAAAACACTCGTTCGACATGCTTTTGGATCGTGCAAAAAGCTGTATTGAAGCAGAAGGAGACTATTTTGAATAAAATAAATTGATTTTGCCGAAAAAACCATTTGGTCTGTTTTTTTTTTAAAGTCCTGTTTACTTTGGAACACACCTTGTAGAAGAAAAGAAAAACGTATGAAAATCTCTAGCCCTGTGGGGTAAAATTTACATAAAAATCCGGCCTATGCCCCAACTCGCACCTATAGGGTTATAGGGAACAGTTGGTATATGGTAGAGAGAAAAAAAAGCTACGTTGAGAGTAAGTGCAAAAGATTATCATTATTTCAACGATTGTGCTAGGCATAGTCAGTTGTGCACCTAGACAAGATAAATAGTAATGCTAGATACATAATACACGAATATTCCAAATGGCTGAGAAAATTAGTTTCATTTTACACAATTAAATTAAATTGTAATTATTTAAGTGACATGAACCGAAAATATCGATCTATTGTCTACCATTTGGAGCTATTAAGAGCACCATATATGTGTAGTATACAAAGACAGCTTTTTCAGTAAAAATTAAATTGGAAATACATTTGTAATAGCTTTTGTTAAATATAGGTATCCCTTTCATCCCTAATGAATATTTATGCCTTTCTTCTTTGCCACATACTCGTACAAATTATTTGCCTATGTATACAAGAGCATATGGATGCATGGTTTCCTGAAAAGTTTGTTTATCCTTTTTGTCGTTATTTTAATCATTGTTTTTCCTCTGTCAAAGTTTAAACTACAGCCAGGGTTGGGTTTCAGTCCTTGCAAGCGTGCCATGTCAAACGAAAATTTATAAAAATTTTGGGATAAAAACACAATATGAAAAACAACATATTAATATGCAACATTTTGCTGAGACACATGTCGCACATGTTGCACACTCATATGTAAATGAGACAGCACAGGGACACTCAAACAAAGCGGCAGCAGCAGCAGCAGCAGGATTCATCGAGCGATGGAACATACTAAAGACTAAGGCGTGGCTTCGCCATTTTCTGTAATCTCTCAGATCAGCATTGAAGTTAAACGAATGGGAGGAGACATTATGTTTATTATGCCTACATATTTTTTGTGGTAAATTGCGCGCAATTCATTTCATTTATTTTTTCGACCAGCAATCAAATGAAACGCCATATATTTTTGCGTTAAATAAAGAGGGAGGAGGAAAGTGCGGAAAACCAAATCCTTACTCCACAACTTTTTCAATGTGCCATTACTGCGTGTGTTTGTGTTTTTGTGTTAGTGTGTGGTATAGAGTGTATATGTTGTTTGTGTTTGCATATTTATCATGTTGTGCTGTCATAGACAACCAAAAGCAAACACACTTATACACATAGCGGAATATGTATACATACATGCTTAGCCAAGTATCTATGTGTGCTGTTTCCACATTGCATATTTTGCCAATCAGAGCAACAACACTTTGGCCTCATTGAGGCAAAACTACAACAAGTTGTAAACAAATAAAGGAAACTATGCCAGCGAGCTCAACTATCCTTGCGATAGTCCTGAAGCACAGTCACAATGTCATCGACGTTGGCATCCCTGAAGCTCCTGCCAGAGGACCCACATTGTTGCTATAGACCTTTTGGCAATATGTGGAGAAGATTCGATAAAATGCGCAAAGGGACCGACGGCAACAACGGTGGCAGTTTGTAAAACTTTTCAATAAGCTTTGTGCGTTTGGTGTCGTTGCAAGTTGTGTGTGGCAGCGGAAATGCATAAGCATATGTAAGAATTTCCTTCAACGTTTTCAGCACCATTTTATCGCGAGCATGGGTTAAGCCCACTAGACAAAGTAAATTGAATTCAAATTGGCTAAAAGTTATGTAAAAATACAAGTTGCTTTAAGGGACATAATCATTGTACTATCTAAAAAGTAACTAAAATTTAAATAAATTAACATTTACAAAAAAGTATGTGAGCGCTAATGTTAATAATAATAAATAATTTATGAGTAAGATAAACTCTGCCCTAGGGACTTGAAGAGTCGACATCTATATGTTCACTGTACATTCTTTCGAGTACAGGATATAAAAGTACTAAAGGAATCAATAAAACATTTGAGGCTGCTTTTGGTTTGTCACTTTTCATTCAAAAATTGAATTTATATTCAAATTCCCAATAGAAAATATGCACGCTTTTTAATTTGTTGTTATGATTTGAAAATCTGTATCTCATGTTGTTCAATATTTTATCATCTCTTAAAATGTTATTCTACGCTTATCCTATATCCTATGTAATCGATGTTACCCTGGTTTGGGTCGTCCCTAACGCTAACTTAATGCCCCCATAACTCAATGGGAACCTATTGAATCACAACAAATTAACATGCATATATCCTGCGAGCAATGCCCACAAGGACACATGTCGACTGACGCGTTTCTCTGGCTGGCATACAAAATAAGCACAACAAATTCGATAACAAATGGTTTGGAATTGAAACAACAACAGAACGAAATACACATCCAAACAACACATACATAAAAAAACGAAATAGGGAAGGACTGCGGCGAATTTAGAACAAATGACATATTGTCATTGGCAAACAAAGAGGAAACGGCAGAAGGCAGAAGGAGAAAAAGGGCAGCACACATATAGTACATAAGTATGTATGTTCCACTGTGTGTTTGTTTAACGTAAATATAGAATTTATTATCAAAAGCAAAGCATAAATTAGCCCGCAAATCGGCAGCTGGGAGACCTCGTCTCTGACAATGTTGATGATAACAAATGAAAGCAAATGAGCATGAAACTAACAATATGAATATGGGAAATCGTACACACATATACATACAACTATATATACATATAGTCACACATCTACATACATATATAGGAAATGAGTGGACACAATGAGCGCAGAATGTGGTCATGTTCTCTGCAGATTAAGTTGCCAAGGAATTGACTTGCCAGTTCAGGGCTTCTGGAAGGCACAAATAATCAATTACAGCGCGTAGGAAAGGAAAAAAACAATAGCTGTGTGTGGCGGTATTGGCGGAACTAGTAAAAACATTGCTTGAGCATTGTCCCCCAGTAAAATGTCAGATACAATGAACTCATTGGCCTTGGCAACTGAGACTCATCATGAAATCGAACGCTTGGCTGATCAGAATGGCGAGCTAATTAAAAACTCATATGCCAAACTTTAATCCCGAGCTTCAGGTTTATACATATAACACATATACAGTACTTACTTGTCTTTTTAAATTCACTTGGTGGTTTACTTTTCTGAACAACAGATCTGTAGTTGCTTTCCGCACAGAATGGTAGTATTGCCTTCAAATAGATGGATGCGGAAACAAAAACAGTTGTGGTCTTGAGGGTAATAGAAATATCCGTAGAAGTATGCTTTTTTTGTCATTTAAAGTGACTAAATATTTTAAGAAGGATTTTGAAGTAACATCATCCTATATAGAAATAGAATTTTCAGCTATTTGGTCTAAATGAGGTATATCTAAGATAGTTTTCCCATGCCATAACTCTACAAAATTAAAATGGAACCATTCGAGAAGCACCAGTTTTCAAATGGAAAAAGAATCATCAAAATCGGTTCACCCAGTTGAATGTGCTGATGTAACAAGCATAAAAAAATAGGTTAAAAATAGAAAATAATATCAAATTGGAAAGTGTATAGCCCGCTAGCGAAATATGCCAAGTTTTTTATAAGCGCCAAATTTAAAAAACACTTTTCCTTCTCTAGCCCAAGCCTTACAAGTAGCCTTACTAAATAGTACTGGTTTCTAGCGAGGTAACTAGCTCAGGGGCTTTAAAATTATCTGAATATGTTAATTACTATGTTTATGTTTGCATTACCTGCGCATTAAAACAACCCCATAATAGTGTGTTCCATTAATCCAATGCTAGAAGCTTTTTTGTAAGCTTCCCTTCAACTCCACAGACACATCATCTCCCATAACTCAACCCCATCCCCTCCAGCCAACAATTAGCCAACAGTTATCTGCCCATTACACCAAGAAAATTTGATCTGCACACTTATAAATTTAGCTCTGGGCACTAAACAAACTAACACAGAACTCATTTGGTAAACAGACAGGATATGCACATAAGCACACACACACTCGCGCACATCCGCTCTCACATGTGTTTGTAAAGAACTTTCAACGTTGTGTTGCAGTTGTAAAATCTCAAAGTTTTAGTCGGTTATGGAAAAGTTTCCGATGTTGCTTTTGGTCATGTTGCGATTGTTGTGGCTCTGCTTTTGGATGTTGCAAGAGTCAGCGCAGCCTCGCTCTATGACTTTAAGCACCGACAACTTGGCCAAAAGTTACATACGATACATATAGACAAACACATAAACACACTATTTGGGTAGAACACCGAAAGAGATTCGGGCGTAGTATTTGGAATTGAGGCAGCGAGAAATTTATTGCATTAACAGAACAACATGTGAAATTTAACACTTGTCAAGGACAACGGCAACTCTCTGAAACAGCCAAGACAGCAAAGTAATAGCAAGTGCGAAAGGATTACACTTAACATTTGTATACCAGGTTTGTTTTAAGGTATTTCAGCAGCCTGGGGCCCCAATGCGTTAACATGTGAAGACAACGATGTCTAAAATAATTGATAATTGTCTAAATTTATTGAAGCGATAGGGCCTTTCAGAATATTTGACATTGTGTCAACATGTTAATTAATTGTTACTCCAAACAAAACCAACAAATAATTTCAATTTGTTAAACAAATGTTTAATTATTTGTGTGATGCAAAAACAGACATGTAGCCAAGTGCATTAGATTAGCATAATTTAATCAGATGTTGAAGGAAATAATGCTGACATTTCATTAACCATAAGTCATAAGGCTTGTTTAACGTTTTAGTTATTTCTCAAGCTCGTTTGATTTTGTTCACGGGTTAGAGGTGTTTATTTTCATTATAACTTCCACGCTTTTTTTTTATAATTAAATGCAAGCATTGTCTAGTTGACTGCCGATTTTTATTAAGTACCTCATATTTCATTACTTAAGCTGCATTTATTCTTTAAATAAAGAAATTGAAACATAATACACTTTGTCTTACAAATATTTCAGTCTAGTTAATTAAAAAAGTGTTCTTTATTAAAACTAATTTATTATTATTTTATTTAATTTTATTAATGGCGTTTACATGTTCAATATCTAAACACATATTCAAAGATGGGTCTTCAGTTGCAATACCTGGTATGGTTTATGGATTAGACTTTATGCTTTTTTTCCATCGTCTTGTTTTCTGATCAATTTCATTTTGAATATCAATACTTTTTCGCTCTATTTATCAAAAGTGGATTTATTTTTATTTGGATTTATTATACTTATTAGAAACCTAATTTCCATGAACTGGCAATGTTGCCTGTAATTTATAAACTCCAACTAATCGAATGACACGCAGAAGAAGAAAAAATCCCATTAGGACACAAAGACGTCAACTCAGCAAAGGGCCAAAGTTAAATGGAATCCACGTCTTCCATTAATCATGAATTACCTGTTGCCATTTCGTTTTCAATTTCCGCACAAATAATTAATTATTTAAATGCCACCAAAAAAAATGCAATAAATATAGCAGCTGTACATTTTTTCACACCCATGCACACAAATCCCTTATAATTTTGCTTTTGATTTAACTCCATTTTAATATTGTCCCCACACATGTAGTATTTATATATGTACAAGTATATGTATATATATACTGCGCATCTCTACCCAACCTTGTATGTATAGTATATGCATACACTGTACTGGGAGAAAAAACTATTGAATGCTGTGCAGTTGAATGCAAATTAACCCAGAAACGTTTTCGCGCATAAAATGCCAAAAATTTAACTAAAATTATGCATCTTTGTAGTGGCTTCGCAATACAAAAAATAAAAGGAAAACGTAGGTAAATAAGAGCCATCCAGCACCCCAAAATGAGGGGCGATTGCTGGAGAGCAGTGGCGGGTAGGGGGCGGGGTGGCGTGCATAAAACGCTGATTGCACTCTCGCGCCTTATGCGACGTGACTGAGTTTACACGCAAATAAATACAAATTCAACAACAACGACAACACCAGCAACAACATGCTCAGCATGCATAATAAAAATGTGGGCTGTGTGGGGTTAAAGGTGCAACAAAAACGAATATAACAACTACAGCAACGACAACAAAAATATGAAACGCGAACAACCAAACAAATGCGAATTTATTCGCAACGAAAGACTTTTGCACATAATTTTATCACGTGCCACGTCGCGTCGCCAGATGGCGCTCATCGTAAAGCTAGCCGTCGCCGTTGGTAGACCGGAAACGGAAACGCTGACAGCAAGGCGCATTGTCCTCGCACACCATGCCGTGTTTGTCGTTGTTGCTGTTATTGTTATTCTTCCCAGCAGATCTATTCGTGCATAGTTGGGATGAGGTAGGCAGAGGAAAAGGATTAAACAGAAGAAAATCACTACAAGGGAAACCCACATATGTATAATGCAGTTCTCCAACAAAATTGATATTTATGAAAAGCTTCTATTGTTTTTTGTCATTATAGCGTTTCCCCGATTCTAAGAATAAAATCGTTTAATTTCATCTCTAAATTTATCACCAATGCTTTTAACAAATCGCTTTAAATAATATTTCTCCTCACTGAGTTTTTGACAACACAATCGGGAATTATTCAATTCATATATTATTATTGAAACCAAATTGGAGGCACAACCTTCATTATTTTTTCCTCTAAAAGTATTATTGAACCCTCTCTTTGTTCGCGTTTATTTTATGTATTCATTTATCCATTCAAAATTAAAGCGATAAATCTATTTGTGTAATCTTTTTATATTTTAGAAGATTTGTTTAGAGTTTTCCGCATTTTTTTTAAAATTGTTTTTTCTGTATGGAAAGATATTTGAAATAATAACAAATCAAACATCCCCAAGTCCTGTCACAAGTCACAATCTTTGATTTTTGTTTAGAGTCCAGAAACTCTTAACACATAGGCTTCACTGTTGATTCTAGTGAGGTATGTCAGGGCAACGTGTTGTTGTGTGAATAAGTTTTTCATGCTTGCATGGACAAAACCAATTAGCTGCGATTTAAATGTGCGAAATCTCGCAGCTCGACATGGGAATCTTGTGTGTCCATGTAAGGAAAGGTAAAATAATGCATGTGTTTGGGAAAGAAAGATTGAGTTTTAAAATATTCTGTCTGCTTTTTAACATAAAGTAGTTTCGAAATAATCAACTCATTCAACCATTAAGCAGATACAAAAGTAATAATAGGATTGCATAACCCTGGGTTAAATATTTTATATTTATTTATTAATTATGTTTTCCACCTTCCATCAAAGCAATATTCTAAGTTGAAGTCCGTAACGTAAAAAGGCATAAACAAAATACTTTTTGATGTTTCTTCAAATAAAAGATACTCTGAACTTACACGTACTTATATGTATTTTGTACCGCATCCAGAATGTGGAATTAAATTAAATTAAATTCCAATTTACCGATTCAGTGCAGAAAAGGTATTCTTGTAAGTAATTATAAAGCTGTAACGGAGCGGCCCAACCGTTTGTAAGCTTTGATTTAGTATATAAGTCAGATTAGGAAAAATGTAATAAAAAGAAGGCTTTTAGTTAGTTAAATATGCCCGAGCCAGAGCACGGACACAAAATGCCTTAACACAGCCAGTCAATCAGTCTGTAGGGAAATGATTAAATGATTAAAAACTTAACACACAAGTTCCCTCTGAACGTCGTCATTCAAGCGCGCCAAGGCTTCTACAAATATTATTTTCAAATTATATTTTCTTTTTGACTTACATCGGCTCACTAGACGCCTATTTACGCGCAGGGCGTTGATTAATCGCATTTGAAAAGCTTATAATTATGGACACACGCAGGATGCGCATTACAGCTTCTCAGTATGGGTCTAGAGTTAAATACAGGACAGGAATATGGCATGCCAAAGGATATGTGAACTTGTGCGTGACCCACACAGTACACGAGCACCCACACACACTGTGAGATAGGCATGCAAATGTCATAGGAGCTTAATATGTACATATGTATGTACTTTAATTAATATCTAATCCTTGGCACTGAAGTCAACGATGGCAATTAGATGCGGGTGCATGGGATCTTATAGCTTAAATTGGACAGCTATTTAGGGCCAATGCATTTATCAAATGTCAACACACATATACACCCACACACACACACACACACACACAGTCCACACATCAAATTCCAATTAGACATTTCAAATTTAATCATCAAAGTTGGCCAGTTACGTTTGCCTACTCCTCCAAAATGTGGGACTTTACATGGGGTAGGACTTAACATAATTAAGCACATCGCATTCACGAATACACAAAGTGAGTGAATGAGTGAATGAGTGCGTGGGTGTGTAAATGGACATGGAAATCATGGAAGTTCTGAGTAGCCGTATTATTACTCTCCCACTGCTGCAATGTGTAATTTAATACTCAAGTTTAGAGACAAACAATTGCTCTGATTTATTGGGAAAAGACACATATAAAAGTAAGTTAGTTAGATAGTCGATCGAAACATGATTGACAAGGCATTCTACTTTTTATTGAAATTAGCATCCATTGCAGAGAGCAAAAGAGTACAACCTTATGCAATACTTACTTGGTTTTTTAAAGCATACGGTTCAACAAAAAAGAACATTATAGTCGGGCAAGCTCGATAGAATCGTCTGTACCCAAAAATCACAGAGCAGAAGCAACAAGAACAAATAAAACAAGAGAGAACGCTACAGTCGAGCAAGCCCGACAGTGTAATACCCTGTACCCAGGTAAACTTCCGTCACTGAGTTATATGCGCCCATAGCAGCAACAAAAAGAGGAAGAAGAAGAGCGAACTTGTTGCTGCAGTTTGTGGGGGTTGGACTGGCGAGAATTTGTTTCGCTAATAACTTTTCTTAGAATTGACCGAATTGAATAAAATTGAACAAACAGTAGACAATTATATATAAATTATGTGTGCAAAGTTTGGTTTAGGTAGCATTTGAAATGTGGACGCTATTGACGAAATTCTGTAGCGGGGGAAGGGGGGGAAAATTAAAAAAAAATAAAATAAACTCGTCCTTACTCGGACCTAGGAGAATCTGGATGCCAACTTTGGTTATTCTAGCTTTTATAGTTTCTGAGATCCTCGCGTTCATCCAGACGGACGGACAGACGGACGGACAGACGGACGGACATGTCTAGATCGATTTCTCTCGTCATGCTGATCAAGAATATATATACTTTATGGGGTCGGAGATGCTTCCTTCTGTATGTTACATACTGTGCACAAACCTAATATACCCTGTTTACCCTACGGGTACAGGGTATAAAAAGAACGAAAACGCTGCTGCAGTTTGAAGTAAATTCCTATCCTATTCTGGAGTAAGTTCTTAGGATAAACAATTTCGAAAATTAAATAAACATAGAGAATAGAATTTTAATTGTGCAACATTTTGTATATACTTGTACGTATGTAGCCAGGACAGGCAAGAAAAAACCCTCAAATATTAAATATACTCGGCATTAGAGCCTACATACTAAGATTGTGAAATTCTGAATTTCCTCTGGAGAATATATTTACGTCATAGGGCTTCAGCCCTGCTTCCTTCTACCTATCGTACAGAACTAGTGTATATCTACATACACTAGTTTCACATACTTTTTAGCCAGATAGGTATAAAAATAATTAATATTTAAAATTTTAGAATCATTCGTTCAACAAATTGTAAGTTGTCATATAATTTATTTTGCTGCTTTAGAATTTGAAATGATAACGAAAAGCGCTAAATATGTAGTTGGAAAAATTGTAGTTTACTCCTCGAATACACAAATACTTGTATTGTGCTCCTGCATTGCATTTTGATAATCGAATCATGAAATAGAAAAGTACAACTAATCCCTTCTGCAAAGGCAAGCTGAGCTAATGTTATTTATTTCATAGATAATATTAACATTATATTGCTATACCCTTGAAAGGTATATATTTATCTTATTGGTATTGGCATCGTGGCACAGATACACATCTACAAGCACAAAAATGATCAGATTAACGATTAACTTGTCTCTCATATTTAAGCTAGCAGATAAGCTTCTTTTCTTTTCATGTAGATTCTTGGTCAAAGTTGGTCGAGTCGATTTAAGCGGAATCTGACATCAATACCATATAAGTTTCATAAGAGCGATTGACTTATTTTGCACAATTTCTTTATTTTCTAAGCTAAGTACCTCGACTAAATTCAATTGGCGGTGGTTTTTGAAATGCTACAGCATTACAAATGCTAAAAACTTGGTAAACGACTAAACGCTAAAGTCAGATTCTTAAAAAATAAAAGTTTTATAAAACCTATATTCGTATTAACATTAATATTTGTATTAATTAGAGCTGCAAATAGAATCAATTCAGAATCGATTTAATAGGGTGCTTTTGGAGAATCGAAATAGTTTTAATTCAAATTCATACTTGAATAAGCCATCATTACTTGCCAAAATTAAGATTTATCTTTGCTTAGTTGACAACTAATTGATTTTATTTTTGAAAAAATCGCACACCAATTGAAAAGGATTAGTGCAGTTAACATCGATTATTTTGCAGCTGTAGTATTAATATCATTTCATAATGCCAATATTAACAACAGCTATTATAAAAGCATTTGAAAATTCCCCCAATTATCGGAATGGCAGCAACCATAGCATTCATAAGTTTCATATTTTCATAAATTGTACATGATTTCGCTGCTCGTTAGCATTTCAAAGCCTTGCCACACAACTACTAAACTCATGATAATTTCGTGCTGCCTTGTTTTAATTGTATAATTTATGTATTGCCAAATGGTACGTGCTCTTCGCTGTAAATGTACTCCGTGGATAAACAAGATGTGGCATTGCTCCCCACCTTACCACACCTAACCCAGAATACTCACGCAGCAGTTGCAGCAACTTTGATTTGTGTTTTTCAAATACTTATAGCATCAGCATCCTTAGCAGCATTCCTGAGCATCCTCAGTGGGAGCGCCCCAAGCACTTTACACATAAATTGTGTTAATTTACATATTCAAAACTTTGCCTAATTGAACATAATGCCAGTTAATTAAAGTTAGGCAAGTTTTTGTGGCTGTAGGTGGTATCTACCAAACAGATGTTTGAGAATACACATTTCTACGTTCATATGCATTTAGATGTACTCGTTCTAGTGCTGGAGACTTATGTAGTTGGACAAATTGATAAATCACATTACCCTCTAGAAGATACAACAGAAAGGCAGGCGCAACCCGACATTTATCGCATACGAGTATTGTTGTTGAAATTTACAGCAATTTAGTTTAATACGAACAGATTATGGCCACATCACCAGCTTTCGGGCAATAACAATTAGCATTTGGGCGGTAAGGTTGGAATATTAAATGCCAGTCATCCGTTTGGGTATGTATGAGAGTTTTTGAGTGTGTTTTAAGGACGTCTACACACAAAATATGCCAAATATTTCAATTGGAGGGGTCAAATGAATAAAATCCAAATTTCTTACCGCTTAATCTTTAGCTTCGGGTAGTTGTATTAAACGAGCCCAAAGGGTTTATCAACAAAAAAGATGCTTAAATAACAGCGTAAGGATGCACAAGTGGGTTGGGCGCACATAACAGTTGTTTTTAGAATATAGAACAGGATAGAGTAAAATGGATTGGCTAATAAATCTTCCCCCAACGGGTCAGTGATTCTCCCCATTTAGCTTTTAAATTATATTTTATCTTTTATTATAAAAGTTTTAATTTAAATTTGTTATTTTAATGTAAGCTTACTTCTACTTTATTTGTATTACTATTTCTTCATTTCTTTTTTTGTTAGTTCTAATAACGTCTCTGGCTACCCTCTGCTGTAATTTGGGCAAATAATTGGCAAATAGAGTTCTCCCACCGAGTCGGATACGTTTTGAGATATTTTTGTAATTTGAGTAGGCTTTTTTATTCTTTAGTATCTTCGTTTGTCGATAAAATAAATAAATAAAAATGCCATCTAATTGATTATTAAGGCTAGAACAACATGGAGCAACCTTTTGGACTCGTTTACATATCCTCAAAGCTAACAATATTGAAGTGTTCCAATCACATGGATTGAGAGATACAGAGCGGAATCTATGTATATAGGTTTTAAGTTATTGGCAAATTGCTGCCAAAGCACATACAGGTTGCATGCAACTTTGTTTTGCATTTCATTTACGATTTATAATCGATTGACAACACACAACCAACCCTAAAAGTATGCAATCGAAATTAAAGCAAATCAACAAGTAAATGAGAAAACTAGAATTGCATAAAATGGGGCCGTATTATTAAAAAATGTTGCCGTATTTTCCCCATCTTGGCATAACAGATTTCATTTGATTAAACGGGCACACTAAAAATTATTTCACTAACCACAGCAGCCCTTTCTCGATACGGAAGCCAAAATTAAACGTCAGTCAGAAATAAATCATTAGTATTCCATAGCTAATAGCGAGCAGACGCTCAAATTCAATATTTTTGATTTTATTTTAAAATGATTATATTTTATTTGTATATATATATTTTAATTTGTTGCATAATATACATAGTTGAACTTTTCTTTTGGGACAAATGATTTTAAAACCAGCTAGCAATATTTATTTCATGAAACCTGCCATCCTCCTTTTGCCTTAAACTAAATTCATTTCAATGGTCCTCGACTACCATCGCTAGTCCAGCTAGTAATGCTTCGCTTTCCGTAATTTGCTCGTTTTCCAGTTCCAAATAGCAGATGACTCTGTCGCGTTGGGCCCGCGAGTACAGCGGCAGTCTTAGTTTTGTAGACCTTGAAGCCTGGTCTGTATCCAAGGAATATTTGTTGCCTAAGGCCTTATTCTTGTCCGATTTAATTTGGTCTTCCGTTTTGTAAGTTAAATAAAATTCGAACGATTTTGGCTTTATTCCATCTGAACCGTCCAACTGAAAATAATTATTTTATAATTTTTATAATTATTTTCTAGTCTTAAAAAATCTTAAAATAAAATGTAAGCTTCGTTTGTATAAAATTTAAAAAGTCTGGGTTTTTTTTATAAAAGAGAAAGTGATTTAACTGTTTTGTTTTATGTAGCTTTGTTTTTTAAGAGATATGTATAATATAATATAGGTTGATTATTACTTGGATCAAAATATATTTATTTTAGTAAAATAAACTAAAGTTTTTTTAATTCCTAATTTGTGATAATTTTTCGCAAATTAAGTTGGTCTATCACTGGAATACAAAATACTATGTACATATGTACATACATCAGTATTGTGGAAACTTTTTATGTTATTTCCCTCTTGATAATTTAATTTTTTGCGTTTCCTAATGATTTTGTTTCTATATATTTTTAATTATCGTAACATTATTTTATTTTTCCGATGCTTTATTTTTAAAATCTCATTTTTTGATAATTATTGCCTAGGAGGCATTTCTGGATTTTATTGTATTCTTTTTATTGCTCTTGTTATATTGTAGCCCTGGTTGTAATTGAGAATGAAAAATATAATATTTATCGTTAAATACTTCTGTCGCAAAACATGTAATGTAAGTTTACTTATTATTTTATTTTAATAAATATTAATTTAGTTTTCATTTTTACAGCCTTTTTTGTTAGGAAAATTGTTCGGACGAAAAGTTTTACTGCTGTAGTCTAGACACAACCCTTATTAACTGTTTTTCCAATTTGCTAAACTCAATGACTTATTTTTAATATTTAAAAAATTTAATTTTAATTTTTGGCGTATGCTAATTATTTGTGCGTATTTGCAAAAAGTTGCAAATACAGATACAATTCTCACAGCTTTTTAGACGCAATAATTCAAATATAACGGCCAATCTTTGTAGTCTAGACACAAACCATTTCACACACACCAGACAACCCTGAGTGTTGCAGTGCTACCTAGCGCAGAAAAACGCCGAGGCCAGTGCTGCCATACCCTCTGCAGACGCTGCTGCGCCGGAATGTCAATCAAATAAACAACAAAAAGAGAAGCGGCGTGAAAAAAGTAAAACTGCAGCGAAATATATGAAAAACGCTGCTTAAATGCTGCTAAATTAAAATTAAAACTGAAATACACAAGTGCGATTGAAAAACAGGCAAACTGGAGGCGCATTTTATGGCAAAAATGGGCAAGGTAAGCCAAAAAATGAAACAAAGCAAAAAACAAAAAAAAAGAATGCAAAACGAGACGACCAAGCAGACGAGTGGACGGACAAAAGACACAAACACCATCGTCGAGGGCAGGACGAGCGAAAGTGTAAGCAATAGCTAAGTGGGGGAAAACCAATATATCCGCATCTATACGCACTCACCTTAAGCGGTGCAATATGCAGAACAATACCGTCGTCGCCTCCAGCGACCGCCTCAGTAGCTCCCACACAAACCAAGTGCAGGCATTGTGCCGACACGCCGAACGTGTGAGCCTGCAGCAGTTTGAGACAGGCCAGCAGATTCTCGCAGTTGAAAATGTGCACCAGGTTCAAGGATGTGGCAAACTTCACGTGCAGCTGCTCGCGATAGCGACGCTCCGCTTCCGAGGCACGCACAATCAAGCCGCGCAGGTAGTCCACCGCAGATGCAGGTCCCGGCCACAATTTCTGCCAGGTGGCTGGCACCTGATCACGATTATACGCATTAGTTGTTATTGTAGAAGATAGAAATGTGATGGTGGCTCACCTGGTGCTCGGCCAACGTCTGCAATGCATTGGCATCCACATTTCCAGCCTGTGTTTGGGTCTCCTTTAGCCAGGCGTGCAGCTGGGCCAGTGTCCGATGCACAAGCTTGTAGAGATTTGAGCCCAATTGCAGCTCTGCAAGGACAAACAGCGACCATGGAGAATCCATGCCCAGTGGCTGCTCCATTGCCTGCATTTCGTCGACGGTTTGTGCCACACTACAATTAACTGCCAGTTTACGCCAGAGGCTCAAAATTGGCTTGATTTGTTGCTCTAGTTTCTGTCGAGCGCTTGGCGTACTCACAGCATCGCCAGCTGTGCCGCCATAGTAGGCAGCACGCAATTCCTTGATGACCACACGTGACTGTTCAATCTCACGCTGCTGATGCGCCTGACTGGCCAATCCGTAGATTGCCGGCTCATCCACATCGGGCAGTTTGTCTAACGCTCCATAATAGTCCTGTAGTTGTGCGCTTGTTGGTATCGAAAAGCTTAAACCCAATGGCGTCCAACGATTGCTCAATACATCGGCGCAACAGAATTTATTCAGATAGCTTCTGAGCACTTCCAGATCCCGTGCATTATCCACACGCCCGCCATAGGCCACAGACTCGCAGAGACGCTGCAGCAGCAACCAGTCGCATCTTCCTCCGGCCAGCTGCGCATCCATCCAGCTGAGCACGCCCAGCGCCGCCTTCAGATCGGCCTCGCCAAACTCGTAATATTTGGACCAGCCTTGGGGTACATACTGACGTCGCTGCTGCAGCACCGCACTGAGCAGAAACATAACCACTCGCATCTTCAGGCACTTGGCCTGTTGCTGTTTGTTACCCTGATCGAGCTGCATGGCTGCATAGTTCTGCAGCATTCGCTGTACTTGCTGCTTCAAGCCTCGCGGCTGTTCGTAACGCACCTTCAGACAGCGATAGATGGCCGCTTCGCTGAATCCCACCGTCGATTCACATACCAGCCAAAGGCGGAAGTCCGGCGCCTTTGTCATTTGGCCCAGTTCGCGTTCCAATTGTGTAAGCCAATGCGGCACCAAATGCACATTCTTCACACACAGCCATTGACCCTGGGCGGCCGCTTGTCGCACTGCCTCCAATGCACGCTGCTCAATGCCACGGCCTATGGCCAGTTCCTGGTATTTCTTGTCACCCCATTTTCGCAGTGCCGTGCTCTTTAGCTCCGTTGCCGGATCATTTTCGGCCTGCGTAATCATTAGTATGGGACGCTCGTTGCTACTCTCCTCGAGCAGCTGCTCCACACTAGGCTGCACGCCGGCATCGTAGGCAATGCCAAGCAATTGGTTACAGGTGCTTCGCAACTGGGTCACAATCAGATCTGGACGAAATATTTGAGCCACGAGCACACGTTGAAAGGGCGAGCTAATGGCGGCTGTAAGTAATTGGATAAATGTATGAGTTAGTTTTTAAATTACCCCAAACCTCTAACTTACGCAGCACATCATCCGTTTGCTGTTCAATAAATCCGCGCCACACGTAATCCTTGTTCAGTTGCAACTGGTCCTCCAGAGTAGGCAGCTGCTGCAATAGCAGCGACAACTTCAGCTGAGCCTCACGACTCATGCAATCCGGCAGAGTTCGGCGTCCAAGAATTGAGCTACTGTCGGCAGCACTGCTCATGAAATTTGTCACAAATAGCTCCCACTCTTTGGCGCTAATGCTCTCGGCATAGGCCTGTCGGCATATCCACAGGGAAAGGGACAGTTGACTCGAACGTGGGGTAGCTCTGGCCAAATGCAAATAGACACTGCGTACAAGACGCTCGTATACACGCGTTTCTTGTTCCTTCTCCGCGTCTAGCGTCCGCAGCGCTCCAAGGAAGAGTTCAATGTATACCAAAGCCGATAGTTCATAGCCCAGAATTAGACCCGTATAAAATGCTGCTGCCTTTGCGCATTGGGCGCGCAGTGGTCCGAATTCGGCCAGCAGCGTTTGCCTTACCGCTCCGCTCTTCTTTAGCGCGTCATCGATCTGTCCGCTGCTTTGCTTCACTTCCTCCAGCGTGCGAAGCAGCTGCTCGTTGCGCAAAATGTCTCCTTGGGCGCTGGACAACTCCTCCAGTAATTGATTCTGCAGCTCCATACGCTGCTTCAGCAACTCACCCTCTTTTTGCAACAACTCCACACGCTGCTGCTCCAATTGCGAATTCTTTAGTACAATGGCCTTCGACAGGAGCTGGTCGCTAAGACCCGCAGCAGTGACTGTGAAGAGCACAACATTTACAACGCCACGAAACTCCGAACCCATTTGGAAGCGCGGCGCCTTGCTGCACAGCACCAGTTGGAAATTCTCATGCAAGTCCACCAGTTTCGTGCCCACCTCCAGCTGCCGTTTGTTAAAGCGCACGTAGGTGTGGCCCTGCACCAACTGCAGCAGAGGCGGTCGTAGTTCCTCGCAGTCTACTACCAGAAGCGTTTTCCCAAAGCGCACGGCCAGCTCCAGTTGATAGGATAGTCGTTCATTATTCTGTGTGGTTAGCTCGTAGGCACGTCCGCTACTCCGTAAATGAGCGGCCAACCAGTTGGACGCTGTCTGAGTGGGATCCAGTAGTAAGGGCACGGCACAGCTGCCAAAAGGTAGTGAGAGCATTTGCCTCAACAGTGCAGCATTCTCGATGATCTGCACGTCACGCGCCAGTCCCTGACTCTCCCAAATTATTTGCTCCTGTTCTGTGATCAGCGCCTGACGTAAATCAAAACCGCTGGACAACTGCATTTCGGTACTTAACTTCTGCAGTAAGGAACTGCAAAAAATGTACAAATTAAAAATTTCAATGAAATATATCAATGATTTGGTATTCAGGCACCAATCAAATAATTATCCCTGATAAAGATTAGATCCAGAAGAAGGCGCTCCTTGGCTTGCTAATAAAACGTTAAATCACAATTTATACGTAGTTATATGTAAAATATATTTTAAGATAAAATGCTAAAGTGGAACAAGCATGCCAGTGAAGTATCCTGTACCCAACATTAACTTCCGCCACTGAGTTATATGCGTCCACAGCAATAATAAGAAATATGAAGAGCGATCCCGAAATCAAACAATACAATTAACTTGTGTTGCCTTGGAATAAGGATAGTATGCATTCCAAGTTTGGTCCATGTGGGCTAAGCCATATCCAAAATCCAAGCGTTCATCCAGACAGACGGACGGACAGACGAACATGCCTAGATCGATTTCTCTCATCACGGTGATTAGGACTATACATATGTCTATGCATAATGGGGTTGTAGATACTTCTTTCTCCTTGTTAAATACTTTGTACAAGCCTATTTCTTACTGCTTTTATCCTTCGATAAATACGATACCATATACATATCTTCTATATAACATATGGCAGTACTTCTTTTTCCAAAAACCGCAAGAACATTGCAAACCTTGCATGCCTTGTACTAGCCCCTATCTCTGCCAGAGTCCTTATCTCATGTATTCGATTGTAATATAAGTTGAGATTATAAATTTTAAACACATAAATATAAAATGTGTGATATCTTAATAATCGAAAAGATAAAGTTTTTGATACAAAAAGTGATTTTTCCCTGATAACGCTTTGTAAAATAATGTGGCTATTTATGTTTTGTAATAATCTGGCCTGCTTATGGATAAGATCAGTATGCCTGGCTTAAGACTTCTCGTCGTTCATAGGCATGCTTATAACGATTCCTCTTGTAATGCTGATCATATCATTAAACAGACCTTTTCTGACTGCTACATACATTTGGCGTTCACACATTCTAGTATACCCTTTTACTCATCAGGTACATCAAAACAAAGGCTCTGCTAATCACTTGTTTGCTTTGTAAGAAACCACATTTTCCGCGTTTGGAAACCGCATCAACTATCTTTTCAGCCACCTACCTGCGCTTATCCAGAGCTAGGCCTGCAAAGTAATTGAGAGCCAACGCTACTAGCAACATCTTTGTGTCAAGGGTCTTGTGTGCCTGCTTCAGCTTGGCCAGCTGCTCACTCCAAGTAGCATACTCTGCGCTCAGCTTCTCGACCAACAATTGTGCAGCTTGCAAAGTACCACGCGCCTCCTCCAGCTTCAGCTCTAGGACGGCGGCCTCTTGTGTGTATGTCTGCAACTTAGCCGATAGCTGCTTAACACGCTTATCCACATCATCAAGTCCGGTGGCAAGTTGTTCCATTTCACCTTCGGCTGCCTGCAGATTGCGTTGCAGTTCTCCCTGCTCCCGCTCCAGAGGCTTGATGCTTTGTATAACTCGTGCATATCGCACACTAGCTTTCACCCAGGCGGCCAGAGGTGCTGCCGCAGCCGAGGCTCGTTTGGCGTTCTTCATTTCATAGGAATCCCCTTTAGCTGCCAGGAGACGCTCAACCGCCTCGCAGTTCTCGGGACTGATGCGCGCTGGATCCAGCGAGCGTATATCCTCCTTGATGCCACGCTTGGCCAAGAACGTTTTCATGCTGTTCCAAGAGGTATCGCGTATTCCCATCAGTCGGAGCACGCCCTCGAGTATGTCACGCACTGTCTCGGGTGGGGCACGCAGCGAGCGAATTTCGGAGAGAGCCTCGGACTTGATTTGGCCTACGGCAGTGCTCGCCTCCGCCAATATGGGTTCCACCTCAGCCAGCTCTTGTTGAATTTCGCGTTGTCGTACCTTGAGCTGTTCGCTGCTCTCTTGGGTCTGCTTCTTCAGCTCCAGCATGCTGGACTTTTGCTCGTTCGCATTTCGCATGGTGGCCGAAATCATTTCGAGGGCTTCATTGGCTAGCTTCCGCTTTTCGCCAAGGGCCTGCTCCTGGGTACTCGCGTTGGTTTTTAATGTGTCGACCAAGGCGTGGGCAGCAGCTAATTTGTCAACGCCCAACTGTAGCTTGCTTAGCCGCTTGTCAATATCCGAGGCGGCGTTGTCGTACAAATGATAGTAGCTGGTTATCAATTGGTAGTAACGGCAGGGTGCCTGCTCCGGTAGCAGATCCTCCACTGCATCCACAAAGTAGCTGCACACAGGCACTTTTCCCCCTTGTCGGCCTTCGCCCAACACTTCGATATACTTTTTTGGCAGCATTAGTAAGGTTTCTCGCGATGCAGGCCGCACATAGAGCACGGTCATCTGACGATACAGTGCCGGACAGTGGTTGAAATATTCCTGCACTTTCGCACTACTTGGATCCACAACAACAACTAAATGTAAATTCTCTCGTGCTCCTGCAGAATTGAGACGTGGTTAGCTAAAATTCTAAACAAGCCATCTACTATCCACTTACGTTTCATAAAATAGGCACCCAGGGACTCTTGATATCCCTCCAACTGCGCTGCCTGTTTTAAGGTGCTGGCTACCGACTCGAGCTCGTCACCGAATAATTCCAAGATCTCGCTTCCCTCCAGCAGAGCTTCAATTGGTTTTAAAATGTCCGGAACGTAGCTCAGCCAACAGTGCTCGATCAACATATAGGTGTTCTGCTGCTCTAGCGCCGCCGTCTGCATCGCCAGCTTTAGATCATTATAAAAGTCTTCCAGAGCATAGCTCTGACCGCCTTGCAGGGGCAACACTTTTGCCTGCTGTAGGGTGGCTGCGACGTATATGGCATCCACATGCCTTCCCCCTGGCTGGCCAAGTATAAGCTGATGCCCATCCTGGCGGACTAATGTGCGGGCTATATGGGCTGTGTAGTGGAGTAGTTCCTCGGTAATAGGCGCCACAATGTTGTAGCTCTCAGTATCTGTTAAGGAAGTGAGCATTAGACTCTATATTAACATTATTTAAGCGTCCATTAACGATGAATGCTATCACTTTCGCTCTATTTTCAAAGGTTAGAGATTTTTATTTTTTAATATATTATAGCAAAGTATCTTCTTTATGTAGCCGTTCTATCGGTTTTAAAGTCTACTTCAAGGTAATAATGCAGCAGTTGATATATGAGCTGCTGCCTTAGAATTTTATAGACAAATTTCTTCGCCTACCTATTACAAGTCAACGTTTTCTGAGCCAACATTTTCTGTTTTTTCTACCCATTCTCTATGTACTTGCAGTGGATGACCCCTGAAGAGGAGGCACGCCAAAAGTTCATCATGCGCGAAAGGGATCGCGAGCGAAAGCGCATCAAACGTATGAATCCCGAATATCGGCAAATGGAGCGGGAACGTGATCGATTTCGCAAGCAGACGCCAAGACCGAGTGTAGTTATTCCAATCATATATTTGGTTTTTATATCTTTATCCGGATTTGTCTTGTAACGCTTGGGGCAAGCATAGAATATTTGCTAGCATTTTGTGGGGCTGCTATCCAGTTTTTGGGACATTCTTTTATGCAGTTGGGTATATTTTTATATTTCATTCATTTCTAGTAGGAGCTCTCAGCAGTCCAGCCTGTCAGTTCAACCCCAGATTAAATCTTTGTTACTTACTACATATCGTGATTTGGCGTTGCACCTCATCCAGCCATTCATCGTGAGTCAGACCATATAGCTTTCCCAGGGACTTGGGAGACTTGGGCACGTAATAGATTTTCTAATCAAAACAGACGCATTTTAGTAACACCCACAATTGTTGAATGTAGCTCACCTCTTTTCCATAATATTTACGCATTGTTTGCTTAAGGATGCCCTCAAACTGCTGCACATGTTCCTCAGTAGCCAGGCGATCCTTGAACATGGCCAACAGCTCGCAGTGCAAGGCCTGCAATGAAAAGTCAAACATTAACAACCCCATTAATCAGGCACACGCACTACACCCACCTCGTTGAAATCGCCCGGCGGGTAGTACGAGAGTGCGTCCAAAAGCTTCATAATGCATTTCGGACTGAATTGGTAGTGCCCCTGCTGCTGTGACGCGGGCGTGAAAGTAGCTTGCAACTGCGAAATCAGACAAGCAATTAGCAGAAACATAAACAAGTGCATTTGCTGCAGAGGGTGCCTCTGCGCTCCTCACCTTGGCGAAGAACTCCATTAGACACTCGCTCACATGCTGCAAATTAGTGGTGGCAGCGTTTGTTCTGAAATACGCCCCGTTGCCACAAAGCAAAGGCTCCATGCGACACTGGACGATGCCAAGCATGTCCGCAGCGGTTGGCTGGCCCACTCGCACAAACTGATTTATCGCCAAAAAGCGAGGCGCAATCTTCGCCAAATTTCCGCTAATAGATGCGCATATTTGGAGCCCACTGACGCTGATCCACTCGAGGGTGTCGGCATAGAAACCTTTACGCTGCACCAGCTGCAGCAGCAGCTCCACAACCTCGGAGGCACCCCAGGCATCCAGTCGACACAAGTCCAGATTTTTTAAAAAGAGCACAACCCGTGCCTGTTTGGGCTTAAATTCTCGCCCACGTAGCCCACTTATTGTAACGCACTGTTGGCGCAGTGTGTTCAGCAGATAGGTGGGCGCCAACTGGGTCGAGCAGTTCACGGTGGCCAACTGATATCCTGAATGTTCCTGCACTGCTTGTTGCAGCAGCAATGTCTTGCCCGAACCGCTGGGGCCGATAAGCAGGAAGGGTGCGAGTGTGCAAGTGTCTAGCAGGGTATCCAGAATGCCCAGATAAGATTTTACTGCAGCTGTCTCAATCAGTTGGCCACCAGTTGACGCCGGCTCGATGCTCCCAACTGCATACTGATCCAGTGCACCACGCCGCTTGTCGTAGTACGTCAGCTCGGCATGATTAGGATTGGCTATGTAGAGATTGGCGCGTTGCAGGACAAATTGCGCAAATTCCTGGTGACGCTCATTGGTCACGAAACCCAAGAGCGCCCGTAGCATGGCCGCACCAAATTCCTCTATGGTCTGAGTTCCATGCAGCTGGAGGAGCAATGCATGAAGCAAGCTGCTGCGACCAATGCCGGGTATATGACTGACACAAAAAAGAGCAACAACAACAACAACAACTTGTAATGAAGTTAACTTTGCAAATTCGAGAGCTTACCCCAACTGTTCCCTTTCCAACCACTCTGCAGCTGCCTCGAAATTGGCATCCAAGTAGCTTTGCAGCAGATCTCCATATGGTTCCTTGGCTAGCTCATGCCTTACTATCGCTTGCAGAGGATAATGCTCGTAGCTGTGGGTTACGCACTAACTGTAGCTAAGGATCAACCCACACTTCCTACTCACCTCATATTAATAATGCCCATGCGTGAAATAGTCGCGGGGGAGGCGTGTCGCACATCGTCCGTCTCGAAAATAAAGTTGATATTGTTGCCGAACTGTATGCGCCAGCCGGAGGGGAGGGTCAGGAGTCTGCAAGGGTTTCAAGACAATACTCGTATTGGCATTACATACGCTTGATTCAATAATTTTCTCACACCCACACAAACAAACACACACACACACTCACGTACAAATCCCAGATGTGCTTCTTGTGCCAACATGTGATACAACAACCGATTCCCATCTTTACTTGCAGCTTATGACCCCCGAGGAGGAAGCGCGTCACAAATTCATCATGCGCGAAAGAGATCGAGAGCGAAAGCGCATTAAACGCCTGAACCCTGAATATCGACGAATGGAGCGCGAACGCGATAGATTTCGCAAGAAGGCACGACGTGCTAACGTAGCATTTTTCCAATGTTTCTATTTAAAATCACACACACACACGCACACATTCCCACCTACACGGCTTAGTCTTAAGTAGCTAGGACAGCGACCTTGGACGGAGCTTAGAATTTAGTTCGTAGTGGTAGAGACAACCTGAACGCTAAACCGACCTTTGCCTCCTACAGATAACGTCACATAACACCGCATACCAAATTGTCGATTTACATTCCACATTTTGCTTTAATAGGTTTTCCCCTCTTCCCGTTTTTGCAGCTGACGCCCGAGGAGGAGTTGCGTCTTAAGATGATACAACGGGAACGAGATCGCGAACGCAAGCGTATTAAACGCCTGAACCCTGAATATCGGCGACTGGAACAGGAACGCGATCGGGATCGCAAAAAGGCGCGGCGCGCTAACGAGGCCTTTAGGCAGCTGGAGAAGCTACGTGATAAAATACGCAAGGAGCGCAAGAAGGGACTTCTAGTGACTGATCCAACCCAATTGCCGCCTGAATTTGCGGCCATTATACCGCCAGTGCCTGTTGAGCCTGAGGTGATTATATCGACGCCGCAGGTACAGCAACAACAAACACAACAGCCGCAGCAACAACCTCAGCAGTCGCAGCAGCAGCAACAACAACCACCAGCCACACATATTCAGCAGCAACAGCAGCAGCAGCAACATCAACACCAACAGCTAGCAGCGCAGCATCAGCGACGACGCAACAACATGTCGCATATGGTGCATGCGGCGGCCACAATTTCGGGAGCAATCAATACCACCACATTGACGCAGCTTCACGCATCGTCGCCGGCGCACGCCACTTCGCAGCATTTGCAGCAGCTGAATAAGTTGCAGCAATTATACCCGCCACCCAGCTTTGCGCATCCCGCCTTGCCCATCGCCAGCGTCACACTCATGCCTCAGCTTTGCCACCCCATACTGCACCAGAATCTGAGCGCCACACTGTATGCGGCGCCACCAAATGGTATCAAGCAGGAATATGGCCAGGAGCCTAGTCTCGGGGTCACAACGTCTGCCTCGGCGGTGGCAGCCGCTCAGGCAGCAGCACTAGCGTCACTGCGACCGCAACAGCAGCCGAGTGATGAGGCTGAAATGGCGCTCAATTTGGAGCCAGAGATAATATTGCAGACGCCCGGTGATGGGAATCCTACGTCGCAGCAGCAGCAACAACAGCAGCAGCAACAGCACCACTTCAACGCCAGCCACGCGCACCAGCAGCAACAACAAGCACAACAGCAGCAGCCGCAACAGCAACAACATCATCTACAGCAACATTGCAACATGTTCCAGCATATGGCGCCCCAGGCGCACATTCAGCACATACGGCCAGCGCATGCGCCGCCACTGCCGCCGCCACCGATGCTAGCGTTGCCACCGCCAGCAACGCATCAGCAACCGCCACAGCAGCAACAGCAATTGCAGCAACAACATGCGCAGCAGTGAGGTGCTAACCGGCACACCTAGATTCTAAGCTCATGTAGCCACACTTTATAAGTTTTTTATCCACCCATACGCACACAGACTCACTCACTTAGAAACACACTCATTAATAGGTATATATAGTTATATGTTCATTGTGAATCGAGCGTCATTTGTAAAATGTCGTTACGTGTTACTTGCATTACGTTACACAACATTATGTGTTAGTGGGCTTCCTGTAATATTTTTAAAATCTCATTTTATCGTTTCTGCATTTCTGTTTAGCCTTTAGCCTGTTTATTTTTAGTAGCTAAGTAATATAGGGGATATCCGTATCCGTACAATATTTGCAAATTTAAGATATGATACATGAAATACATGTAGGTTTAAAGTGTACGAGTATACCTATACATGCATATATACAGCATATATATGGCAAGCAGCAAAATTATACATATTACGAATTTATGCGCAAAATACGAAACCAATATAGAAAACTAAAACCGAATGCCTCACTCTATGGAAATGGGCTGCATTAATCGAATGGATATACTTGTATTTGTTTAATTTATGAAGATTCCCACTCGGCTACTATATACAATGCGGGGCCTTAATTAAAAACCTAAACTTAAAAGACTGATAGCCAGGTGAGTTATCCTCCAGATCCCCACTACTTACTTGTTATCATCCAGAACCGAGTTCAGCGCCTCAATCCACTCGGGGTCGATGCTTCCGTCGCACAGTATCCACGAATGGACATGCGCCGGCTCCTGATTGACCACAACGGCTGTATGAGTGAGGACACCATCCTGCCACTGACGTGTGTCCGCATCCAGACGACCTAGCAACTGCACGCGACTCATTGATTTGGGACTGATGGTGTGCACGCGTATCTGCGTCGAGTTGGTGGCCATTAGCGCCTGTCGCAGCAAGGCTATGACAGTCGACTTGCCACAGCCAGGAGGACCCACAACAACAACGCCCATGCGTTTCTGCAGCTGCTCGTGCAATTGCAACGCCTTCTCTATTTGTGCACTATTTGGGCCCAGGGCGAGGGGGCCGAAGGCAGAGGTCAACGCCTCCTGTAGCGAAGTGGCTGGCGGCGGCTCATCACCAATTTCAGGAAATACCGTTCGTAGCAGCATTTCGAAGCGCGCCACGTCGTGTTGCGCCAACTTTGACATGGTCGATGAGCGCAGACAACGCACCACAATAGACATTTCATCATTAGCGGCCGCGTCGCTGGGGGTGGAGGTCGCCCGCTCATTAGCAACAGCGTTGGGCGCCCTCGCTAATTGCATACGCAACCCCTCTCCACAGACGAGGAGCGTTGTTTTAAGCTCACGGAGTCCCCAATCGTAGTGCCGCTGAGCCGACAGCATTTGTCGGCACAGTTCGAAGAGTTCTACGATGCGCGCAGCCATGTCTGCGGCAGTCGTAAAGCCCTCAACGAAGAGCATGACGCGAGCAATTTCGCCCGGCTCCGGCTGTTGCATTACAATGGGTCGGAATAGCGCTTGAATATTGCCGGGCAGTTTTTGGCGACCACCATACTCAACACCAGCCGGGTTCAAGGTTACAAAAATGCCGCAATGCTGATTTAGTTGAACCTGCGAATAACATTATTTCAATTATTGATGGGAGTGGAGTTCACAAATAAAACATTCTGAACTTAAACAAGAAGGGAGTACTAGAGTCGAGCGCACTCAACTCTTACATACCCTGTACCCACTCCCAAAAAAAGGAAAAATTGATTTTTTTTAAATTAATTACAAAATTTTAAAATATATCCAATACATGCATACTTAAGTGACATATGTGTGCATTACAGAATTAAGTCAGGAATAGCTGCAGACAGAGATTACACTTATTGCTATAACTTTCTTTCTAATTGTCCAAAAATTCCATGGGCCCCAAATTCCGTGAGTTATAGAAAATCGTGATTAGCGGGAGAGTGGGGGGTGCATCGGAAAAAATGAAGAAACTTGTCCTTTCTCGGGCTTAGGAGACTCTGGATACCAAATTTGGTTTTTCTAGCTCTTAGACCTTCTGAGATTCTTGCGTTCATACAGACAGACAGACGGACACGGTCGATTCTTGTCATCCTGATCAAACATATATATACTTTGTGTGGTCTGCAACGCCTCCTTCTGTGTGTTACATACATTCGCAGAAAACTAGTAAAACCTTTCCACCTTTGTGTACAGGGTATACAAATAATCAATTGGCAAGCTTAAAGGGGGGTCGAGACATAGATTACACACTCAATAGGGGGAGTGATGTGTGTGCGTTAAGTCACAGGGTACTTGCAGTTCGTTCTCCAACTTGCACCGTTGCCGCCTTGTCCTTCAGTGCGCTCTGAATGGGCTGTATGAGCATGGAAATGGCAGAGAGTGTAGCCTCCTGGAGCCTATTAAATTCATCAAAGCAGCCCCAGGCTCCACAGCGAGCGAGGCCTGTGAGAATAAGTCCCATCGATTCCGTGTCGACGTTCTGAAAGCACACATAGAAGCTCGCACAGGTTAGACAATGACAAATCACAAGATTAGTTGGTTATGGCAGCTCGTGTACCGACCTCATCACAATTGAAAACCAACACGAGGCGTCCCAGCATCGCACCCAACGCCTTCACACACTCCGTCTTTCCTGTGCCCGCTTTTCCAAAGGGATTACCGCCCAGGCCCATGTGCATGGCCTGTGTGAGTATGAGATAACACTTGTGCGTCAGCCTTGTATGCACAAGTTTGTTGGCATTGCCCAGGAACTCGTAGGCATATTCAAATTCTGCGTAAACCATACGCACGTAAATCTGCCGCCCATCACCCACACCCACACCTCCGCCTTTGCTGCCACCTACTGTCGCAGCTGTAAGGTAGTATCTCAGTTGACACAGCCAATGCCAATCGCTGACATGCATCACATTTTCCTGCACTAGCTGCTCCGCGACAGCTGCATAGTGCACCAGATCGATAAGTAGGGCGCGCAACTTGGAGGCGGGCAAGCTGCCATTGGGAGCGCCTTGCTTCAAGGCGGCACAGTGCGCAATCTCCTCTGCGAGCCGCTGCTGGAGCTTGCCCAAAGCCATGGAGCCTATTGCCTGCTCTGCCTGACGTGTGAAGTGCAAGGCCCGAGCTGTGGCTAGCACCTGGATGGGGTATTTGTTGAGCAGACGCTCGTCAAGAGTTTTGTTGTTTTCACTAAAGTTGTTGTTGTTGTAGCACTCGAATATCTGCCCTCGAAGCGTCTGTTGAATGCTGACGACGAGCTTATTGAGCCAATGCTGAGAAAGAGTATATTGCATTCGTTGCTGCTGCTCAAACTCTTCTACTGCTCTTACCTCAATGTCGCCCGTCATTTCAACGCTTTGATTGAGAGTTAGCTCATCGCCTTCAGCACTGTGCAGCGCATTGATGATAAAGTGTCCTGTTTCAGGACCTTGTCGAATGCCTAGACTGTGGCAGCCAGGAAACAGCTTTCGTATGTGGCGCTGCACAATATCGGCATCTTTCGAGGCCTGACCAAGCAACTCGAGTAGATCATCGTCACCAAGAAAATAAAAGCGCGGAAAGCTGTTGCGCTTATCCTATAAGAGTAGATCATAACACGGCTGTAAGTCTCAAATTTTGAAGTTTCCCGAACACACATTACTTACCGTAATGTAACTCAATAGGTTTTGCTGACAACGTGCCAATTGCGTTTCCAATGTTTGGACAATAACGCTAATATTGTTAATTCGTAGCACTGAAGTAACACGAGGATCCGCTTGTATCTCACGCATCACATAGCGAAAGTCCTTGTCGATGCGCTTGAAGAGCGCCTGCTCCTGCTGTAATGTTCCAGCACCAAAGACCGGCTCCAGATAGACCCAACTGCCATAAAAGTATATCAGTCGTATTCCACTTACATAATTGCCTCAAGACTTACCGCCTCTGGGAGTGACTCAGACTGCTAAGAAGCGTGTCGAGGCTGTTGAGGCGACTCTCCCATAGGGCCGCCTGATCCGAGAAGCTGTCAAAGGCAGCGGAGTTCTTTGCCGACTGTAGTAGCGACTGGTTATCGCCAATCTTGTTGAGAACCTCCTGATAGTCCTTAATAAGCCCCACCGGCTGGCCAGATGCATCCGTACGACTAATTAACTTAAACTGAGCTGTCACCGACCACTGATCCAACTCAACCAGGGCCTGGCGCACAACTTGCTCGGCAGCTGCCTGCCGAACAATGTTAGCCAGCTCGGGGGCAGCCGCTTGAAGTGCATCCATATCGTCGAGTATATCAGCCAGCAGGATACTGTGCAGTGGCTTCGTTTGCTGTTTGTGCAACAGATTGAAAATTCGTGCCCAATGGCGTTCGCTAAGCGCATCCGACTGCAGCTGTTGGAGAACAGGGAGTGCGGCTTGTAGACGCTCCACACTTTGTCTTATGCGTTTGGATGGCAGGTCGATGGATTCATGTACAGAGCTCTCCCAACGGCCAATAAATTCGTTTAGCACATACGGACGTCGACGGTATATGGCCCATTCCTCCTGCATAATTGGCTCCAGCTCGGCTAGGAAATTATCGTACACCTCCCACTGCTTAGCCTGAGAGTTCATCTGGGCGTCGATCTCAACAAAGGGCTCCAGCATATCCGCCGGAAAATGCATATTGAACTTTGCGCACTCGTCCAGCAGGTGTTGTTTTTTCAATTGTATCTGCTGCCAGTGTGCTCGACGCTCCTTGAAGAGCTCCAATGTGGCCTGTTCGTTAGCCTCCAGCTCGGCAATTGTGGACTCCCAGCGTAGCTGAAACTTTTCAGCCTCGTTGCGCAAATTCTGAAGCTGTGTTTGTGCCTGCGTCTTTATCACATCCACTTGACGTTGCAGGATCACAGCGTGGTTCTCCAGTAGGGGCTGAAGCTGCTCCCACTGCTGCAGAATCCCAGCCAGTGCCATCACGCGCTCTTTGCACCAACCAGCGAGACAGCTATCTTTTGCACGCACCAAGTCCAATGTGGCGGCAACTTGCGGAAGCTCCGACATGATCTTCTCGTACTTCATGCCCGATTCAGTGATGCTGCCCTCGTCCATGGGTATGTTTTGCAGGAATTGAAGTGCGCTCTGCAAAAATTCTTGCACCACACCCACATCGCTCAGTATAGATGAACGCAGGCTGCTGGCTAAGGCCTCCCAGTAACGCCGCCCAATTAGCTCGATGTCCGATCGCAAGGGCAGAACATCAATAACAATACAATCAATAGACTCTTCACTGCGCTGCAGTTTGGCGATCTTCTGGCTGAAGTGCTTGCATTCGCGAAAGTTGCGATCCCAGTCATCGGCCTGGCTCAAGTGAATGCCACACAGCTGTTCCACATCCACACAACCCAGAGCAATCCAAGGTAACCAAATGCGCTTAAAGTCCGCGAGCTTGCTGAACAGCTGCGAGGCTCGTTCATAAAGCGGCCCAAAGTGTTGTTGATTCATCGTCACCATGGACCCAAACAGAGTGGTACTCTGATCGGATAATCCACGAAAACCACACGGGCGTTCAATGAAACGACGCAGCTGGGTGTAGTACTGATCGCGTATCTCCTCCTCTGGCGGACTGTAGCAGAGCTCGCGATGCCGGAGCACTAGCTTTGTATGAATGTCGGGCAGCTTATTGTTCATGTCTAGCAGGCCTAGCAAGTACTGGTACTCCAGGACTTTGTACAACTGATGGTCCCAGTGCAACTTAAAGGCGTCCAAATTGCTATATCCCTGCCGCTCCAGGGTCGCAACTAGTTCACGCAAGTGGCGCAGCTCGTCCTTCCAGATTTGAGATTGAGTAAACAGGTCCGTGGACATAAGTCTCATTACCTAACATATAAGGCAGGACATGAGATGAAATGGAAAGTAAAGATAAATTAGCTTAGAAAAAGCAAGTGGAAAAGCTAAAATACTCTGTACATATGTGTAGAATAAATATATACAAGTAAATCTAAAAAAACAGAAGAAAATCATTTCGAAATAAACTTATACTGCATATACAAGTATATTATTTATAAAATGCTTCGGTGGGCAAATTTGTGTGTCTCTAGATCTTATAGTTTCAGAGATCTAGGAGTTCATATAGACAGACAGATATGATAAAGAATATACATAGCTTGTAAGGACTGATACGCCTCCTTCTGCTTTTTACATCTTTCAATTTGAACGATTCTATAAGGTTCGTTCAAAGTGAAGTATACTCGTACTCTTGTCCCTCTTAGGTACAGAGAATAAAAACCGAGTAAGAGGTGATCGAAAGGAAAATGGGAGCACTATGTAAAATAAAAAACAAGTTAGAACAGAACAACTTACGGTTCGCTTAGCCTGCTCATGGTAACCAACCAGTAATGTGTTGTCTGCGGATAGCTTGGACACTGCCTCCTGTAATGTGTTCACATAGCGCAGCACCGAAGCCTCATCCTGCCAGGCAACAGTTTCGCTCTGCACAAGCGCTGCAAGCTCCAAGGCATTCTTTAGCATTATCGGACGCTGGCACGGAATCATGCGGTCTCCAATAGTGTTGTGGAAAGTGGCGATCTGCTGCAGTCGTCGGGCATGACACATATGCTTCGCTGCATGAGTCGCGGCTGCTCGCAATTCGAGTGGCACATTGTAGCCAAGATTCTCAAATTCCCGCACATCTTGGCAGAAGGTGACCAGCTTCGGATTGAAAGTTACGCGCATTAGTTGGCGGCCTTCCTTTTCGAACTTCACCACGGCCTGATCATCGCGAAGTCTGCAGAAAGAATGAAAATGGGGAAAAATTAATTTGCAGAACAAAGATTAGGGTGATAGTAAGCTGTGACAAACCTCAGCTCGCCACTTTTCACAGCCGTGGAGCATTGGCCGGACCATATTTCAAAGTTCGTCCGCAGCAGAGACTCTGTTTCCTCCTTGATCTCTTGGACAGCCTTATTGATCTTTTCAAAGCCCTCGCGACCGTTTATCAAATGGCTAACCTTCTCAATCTCCTGTATCTGATACTGCACCACCTTTAGCCAGCGGCATTCATTGCATATAACCGACAAATGTCCGGTGTCCGGCTCCATGTTTGTATCTGTCATCGCCTTTCGCAGATCCTGCAGTAGAATGTGAAGTGACTGTAGAAATTGCTCGCGCTCGATGGTCAGTAGCTCCAGCACAGTGGGACGCTGTATGAGTGTTTCGTACTTCGAGAATATGAAGATGACCTGCCGCGGATTGCTCAGGTGGTGGTGCAGCTGTCCTTTCAATGCGGTTGCTATACGCTCATCAATAGGCTGCAGCACCTGCTCGAAGTGCTGCAGGGCTTTGTTCCACTTGGACTGACCCAGAATGGAGGTGTCGAAAATATTGAAATCTGTAGGTAAAGCAGGTAATGATTAGTGGGACTCTAGGTCAGACAGCTCCTCCACCTTACCACTGAAAGGTGCATGCTCCTGAAACATTTCCTGCAGCTCAGTGTCGTCGAGCAAGGAGGCAATTTGTTTGTACAGCTGCTTAATATTCCTGATTTCGGTAAGCCGTTCCTTAAACAATTGACCACGTTTGGGCATATGCGGCTCGCCAACCCACGGATGCTTCACATAGTTGGGCCAGAAGAGTCGCGTCAGTGAGTCACACAGCTGTATCCATGCGTCAACTGTGTCAATGCAATGGCTCATCAGATTGTTCACATTAAACGAGGTGAGGCTCCAAATATCTTCGGCCAGCAACTGCGCAAGACAGGCCTCCAGCAGTCGGTTACCAATAATGTCGAGCAAGTCGGCCATTCGCTGCTGTGGATAGTTGTAGGGAAGGCGCCACAGTTCGTCCAATTGATTATGAGCATGGTCGAGAAACTCTTCGATAGTGCTGCCCGCATTGCCATCTCCTTCTATGATACTACAAATATGTTCCTTTTTTATTCAAAGGTGTTATTATAGGAGTGTTAAGTTACCCAATTCTTCTTTCGATATTCTCCAGCATGCCAATAAACACCTGAGCCGTTTCACGATCAAGACGTGAGCTAGACTTTTGTCCGAGCTTTTGCTTCCAATATTTGATTTCATCCTTAATGTTGGAAATGCCTACAAATATGTGCACAAGGGTCAGTTTTTTTTTTTTTTTATTTCCTTTGTACTCCACTTGGGAGTTTTTTTTTTTTTTTTTTTTTTTTTTTTTCGTTTTTTCGAGAGGAGAAAATTTAGGTCATGCTCTCGCCATGAGTGGGGCTCGAACCCACGACCTCTTGTTTGGTGTGCGCATGCGCTATCCACTACGCCACCGAGGCCCCCTCAAGGGTCAGTAGGGCGCTTTTTATATCTTACCTATTGATGTGGGTTCAGATCAGATTCGACCAACAACATTATTTTATGAAACCAACTAACAACCGTTAGGAGCAATCATTTCAAATCAAATCCAACGAAAAGTCGTACAAAGCCTTTAGTTACAGGGTAGATGCCACAGTTCTTCCAAGAACCCTTTGCTGCACAGCTATAAAAGGATCTAGTACTTTGAACGTTTAGAAGACTTTGAAAACTAAAAACAAGTACATAGTCCTTTGTGTAACTGATAGTACAGCAATTCTACTACAAGTAAAGCAGTTCTTAAAATGCGAGAAATTGTGCAACTTGCAACAATATTTAATATTGGTGTGTTGGCTTATTAAGTTCTTTCGCACCTTCAATCAATTTTCCATTTCTCAAATGCCATTTATTTGATTTAACTTACCACTCTGTGGCAGCCCTAAAGTGGAGCCAAGGGACACATGCAAGTTCTCCAGCAGACCGCTTATCTCCGGGCTATATTCGTTGCGCTGCCGAGAAATAAAAATACGTAGATACATATTAACAAATAAAATGCAAAGCTTGCAGCAAAATATAATTGGGAAAATGGAATTGCAAAAATTGAATTATGTGTGAATCCGATTAAAATGTTTTTTTTTTCTTTTCTTCCTCTTTGCCGGAGGCAAACTGGAAAATCCATCCTGCACCTACCTTGGCCGTTGCATGTGGAGAAAATACACGTGAAACGGAATTGTAAATGGACTTAACCAGGCCACCTTCCAGTGTTAATATGCCAAGCAGTGGTTCGTTGGCGACTGAACCGCCGCCGCCGCCGCCACCGTTGCCGCCACCACCTTGGCCCACCTGCGGCACCTTGTAGAAAAGCAAACACACCTCCTCGTTGGGAATGCGATGTTGAAATTTGATTTTACCATCGGATTTATCATGCACGGCCGAGATAACCGTGTGCTCGTCCTGCTCTAGAAACTCCAATATGGCTGCTGTTTGCGCATCCAATTCCGTGCCCGGAATGCGAGCACCAAAATATTCAACTGCAAAAGGCAACAGTGAAGCTTCATCGTTAGATCGCAAAATCGTAAAATGTAATAGTCTAGGACCGCCCTTGGCCCCCTTTGTGCAAATATTGGCCACGTATGCACAGCGAATAACTTTAATCGTATCACAAGTTCCTCCCTTTCCTTCCCTTCATGCACTATATAGTTGTAGTAGTAGTAATTGGATTTACCCGATGTGTTTATTATGAACTTTGTGCGGTGGCTCATAATGTCAGAGTCCTTTAATTGTTTTTCACTTTTCTTAACGTGGGTGTAAATACAATTTTAGTTTTTGCTTTTCGGTCACTTAAAGCTCTCGCCGTTTTTCCACTTTCCCTCTTTATCATGTCATGTCACAACTATTTGTTGTACTTTTGTGGTCGCCACTGGCAACGCGCGTTGTCATGGCTGCCACAGGTAAGTCCTGGGATTTTATACCGCCTTTTGTTTGCACTTGTGTTTCTTTTTTACTTCGATTTGCACCTGTTGTTGCCGCTGGCAGTGCGACACGTGTCGGTCAGATGGGGAGAAAAAGTTAAAGTGGAATGTTGAAGGCAGTCCAAGTTCGGCCGATCTTTTGGGTCACTAATGAAACCAAACACAACACTGAGGTGCTGCACTAAAAATGCCAGCGCCAGTTCAGGTCATTTGAATGCCGGTAATTGAATTGCACGGCCAACAGCAACACCGACAAACTCTACGCCCTTGCCATCTGCGAAGAGGCTAAAACAAAGAACGAAAGGAATCTTAAAATTGTACTTGACATTGTTTAACAAGGTGGGAGACAAGAGTATAAACTTTTGTATTTTGTGCACCCTTTGACATTTACTACTTAAGAATATATACATAAATTATTATTTTTTATGTTATTGTAAGCATATGCAGGTCTGTTCTTAGAAAACTAAGCCAAAGTTTGTAGACATTTGTAGAGTTTGGTTGAATTTTGTGTGAGACCACATAAGCTTTACAAATAAAAAATAATATTTTGTGATAAAATGTTTATGAAAATCAGGTAAAAACTCCTGCGGATATATCCTCAATTACGGTACTTTTTGAACCCCTCCAGCGCTTATTTTTTATATTCATGGCAACAACTAGAGTTAGTATAATTCTATATGACATGAGACACATAGGCACGGGATATTTTTGTATAACTTGCTAAACTATTACGAGAGTTCTAAAAATTCCGTATCTCGATAGAAAAAACAGAATTGATCAACTTTGGTTATTCTAGCTCTTATACTTTCGGAGACGGCCTCGTATGTTTTTTTATCATTCGGGTACAGGGTATAAATATTAATCAGTTGGGGAAAAACAAATGTAAACACACACGAGAGGTACGTATGTTTTTCCTTACACAGACGCACGTTAGTGTATCCTATTCCGATAATGATTTATTCGATTGCAGATTTTAGGTCTGTTTAAGGAAACTTAATATTCAAACTTTTAACAGCTTCAAATGTTTTCCAAAATTTAAGATTAAACTGTATTCAATTTTGCTTCTTATAACTCTTATAATTCCATTTAATTTTTAGATATATTATAAATGCAAATATTTCGAATATTTTTCTAACTTGAAGTTAATACAAGGAGAGCCTAAGGTGCTCGAAATAAGAAAGTAGGACAACACATTTTTTAATCTAACAAATGAACAATATATTGCAACAAAATAAAAAAAATAATATAAATCAAAAAAGAGCGTAGGTTGAGCTCCATCCTATCATATATTCGTATACTAGCTACATATCACTGAATAATTGCAACATCGTTTAAAATCCAGCTCCGCTATCCACTTCCACTAAAACAGTCCGTCAACTCCTCCTAATTGCAAAAACAGCACTGCTAAGCTGAATGCTTAGCCAGACAGCGTGTGATTAATTCAAATACTCCGAAATAGATTTGATAAGTCTGATTGCTGAACGGGTGGATGAGGCGTCAGTTCGACGCTCATTTGGCGGCCAACAAAACCACATGAGTCTAATCTCTTATGTGGAGTGTGAAATGCGCGAAATCGCAAACATAAAAAAACACAGCTTAAAAATTAAAATAAGAACAAAAACCTAACCAAAATGAATCGAGTCGAAAATTGAATGCAGCTGTGCACATTTAACTGAATTAACTGTATAATAAAATGTAACTTTTTTGTGCCTGCTAATAAATTGTGCAAATTGACTTTTAACGCCAAATGCCAAAGCACACATAAAACGCTAAAACAAAAAAAAAAAAAAAAGAACGAAAAGGAATGAAGGAAGGAAACTGAATTATTTTTATGACACTTGTCATAAAAACGCTTTTCGTTTATAAAAAGCGTCACCAGCGGCAGTCAAAGCCTTTTCATGGTTATGCGGCACAATTTTATTGACAAAGGCAAAGGCAGAGGAAAACGAAAAAAATGGAACAAAAAACACTCGTGAAGGGCATTGAGTCTGAGTGCAATGCTCGAGGCATCTCAAAAATGTTTCACATCGACATATCTGCTTTGGCTATTTCTGTGACCTTGCCATCAACTCATTTGATTATCAGCTAACATAGCATGCAATGTTTTCTGCATGCCTTACTGGCTTTTTCATTGTTAGCAGCTCATTGGAGATCAACCACATCAGAATACACAAGTCAATCATAACTTCTATAATTTGCCATCCATGTATGGGAGAGAAGTTTCAGCTCACAAACGCACAGTGTTCCATTTCGCTCATCGAGGCGGACTAAAATAAAGTTTCACAAGCATTCATTACCTTTCTTTCTTTTTTTCTCTTTTTATTGTATATTTTTGAAAAAATATCAGGGACCGCAAATAATGATAATTTTGTTTGTTGAATTTACAGATATCCTTTTTAAAGATTCAACATGATTTACAAATTTAAATTTTTCCCATGTGCCCCCAATTTAATGATTCGATTAATTTGAGTTTTACTTTAAAAATTAAGCAATAATCATTATTGTTGAGGAAAAAATAAAACTTACAAAATAATGATTATTCTTTGAGTTTAATTTTTTTGATCAAATATTAAACTCAAGCTAAAGTCTTGTCTTTTCAATAGGTTTAATAGGATTAAGGACTTCATTTATATATATCCCAAATCAGTGAGCCAAGGCGAACATATTAAATAAATTATATATATATATTTTTTTAATTCACAAATTAAGTATTGCTGAGCTGTGGAAATGAACAGCGCATCCTAAGAAACTCAATGTTTGTTGTAAGGACACTTGTACCTATGATTGGTCTGCAAAAGTATTTATTTCGTAAAACACCCTATTATCACAAATTATTATAAACATTTGTAGATGATTTAGTGGTCGTGTGTTTTCTTTGTAGAACTTTTGTGACTTTTACCCACTAAGGTTAAGAAAATTGCATTCTGTACTGCGCCTAAAAGCAAGCACTATTTTTTCTCCGACTGGATCTGTTCTAATAGGCCTTTGTGCCTTTTACTTATGGTCTGCCAATGTTAACCAATGACGATTTATGTGTTTATGTGCTTTTTATTGCTATCCACAAAGACACACACATATACTTATGTTCCTACGCGGATACTCGGAAGCAAGGGGTGCCACAGCCAACTACAAACGTTGTTCTGCAAGCACAGACGAGTTGACAATTTCGATAATACTTTATATGTTGATGCTCCCGCTTCTCGGCTCCATTTTATTGCCAACGATTACGAGTTTGTTCTGTGTAGTGCCAAAAAAGAGGAAAACCCGAAAAGAGCGAGAAAAGCCAGAAGACAGGCAAAGAAATCCAGTGGAAGACAATGGCCCGCAGCTTGAGCCACAGCTACCGTTAGGCCAATATCGTAAGCGTAATTTTAGTGCTGGCTAAGAATTATAGTTTATGGCTTTTTACTGGTTTTGTCAAATTGTTCTTGTTGTTATTTTTGTTGTAGGCATTTTTGCTACTGCTGTTGTTGTTGTTGTTTTTGTTGTGTTTGGCCTCAGGGGCAACCTTTTGTCTACGTGTTTATTCAAGCGTATAAATTGTCAACACACATTACGCACGCATGTGTGCATGCTAGTGTATTTATATATATTTGTACATATACTATACATACTCCTGCATATATGTATATGTATATGTAAGACCATGTAAGTGTGTGTGTGTTCTTGTGTCTGCGGTATTTTACATTGAAATTGGGATTTGATGGCTGCTTTTCTTCTTCTTTGTTTATTTGTTTACGTTTTGTCGCTCTATGATGCCTTTGGCCTACTTCTTCTCCCCTTCCTCCTGCACTCATAAAAACATATCAATGTGTAAATTTTTATCTAGGTGATGAGAAGCAACAACAACAAAAACAATAAAAGTATGACCATAAAGTAGAAATTATATCGAAGATTATGATTGTTATTGGTTTAATAGCAAAATTTATGATATGAGCAACCGAGTACGGAAACATGGGAACCAAAATAAAATAAATTACAAATACTATTGCTGTAAGCAAAAGGCCAATTCCTGGTATGCTGAACAAAATGATTTACAACTTGGCATATTTTGTAAGTTTTGCATTGCATTTCAATAATAGCCAATAATCTACTTTAAACTTCTATTCGCATAATAAGAATTTAGTAGACAAGTGTGATTTCAAGTTCAAGAAGACCTTACATCTTTTAAAAAAAGCTGGACTCGGTTATGTTATTTAGAAATGGTAAATAAATCTTACTAAGTGTTATATAAGAAATTATACAAAATATACTTACTAAAATGAAGATTTACATGCCAGTATGTCTATAAGCTTTGAAGACTTAAATTAAATTTTCGAATAGTGACGAATTATTTTGTGTCTAAAGCAAATTGCATTCAATTTTTGCAATGATAACTGTTCTAAAAAATATTTTTGGGCAACGGGCTTGGCTTTTCTTTTAATGACTTATTTTTTCCAGAAATAGCAGCATTTCTTAGTATTGCCAGTCCTACATTAAAGTTCAATGTAAAAGGAGCTTAAAGGCAAATGGCACATTGACATGAGAATGATGTTGCTTGAAACTCAAGCAGCAATGCGTAAGTTTGCCAGCTCATACGTGTACACACACACATGCATATGTATACATTCATATGCATACTATATGTATCGAACACTCACAGCCATACTAAAATATGCATGCATATTAATGAACGTTGCAACAATTCATCATTAAGAGCGACGCCTTTAATAACACACAAAAGCACTTGAGAATGCCTGAACCACCTAGCGACCCACTTACACAGCCAACAACCCAACCACTACAACATTAATAACAATAACAACACGACGGTATGCAATCGCACACAACGAGCATTGCAACATTTCCGTTGCATATTCTCAGGCGTCGTCATCGTCATCGCCATCGCCATCGTCAACAACAACCGCCGCCGTCGTCGTTGCCTTGGCATATTGATGAATATCCACGATTTGCAAGCTATAAATTTTGACGTTCAATGCAGTGCACGAATTTGGCATTTACTAATTGCTAGATTATGCGCCGACAGATGATGTTGTTGTTATTTAACATGTTATCGAATTACTTTAAACTAGAGATGGGCATTGACGCGCAACAAATCAGCGTTTTGCAAACATGGCCGCCTACACGCGACGATCCGAATTCTTAGATACAAATAAAATAATTAATAATTTTAAATCTATTTTTACTTTATTACAAGTATTTTACTTATAAAACAGGGTCAATAGTCATTTGAAATTAATAAAAATCTTATTTTAAACATTCAGCATAGCTTAATCAGCTAAGCACAAGATCGAACGATAAAAAACAATTGATGTATGATTTGAAATAGTTTTTGAAGAAACAACTTTTGGACTGGTTAAGATATTGAAATCGAATTGCTTATAAAACGATAACATATTCCAAAAACAAGGGTACAAATAATGATCATGACTAACACAGCCTGTGTTGTAAAACACATACATATACGGGTATATAGATCAAGCAATCAAAACCTTTTGATGAATCATTTGGAAATAGTTTTTTAAGAAGCAATTTATTGGCTTTTTTGAAAGACAGTTTATTTCGTAAACCGTAGCCACAAATAATAACCATGAAGAACATAGCTTACTTTGTAAGGAACAGAGAAGGGTATAGGGCTTGATCAATTTTTAGCGCGTTTTGAAACACTTGAACTCTTACATATGCATCTGCGTTGACTATTCTAATCAATTTTTATGCAACTGATGCCGACGCGGCGGATTTGTCATCAGCATTAATTAATCAAGAGCCTGTCAACTGCAAAAGCTTTTTCGGTCTTCCTCCACCTCTCTTCCACCTTTCTGCATCTTTCCCTTCTCTTCTTTTCTATTTCTGTTTGAGTTTTCCAAGCGTATCACTTTCGCAAATTGAAGTTTTTCTTGTCGCATGTATCTATGCATGTATGTTGCTTTTTTTAACTGTTGTTATTGCTTTTGATGTTGTTAGTGTTGCTGCTACTGCCGTTTGTGGCTTTTTGTTGTTTATTTTGCTGCTTCTTTTGTTGCTTCTTTTGTTGCTTGTGTTATTGCTGTTGCTTAGTCTGCCATTGCACGTGTCGTGCTTCATTGGGAAGTCATGCATATTCATTGTTTACTAAGGGAACACACAACGCGCACGTGATGCAGCAGTGCTTTACCTGATTTCTTTTCAGATTCCATATTGTCGGCTTTTTTGTTTCATTCCGTCTATGTCCGTCCATTTGCATGTCTGTGCATGTCTGAGTTCTATTGCACACCACAATAGTAGATCCTCAATCACAGTCTTTGTGTCGACCACTGCTCTGACTGTCGTTACCAGCTCACTCATCACATAAATGATGACAGTCATGTAATTGATTTCAATTAACCAAGAGCACACACACACGACAGAAATCCATAAAGCAAGCAATGCCGAATTGTATGTCAGCATCGAAATGAATTGAACGTAAGACCGAAAAGTTTCAAGGGCTTTGAACAATTCCATATCATGTGTGGTGCAGCTTTTCATAATAGAGACACAATACGAAGGCGATAGCCAAATGCAGCATAAATATCTCCATGAAGTGTTGAAATCACCACCGCAGGGTGTAAGCCAGCTATCCAGTTATACAGCTAGTATTCACATTTCTACTAAACTGACTAAACTACAAAAATATGTATGGGTATGCCAGTTGAAAAGCAATGAAATATAAACTAAGGAATATCCTATTAACAATAACTAATTGAAGACTGGTTATCCTTTCTACGTCAGATAAATAATATTTAAGTACACCTTAATAGGATAATATGGTTTACTTTTGTGGGCTATCCCCATACAATTTAGAAGAATTTACTATATATATAATGAAAACAGAGGGGATATATATGCAAGTTTTCCAATTTATATTTAAAAATGTAATAAAGAAGAGATATAATTGAGATTAGTATTAGCTGGTAAGAATAGCCTGTTTTAATGGGGGGCAAATAATAAATTAGTTCATGCTAGCATAGAATAAACAAATGGAAATTATGAAATATTAATAATAAGGGAACAAGGTTTGAGTTTGTTAAGATATCTTTATCAATTCTGGTATTTATGAGTTTTGTAAAATGGATCAACACATATAACTTAAATAAATTATTTGATTGAGATCCCATATTTGATTTTCTGAGTTTTCTAACTATGTCGCATCATAATCCAAGGTCTCACCAAAATTGGTGCACTACCATGCCCCTCTTTCTGCTTGTAACAGATATTTGGGTTTTTCGACTATTCACATATGTACTTCATGTATATATATATATTAAAAATTGGTGCACTACCATGCCCCTCTTTCTGCTTGTAACAGATATTTGGGTTTTTCGACTATTCACATATGTACTTCATGTATATATATATATTAATATATATATATGTATATATATAATATTAATATATATATATATATATATATATATATATATATATATATATATATATATATATATATATATATATATATATATATATATATATATATATATATATATACATATAAGAGTACAGTATAGTAAATATAATATAAAATAAAACAACATGAGCTTAGGATATATTAGGAATGTTGGCATTTTTAAATCCATGATTTATAAAGTTTCTACTTTACTAATTATTAAATCCGAGGCCTTTGAATGCCTTTGGCATCAACACAAAATCCATATGCTGCCTGACAATGACGAATTAAACATAATTAGCAACTATTAACGGAACACCCGATGCCGCACAACCCAAATGCAAAATTAAACATTATATAAGGTTCGCATCAACAGCCGAGAGGTCCCAAAATCAAAGCAAATCAACAAGCTGAACATCCCAAATACCCTCACTCCCCCACAGAAACCAAGGGCAGTCCCACCCTTTAGCCAACACTTGACCCTAATAAGTCAACTGTAATGCATAAATTTGGCATTGTGTGTGCCGTAGAACGAGACGAACGCACCTTTTCGTGTGGGCAAACAAAGCAGAGCAGCAAGCTACAGAATAAGCCACAATAACACAGTCATACTTCGATTTAACGAACCTTTAAGGGGAACAAGTGAAACTCTTATTGAATGGTTTCTTCTTAAGTATAGGCTTCAGTTGCACTTTAACTTCCAGTTATTGTTATTAACTTTTTATAGCCTGTACCCAAAGGGTGAAAGGCTATACTAGTTTTGTGCGCATGTATGTAACACACAGAAGGAGGCGTGGCAGACCCCACAAAGTATATATATTCTTGATCAGGATGAGAAGCCGAGTCGATATAGCCTTGTCCGTCCGTCCGTCTGTCCGTCTGTCCGTCTGTCCGTCTGTCTGTCCGTCTGTCCGTCTGTCCGTCTGTCCGTATGAACGCAAGGATCTCAGAAAGTATAAGAGCTAGAATAACCAAACTTGGTTTCCATATTCTCCTAAGACCGAGAAAGTACGAGTTTGAGTTTTTTTTCGATGCACCCCCCCACTCCCCCGCAATTCGTGTTTTTTCTTAACACTTCCGTAATTCTCGGAATTTTGAAATAAATTTTGGTAGGTACATCCAGTTAGTACTAATGTGTCCGTGTGCCAAATTTCATCATGATAGGTCAATTCTGAAGAAAGTTATAGCCATAAGTAAAATCGCTGCTCATGCGCTGCCTCTGTCGGCAGCGCTGCCCGCAGCTGTTGTTGTTGTTGCTGCTTTGGTTCAACTTTGTGCTGCATACATACACGCATATAAACACGCATAGGTACGTGATGTAAATGTATGCTGTTAAAACTAAACATAAACATATATTCTAATTTAATTTAATTAATTAATTCATTAATTTTTTTTAATAATTTAATTTTTTTTTTTAAATTTTTTTTTTAATTTTTCTTTTTTTGTGGAGAGTACAGGCTATTTTACTGTCGGGCTTGCTCGACTGTAGCGTTCTATCTTGTTTATAATAATGCTTGATACCGCACCGATAACGAAAATTGTGTGTTTAAAACTTTGAAACATTTTTTTTCTTTGAAAATATATTTCTTTCTGACTGGAAATTGCTGCATATTGCCCATGTACATAAGTATTTTGTATATTCATGTATTCGTATATTTATGTACCCTTTTATTTATCTAAAAAATAATTATATCAAGATACAACTGAAATTAAATGGATTAAGAGATGATTCTCTTTTTCCGCCAGGCCGGTTCAAATCATCGATGCGATAATCTATGGGTTGTAAGAGTATGAAGGCAATGCGACAGAGCATACGATGTAACCAGAAGTGGACAACTCGAAAGTCTTGCCATTATCCAAATCCAAATATGAAGTAATTCCCATATGAGAGTTTTTACACAACAGTGTTTCGTGGTTTGATCAAAAAAAAACTCAAACCTCGAATCGGCTTTACCTCCATAAGAATTTCATACTGATGGGGCTTATAAGGATCTAGAATATCGAAGCTCAACTGCATATTCGTTCGCATACATGTGTAAGTGTCTGTGTGCATGTGTGTGTGTGTGTGTGTCTATAGTTGTTTGCCTCCGTTCTGTGACTTTAGCAAATAGCAGAGCCGGCAGAGAAGGCATTTCTTGATTGACAATGCGGTCCATGCGGTGCGTGCCTGTAGCTCGTGCTTTTCGACTGCCAAAGCCGATTTGGAAATCCAACGAATGCTTTAACCTTTGACAGGCCACCCATTTCAATTGCTCAACAAATTCGTTGCACATTTTCCGACGCTCTGGCCACTATTTAGCTTCCCAACTTGGATATGTAATAGGTATATATATACTATAAATGTGTTTATATATATCATGTACGAGTATGTATGTATCAATGCTTTGGTCAAGCACATTAAAATTTATTACCGAACATTTGCCGGCACGTTTGTTACTTGGTGTTGCCTTTATAATAAATGGCTTTGGGTTAAATGCCTTGCGATTTGATTGCTCTATCTGCTGCCATTTGTTAACGCTTTGATTTTCACACTTTGTCGCCATCATTCAGACACTAAATGGTTTGCTAGCTGACAGTTTTCCAAGGCTTTTCATTTGTGTATAATCCCTTTGGCATTTAAAATGCAGATTGACTAGATGTGGCGGAATATTTTATTTGGCAGCTAAGTATGAATGCCAAGGAAAATTAAAACAAATGCTTTTTATTGCCATAGAATCTTGTGGTTTTATTTGTTTATTAAGGCATAATCATACGCCTAGCAAGATAACTGTGTTTGTTTAAACAGTATTTACTTTATATAATACATTTATATCAGAATCGATATTAATTTAAGAAACTTATAACTTATAACAATTTTATTGGCCAATATACGACATCAACTCTGAGTAAATGAAGCCATAATATCGGTTAGGAGCGTTCCAAGCTCATTGGTGACCATTTTAGATTTATTTACTTTTTTAAGATAGCTTAAGTATACAACTAAATTTAGTTAAAAGTTTTGATAATATCATGATGCTCAATCTAAGAATATACTAAAGTAGGTCACAATGGAATTTGTACAAAATCTGAATATTTTCTGTTATATTTTAATTTTTGAGCCATACTGCTTTGCTTTATTAAATATTTAAGCACTTGTCCTTGCACAAACCACAATTTCCGCTTTTACTAAGCACTTATCAAATACAATTAAGATTTTAATCTTGGAAACACTTATGGTAATCCCATTAAATGGCACAAACAAGCGGATATTAATATAATAAACAATTTTCACGTTACAATGAACATCACATGTGTGTGCGAACGAGTATGTATTATTGAGAGCTTATTTCTTTAGGTTATTTAATATTCAATTTCGACAGTTTTCGTCCATTTAGTACAGCGGATAAAACGCCATGAGATGCTTGACCAAAAGCGCACAAAAATGTAAACATACATATTTTAATCTGCAGGATGAAATGTGATGTTGAGTGTGCAATGATGCGTCTACTACTCGTACGTGTAAAGATGATTTTATGTGAAGCATTGTTAATTCGCTGCTGAGACTAAAGCCTTCTCTGCCATTTGGTTGACTTGGCAAATAGAGAATAATATCACAGGAACTTTAAAATGCCTTCCAATGAATTAATCTGTTTCATTTTGCCGACTTGAATACTTCCAACTACATTGAAAACATTATTATATATATTTATATTTATTCTAATTAAGCTGTTTTCGGCTCACCATTTCACACACAATTCTGACACGCTATTCAAACTGGTGCGGATACCCAACTCTCTGCTCTTAGCTCTCAACTCTGAACTCTCAAGTTCCAAGTCTTCATTGAGAGTGCAAGCTGCTAATCATTTCGCGCTAAATTAACTGCCCTAATGAAAACCATGTTTCTTAATGCTGACGCTAAAGGATGCGCGCCTGGACAGAGCGTAAAACAGCGAAATTGCTTGTTTTCAGGGCGCTGGCACAACAATTAAGTTGGCATTTAAGCCGCATAAAGGACACTGGCGATGGGGCAAGGGTTGCCAAAAGACTCTGCATAAATCAATGGCAACAACATTATTTCGCAAATGCGGACGATAGCAACCGTAGAAAAAGGTCAAACACTTAATTCTTGGCCGGGGCACAGCAATAATAAACACAGTATTCAACAACAACAACAACAAAAGAAGAGAGGCAAAATGGAAACAAGAAAAGTGTGAAATAAACCGAAATGGACATAAAAATTTGTTTGCCAAACGAAGGAAAGAAAAAAATTCAAAACAAAAAGTGCAAGCACAGCAATAAAAGCAGTAAAGGTTTTTAATTTGAAATTCGCCTCGAAATCGGCCTTCACTCCAACTTCGCTTTGTATTTAAAGTGATTTCTCTCAACTGTCTGAGTACGCGGGGAGCTCCTGTCGCTTCTGTACGAGCGCCACTTATAACGCTTGTGTGGATTATAAATCCCAGCGGTGCAATATACTGCTTTATTTGCAAAAGTTGGGCCCACAGCAAGCAAATGCATACTCGTATAGGCGTTGTTCGTTCAAAATTATGTCAAAAGTGGAAAAAAGTTAAAAAGAAAACTCTATCATATGAACGATGAAGAGTGTTAAGTCATAATGAGCTTAAGTTTTAAAAGTATGGAACGATTCGTTTTATTTAAGATGATGCCAAGTCAGGGAGAGATTTTTCCAAATAAAGATGACACATGCCTGGGGCAATTATTATAACTAGGTTGTAATTAAATAAATGGAAGATATGTATTTAGGAACAATATTTTTCCAAAGAAACTTCTTTACTAGACATAGACATTTTGTTGTGCACGTAAAGCTGTTTGTTGTATTTATACTATGTATTTATTTATTTATTATTATTTACATTATTGCACTAGTCACAAAGCATAAAATTATCTTTGATAAAATTTAAATGATTTGATTAACCTACTTAATCTATTTTAAACACTTTGAAGTTTAATTTAATGGATTGTTGTAATTCGAACATTTTATATTGTAAGTTCATATTTTTTAGAAACACATTTAATTTTTCCCCAAAATGCGATGCACTACTAATTTTCTTTAAGTGTTGCGGTACTTGATTCCACAGGCGAATAGCATGAATAAAGAATTGCCGTTCAGAACAGCCAAGCTTGTGCCGTATATTATTTATATTGTTGGTTATTGCGGAGGCATTAAGACATAGTTTTTCATATAGATAGCACGGTTCTCTTGCATATCTTCTAGTTGTAAATGATTTGATTTACATTATTACATTTCTGGGATTTACCCAAGTTCCCAACTTCTTATGGTAAATGCTGTTAGCTGTGTGCTCCCTTCTCTTGACATACTATACATATCTGGTAACATTTTTAAATGCTTCATTTAGTTTGTGCCGAGAAGCACTATCACGGTTTCCAAAAATGTTGATACCATTATAAAGCGTGAGTATTAGGTAAGTTTTAGAGATTAATAGTCTGAGATATATGGGCAAAAATTCCGAGTCAACGAAAGTTTCCTTTGTAAGCCATACGTTTTTCCCGCACCCTTAGATATGTGATCACCCAAGACAATGTCTTGTTAATGGTGATACCAAAATTGATGCACGTATTCAAATTGCGTGCTGTAGTTATAGAAATGCCAGTTGGTATTGAAAAATGTTCTATGATAAATCAAACTTTAATTTATTTTACCACTGGAAAAGGTGTTTTTTTCTGAAGAACCAATGGCAAAACATATCGCGGATCAAAGCGGCGCACAAAACCTTCAAGTCTCAATCTAGCGATCATTCGTAAAAGATGTTTTTGTTGTCCGTGTTATTCTTTATTTAACATCAGCCATGAATTGGACAATTATTATATAAACTATTTATAGAGATATGGATATAGATTTCTGTGTAGAGGTAGTGAGTTATAGATTGACTTGAAAAAATGTCTAACTGAGACGCTTTTATTAATTTATTACATTCACTGGCTTTGAAGGCATACAAAACCTTTCCAGACACTTGATGTTTTTTTAATGAAATTTTATTTCCTGTATACAGTGAACCCTGAAATCTAGATCAAGGCCGGCGAATATCTATGACTCCTGCTTCCATTTCCAAAACAACCAGAATTCTCAATAATTAGGTTTTCAGTGGGTTTTTTTTTTTTCAGAGGTCTAAAGCTTTAGCCTTTTTATCGCATGAGACAATTCGTTTCTAGACACCAAGATAAACCATTCACCTTTGGGGCCGCAGACCATTACAGACTCTTTACTATTAAAGTCTTATATACCTAAATAGGTAAACATAAAACATAACTTTGGTATTCTCAAGGACATACTAACAAAATACTATCTCATACAATCTTCAAATTATCGCATATAGTGCTAAAATATTATAAGCCAAAAGTCAAAGTAACAATTTAAAATAGATTTAATGTGCATACCTCCACTACCAATTCTAATTAAAACTAACAGTTTGGAATCAACAGCATTAGTTGATCGTTATCTGTTACGCTTGTCAACTGGTGCTAGTTTATATTGTAGCTAACAATTATAGAGTTTATTGCCAGTTTTATGGGCAAGCCCATAACAAATGTTGCTGGCCTACTTTATTTGGTTTTAAAACAAGCAATAAATGTCAGCGCCTCAGGCAGAGCATAAACTACAAGAGTCGTCGAGATACTTTTTTCAACACTTCCACAGATGCTCACGTCCTTTGTGTGTATGGATGGAACAAATGAAGTTATAAAGTGCGCTGATGTATATATGTACAGATGAATGTATGTCTGAATGAATGCAATATGTGGGTCCACTCATTTAAATGTGCTGCACAATAAAAAGTTGCAAGCAAGAGATTCCCGCTCTGATGATATCAGTATAGTAGACGCTTTATGCGAGGGCGTTAACATCCTTTTGCACTTCTAAACGCCCACATTTTTCCGCCCCACCCCCTCCTAGCTCTCTGCTGGCTTGCTCCCTCACAATGTTGCAAATGCCGCTGTTAAATCTAAGCAAGCCGTCAACACTAAGCCATTAGGACTGAACGACTGCTATCCAGAAAGCGCATAAAGCCACAACCCATGACTCCTATATCTCCCCTTCTAGCGCATACTGGCGGCAGCAAACATAAAAATATTATGTCAATAGATAAAAGTCAAAGTGGAGAAACGGCGATGTCAACTCGCAAAAAATGAAGAGCAGCAGCAACCGAAGGCAAATGTCGAATGTTCAATTGCAAAGGCACTCGAAGCAGCCACCAACAACTCTGACAGCGTTTATTTTATTGATGTCGCTGCTCTTCAGGCGCTGATGCTTTATAGCTGAAAGAAAGAGAGAGCTTAGAAAATGATATATGGAGGGTTTATACTATGTTCGATTTTCTCTCCACTATGAATTCAGGAAAAGCTATTGACAAACTGCGACATTTTCAGAAAACATTGGTTGATGGGGACTAAAAGTTTATTTTGTGAAAATAAAAAAGATCAGTTGGAACTTATATTAAGGATGAAGCCTGGTTCTATCTGACAATAAGATTAATAATCTACCTGTAAAGTGAGAGCTTATAAAAGCAACTAAAAGTATCCGTATAAAATAATTAAATTGGATGTTAACAAAAATTTACAGGCTTTCTTTACAAATATATGTATTAAAATTACGCGAGTTGAAATGACATTTAGACATTGATAAAAAAATAAGCAAAGACAATGTTTGATACTTGGAGAATTAAATACAAGGAGACAGGGACTATAATTCGGATACAAATTACTTCGAACTAAACGCAGCGCCTATCTCATGCATTACAGATCAAATTTAAAAATTTGTTTTAAATGATTTGGTTTCAAACAAAGGCGTGGTAAATAAAATCTGCTTAATTTGTCATAGTCCTTATTTGTAATTATTTTATTCTAGGTAGTTTTCTTTTAAATTTAATTGTAACTTGTTAGCATCACAGTGTTTTCTAGCATTAAATGCATTTTTTGATAATTTATTCTTGCGTATTGCATACCCAATTGTCAGTTTGCGAGCTTTCTTGATTTCTGTCGCATAAACTAGACAAGTGACAGTGTCGCGACAAAGTCGCTAGTAGGCTAAAAAAGCACAAGATGGTGGCTTCGTTATTTTACGAGCAACGAAGCGACCATAATTGTACATTCACGTGCCTATTATAGGCGCAGAAAGTGGGGCTCGATTCGTATGGCTATGTCTGTATATCCCGACTACGACCACGACTGGCGGCAGAGTGGGCGTGCAATGGGGTAATTTGCAAGTGATTTATGGGGCTTTTGGTGCTCCAAGTCGATTCCTGCCATGTCGGCTACAATTTCGATTTGGCGCTCTCTGTTCTCCTCGGCGGCAGGCGGCGAGAATGAATGGCGAGAGTATTGCTCCGCTGACTTGATTAGCGGCAATGATTGAACGGTTATGGGTAAATTGAAAATTATGTTCTTCGTCGTTTTTGAAGGGGCGCATTGAGGCATTAATGTGTTGTAGCCCAATTTATAAGCAGCGTGAGAATTTACTATAAAATGTTGCCCAGCTGACAGCCATCGGAGTAAGTGTGGCATTCTGTAGAGCTACCCAAAAGAGTCGACTAACATAATTTGGGCAAGCAAAACGAATTCGCCACAACTCTCTTACATACGAGTATACACAACAAAATATGGTTTGGTTATAAATATTTTTCTGCAATTTTCAGACTGCCAAAAAAATGAAAGCAAACGAACGAATGCTGCTGGCAAGGCTGTCAGTGCAACACAGTTGTAGACACGAAGATTATATATGTAAGCACTTTTCACCCACTACACAACACCCAACACTTGCAGCACAGAACTTGTAGTTGTACAGGCATTTTGTTTTTCCGTAATAACAAATTTGTAATACTTTAGTTGCTCACTTCAAGTAAAATATGTGAGTTTTTCTTTGCATAGTTTTATGTTATGCACAAGAGTTTTGTTGCCTTTTCTCTCCAGTTAGTTGCAAATTTATTGCATTCACACCCAAGTGTTGTACTTTTTAGGTGTTGTTGGTGTTTTGTAATAATTTAAACAAGTGTTTGGACAATGCTTGACACTTACAATTTACAATATACTTTCTGTATGGATCTTAAAGAATTTTATTGAAATTCCATACACACACACACGCAAAGCCATTTAATTTGTATAATAAATCTCATTTTGCGCAAGTCTGTGTGTTTGTTTTGAGCAACTTTTGATTTTGATTTATGCCAACAGTTTGATTAACTTTCCTGACTGGCTACTGCGCGCAAATAAATCAAATGACAAATCGAATTGCACAGACAAGCTTTTGGGTTTTGCTCTGAGCTACGCTGATGTATTGGATTTGTGAAGCGGCCAAATAGCATTTGCAGCCTCTGCTCGCCTATTTGATTCAGTTTTTAAGCTCTTTCACCTGCACTTTACGGCTTATTAAAGGCATCATTTCAAGCAAGTGCAATATATATTCAGGTATTTAATTTCACATAAATTAGCGGACTTAAAGGGCCTTAAGGCTACCGCCGTGTCATGCAAATGGCGGCCACAGACGCGGCTTATGAAGAAAACAGAAAAAACTGTAGCATAATTCATGGCGCGACGGCGTAAGCAACGCCCCCTCATACTTACCATGTTTTCTTAAAACATTTTTTGTGTGTCGCGTTTCTTTTTTTTCGTTTTTTTTTTGTTTGTGATTTTGGTATGCCGCTTTTTTGGTTAGAAACTGTTAGAAAATCACGAATTTATGTTAATTTAGCGCTGGCATTATTACATTGTCAATGAAAGCTTGGCAAAGGAAATGAAATGAAATAAAAAAGGAAAAGCTTGGCCATGAAATGTCTGGCAGAAAACAAAATGCAAAAATGTCAAAAGTGTCATGTGCATAAATGCTCGATGGTAGCTGCGAGACTATTATGCAAATGAGATTCTTAAAGTTGGACATTAAATCGTGCTCAGGACTCACTCCAATGTGATTAATGGCAACCTTTTGAATGCCACTTGTCACTGATTTCTTTTTTCTTCAAGCCGCAAGCGAATTATCATTTATTTATTAATATTTGATTGCACATCATTGGCATGAGTATTGGCATTGGCAATGGCATTGCAGACACAACGATTTTCCAAGCTCTGGCAATGTTTGCCATTTATATGCACCACCAGGAGCCACCAGCTCGGCAGTCGTGGCAAGCAAACAACCACAGTGGCTGCCACCATTTATCTGTACGCCGCACGTTGCGTTGCCTGCAAGCTGCGTTCAATTTAATTCAATTCAATTCGATTTCGGGTTCAACAGCACGGACGGCGAAAAGCTGCCACTACAGTCCGTGCCGTATATACTCTCACTCGAATTTGAAATAAATAAATTGACAAACAGACAGCCACAGCCACAGCCATAGCAGCAGTGGCAGTGGCAGCGACAGTGGCAGCAGTAGTGGCAGAAGACGCAGCATCAGTAGTAGAGTAGAGCATAAACAAACCGACAGGCAAACAAACAAACTTTTGACCAACATAAAAATGTTGTAAAAAACGAGCAGTAAGAAGAAAAAATGAATTGGTAAAATACGAGTGAACGAGCGAACTGTAGAAGAAAATGGAAAAGTGTGTGGACCAAAGCGTCGCATTTGCACAGTGAAAACATCTATCAAATTTTTCGTTTATTTCTCATCGAATGAAATGATGACCGTATATATACGGGTATGTGTGTATGTGTGTGTGCGCGTTTGGGCCAAACAAGATAAAACTGCCACTGGTCGAAGCAGCTCGTAAAAGACGTCCGAGCTAGAAAACTAGCTGCAGAGCTCACAACAACAAATGTAAGAAATGCGTCAGAGAAAATGTAAAAAAGTAGTGAAAAATCTTATTACGATATACTCGTACATGCATGTATATTCCGAATGTCTGAGCATGTCTATCCATCTCTAAGTGCGTGTCTGTGGGTGTGCTTGGGTCCTCGGGTCACTTGAATGTCCCTTTGTTAAGTAGATTTGAATGACAGCTTTTGGCTTTCGGACTTTAAAAATCTTTGATGCAGCATCATTATATAAGGATGCTGGCGTCTCATGCAGCTCGTCGAATGATTTTGCGAATTTAAATGAGACATTTTTATTATGCCAACGAATTATTTTAATATCCATATGCAAAACAAAAGTTCAGTCATAGCTCTTTCTCTCAATTACCCAGAACAAACTATTGCTCAAGGGGAATGCGGGAACTCTATAAACATATTGTGCGCTAATACCCCAACACATGCCATATTGCTCTTTTTCCGCTCTCCCACCTCCTCCATATTGTCTCATGTGACTACCAATTTCCCTTTTATGCACAACTTAACAGAGCTTATTGCTTTTCACTCTTCATTGCGCATAAATTTAGCATATATGTATATCATGCATAGTATATGATGTGTGTTTGTTTGTTTGTATGTATGTATGATGATATGCGGCTGCCTTAAGCGATCTGCCCCATTATTTTCTGATGCTTACGCCGACACCGTCGCCCTTTAGTTTAATGCGCTTTTTGTGCCGGCTCCATATGTGCATTAGAGATGGAAACGTGATGAAACTAATTCAGTAACATGAATGGGACTTATCTACACTAAAGAGGTATGATAAGGATAAGATAATGGAAACTATTCAAACATTATACCGCTACCACTTCGGCTTAAAAGCTTATCGTTTGCATATTTTAAATTGGAGCCTCTGATGGGGAGGACCGCCATGGATAATTAACTATTACTTAGCTTTTGCATCAAAACTTTACGAGTTTCCAAGTATACCCTCATTTTCTTTTGCCAGATTTTTAAATAACTATGACAAGTAAAGTTATTTGGACATATTAGCGAAATAATGGACATTAATGCTAAGTCTTGCTGCAATACAGATCGCATAGTCCATTTATTAAAAAAAAATTAATTACAAAACTTAGTTAGAATGGGAGGCAAGGCAGAACTCAGAGTGTTTGTTAAGGACAGCATACAATGATTATTTTATTATTGTGAAACGAAAAAATCATTCCCTTATGTATATGTAGTTACTTTAATTTAGTAGTTAGTTTAATTTATTTTGTAAGAGAAATGAATAAAATTAAAACATGATCAATATTTTGTATTTTTTATAATAACACTTATAATGATTTCCGTCCTTGGTCTTTATTTGTTCTCGACTTGAATATGAAGTATGCATTTAAGTGATTTTTTGCGTGAAATTTGTCCACCGGTATGGTTTTTACTTTCACGATAACCTCTCTCGTCTATCTGCATTGTGCAGTCAATTGTGATATGAAGTATAGAGGTAATGCGCCCCAAGGCATTGCTGACTTTCCCCAAGTCTCATTAGACCACGCCCATATCTCTATCTTTGTCTATCGACCTGCTTGCCTGAGCACAGGTATGTGCTTCATAATCTGCATACAATGTGCTGCATACTTTCCGGCGTGGCCTTTATAATGCAGCACGTTTCCAAGCACGACGGAGATGTGCCATCGAATCGAAAAAATGTAGTAGCGTTTAAAGCGAACAAAATGAGCTGCACGTACAGCAAACTCTATTTTGTGCATATGTGTGTGCATCTGTGAATAAATGTGTGTATGTGTGTGTGTGTGTGTGTGTGTGTGTACAGGAACAGAATATAACGCCAACGGAAATAATTCAAGTGCAATGCAAATCATAGCAGGCACGCTCAGGTAATTGTGTGTTTACCAAAGGAAATCATGGAAAGTGAACGCGTTGGCCATGAAAAAAGTTGCAGGAAATGAGCAAACACTATTTGGAATAAATGGCGATGCCTTATACGAATAGACAGATTGCAGAAAAAGTACACAAGTTCTCAAATAAAATTTTCCCGCTGCTGAATAATGATTACTTTAACTATAGACTTAAAGGAAAACTCTATTTTTAATTTAAACGAGAGAGAACGCTACAGTCGAGCAAGCCCGACAGTGTAATACCCTGTACCCAGGTAAACTTCCGTCATTGAGTTATATGCGCCCATAGCAGCAGCAAAAAGAGGAAGAAGAAGAGCGAACTTGTTGCTGCAGTTTGGGGGGGTTGTACTGGCGAGAATTTGTTTCGCTAATAACTTTTCTTAGAATTGACCGAATTGAATAAAATTTTATACAACAGTAGACAATTATATATAAATTATGTGTGCAAAGTTTGGTTTAGGTAGCATTTGAAATGTAGACGCTATTGACGAAATTCTGTAGCGGGGAAAGGGGGGGAAAATTCCAAAAAAGTACTCGGACCTAGGAGAATCTGGATGCCAACTTTGGTTATTCTAGCTTTTATAGTTTCTGAGATCCTCGCGTTCATCCAGACGGACGGACGGACAGACGGACAGACGGACGGACATGTCTAGATCGATTTCTCTCGTCATGCTGATCAAGAATATATATACTTTATGGGGTCGGGGATGCTTCCTTCTGTATGTTACATACTTTGCACAAACCTAATATACCCTTTTTACCCTACGGGTACAGGGTATAAAAACAATAAAAGTGCCGTAATAAATTGCGTAGTATAAGAGCTTTGACAGAGCACTTTCATGCATATACTCGTATATAAACACAGAAGTGTACAGTAAAGTATTCTCTGGCAGTCTCCATAATGAACGGAAAACAATATTGGCTCATCAAAAATAAAATTACTTAAGTCAAATGTCCTGCTTCTGAGGGTTTGAAGGCTGATAGCAATTCAACACTGAAATTTAAAGTATAAAAAATTGCGCATGGAAAATCTTGATGATGCAGTTTATATAAAAGATTTGTTGGATTATTTCTAACAATATCAGCTCGTGGAAAACAAATATAATGGGTAACAGGAAGTGATCTGCCAATTCTCTGCTCAAAAGATATAAATATATAATAGAGAGATTATATACTAAGAAGGTAATTGATTTGCGAACAAAGGAATTGTTGTTTTACACTGGTATCAATAATTATACTAGTCGCACCGTTTATATAAAACTACATTTCTGAAATCTTCAAATTTGTAATCTCGACTTTGAGTTTTAATATTTAACTTTATAAATACCCGAATTTTATAGACAATTGTCATTCAATGACAAATAGTCCAATTCCTGGATTCGGATACTATATTTCATAAGATTTGAATGGATCCATATTTTTTATACCAACAAAATCAATTAATATTACCGGAAAGAATTACAGTTTCTAACTTTAAAGATACCCTTTTTTACACAAATGGAATGGAAAATTGATAAACAAGCTTGGTTGAGTTTAGGTTCTTGGTTAGTGTTAAATGTGTTTCTTGATCTTCGGTAGGTTTTTCAGGGAAATATAAAATATACTGGGAGTTTCAAAAATGTTTGTGTAATGCAAGTGTATATAATATATTTAATAATATTTACAGAATATTAAATGAACAATATATCTATGTGGGTAACTCCAACAATGACTTGAACACAAACTGTAGGAAATTTCCTCTAACTGGATGAACAATTTTGGGTTTCCTACATATTACCTACATATAGTATTGTTAAACAGAATATAGATATCGAATTTATGACAACGAGTTTATGACATTTTCGTATGAATATTTGGGATGCTTGTTATTAAGAAATAGTTTTATAATAGCCCATCTATTTTAAATAATATATAGTTTTATTCTTAGTTCTAGTGGTAAAACCTCTTGGGTTGTGAATGGTGTTAGAGATATGTTTTTGAAATACGTGCACACCAGTCCATTAACAATCATCACGGCCACATTTTAATTGGCTCTGGTTAAATAAATAGCCGCAGTCGGAGCAAAGGCAGTCATTGCCCGCTTTTGTGCGTGCCTCTCCTTCTTCTTTTTTGTTTTTTTGTTGGCTTAGTGGCCAGGTCAATAATCAACGTCGATACTCTGCTTGGTTGCAACGGTCGGCTGGTCGATTGCACACGCATTGATACGCGCAATTTTCAGGGGAATTAAACCTGCCCGCCCGTCCAATCGCCTCCTCCCCTCCACCACAAGCCATTCGCTATTTATTGAGTGTTGGAGTATTGGTAGGTGTGCGTGTGTGTGTGTGTGTGTGTGGGTCGCGGTTTTTAATTAGTTTTAGTCCGCTCGAAATCAGCTCAAAAGTCTCAAACGCTGTTTGCATTTCAATGCGGCCACTTGCAATTTGATTGCGGTCCTTTTGGACACTTGGCAGCAGCTCATTAGTGGAAAATCATTTAAATGGAATTGTCTAATTGGCTCGGGGGTGGGAGTATGGAGGAGCAATGGCATATGCTCTAATTAAATTTATTAAAATAAATACAAAGTTTCGTGGTTGCCAGTGCCAACCGCATAAGCCGTTGAGAAAGTTCGCCGCCTGCTGTTTGGTTGCCTTTTGTGGTCATGTGACTAGTCTTTAATTAAATTTCATTCAGTGAGAAGACGCCTAAAACTATGCAGGAACTATTAAATGCGGATATTTCTCTGCATACCCAACTGTGCAACAGCCATAGACTTATGCGTAGTATGACAGGAAACTGAAGCCATTCAATGGCTGTAGTCGGATAATTCATACGAATTTTCCAAGCGAAAAGTTAATGTGCTATATACTTTGTGAGGCAACAATAAATAATAATGGCAGCCACCACTAAAGTGAAGTCAAGCATGAAGCAAGCTATTTTTAATAAATATATTATAATGCTCATATGAGTACGATATAGTACATACATACATACATATATAGAAAACAAAGGCCAGTGAATGGATAGGCAGCCTGTGTTCTATCATCAGCTCTGTTTTGTTTTTTCTTCTTCTTTCTGTTGTGTATTTTTGTTTTTTGTGTTTGGACGCCAGCTGCCTGGGGGCTTTTTGTTGTCTGCTTGGAGCCTTGACCCAATAATTGTGTTGTTTGTTTGTGTTCTTACATTATACTACACATACATGTATAGTACACTAATAGTGTCCTTGCGGCATTTGTCTGACTTAGTATATATGAGTTGGTCATAAATGGTGTTGATTAGTGCTTGCACTTCCGTTTTAATTGGTATTAAAATTGCATATTATGCTTAAGCCTTGACCAGATGCCAACTAGAGAGATTAATCGGATCTAGTATAAGCTCTTAAGTAGGAAAATATGTCAAGAATGTGCATCAGCAAGTTATAAGTGTTAAAGTTTGTTGCACGTACATATGTATGTGTAAGTATAATTGATGTGCTTGCAATGATAATTAATACGAGCTTCTGAAAAATAGTTATTTACACACGCAGTGACCAACCGTCAATCTGTCAGTTCACTAGCCTGCAGAGATCCTGAACGGTAAAACAATTACCCTGTTATATTCAATTCGACTTCAATGTTGTTGTTGTTGTTAAATGTATAGTATGTCCGCCTTTTTTTTCCGTCTGCCTGTTTGTTTGGCTGCCTCTGCTTGTGCAAGAGTGTGGCAATTATAAGTTGTTCGTGTCTGTTAATTAAATGTGTCAAGTAAAGGCATTTAATAGGTTTCAGTTATTTACAAAGAAGCGGAATTTTGCCATCGTCGAGTCGTACCGACTGAATGAACATGGCAACAACTATTTGAAAATTATGGTTTTCTCGCAAGATAACCATTTAACAATTAATATGAAAAAAATATATAGAGAGTGTAACATTTTCAAAACTAAAAGAAAAATATTTTTGATTGTTTCTGGAATAGAGTGGAAATTTATTCATATTTTAATTAAGAACAGTGTACTTTTCGGTAATAATATTATTTTAAACTTCTTTTAATATTAATTTTATATTTAATTGGCGAAATAAAGTTGAAAACCGGAATAATATTATTTTTTTCTATAAAAAGTAATAATGTTAATTTATTAATAACTATGCCACAAGTATTTGATATGCTGTTTTTTTTTTATTCTACAGAGGTTTAGTAAAAGTTTTCTACCAACATAGGATTCCGTTTCAAATTATTTGAACAAAATTCGGGACTGCAGAATTTACATAGTAAGTATTTAAATTGGTATTTTAAATGACTATCTTTTGCTCAAAAGCGTGGAGGAGTAACGTTTTTGTTGTACAACAAAATTAAGGCTATATGCGTAGATTTCGCACAAACGTTGACTTCTTTTTAGTTCGAAACTTTCAATTTTTAACGATAGCTAGCTAGCTGCACTAGCTGTTTGCCTGCAGCTCACTGCAAAGTCGCTCTGGCCGCTCGCATTTCTTTTGGTTTGCCTTGGTTACTGCTTTTATTTTTCATTTACAGTAAATGCCTTCGTAAAATATGCCCTTTTGGCATCACGTCGCGTTGCGCCGAGTATTAATTAATTGAAGAACACGCTTACGCACACATTGTTTTTATATTTACTCAAGTGCGAAATTTCGCGCCATTCGCCGAGCTCAATAAAATGCAATGATGTCTGCCTTGTGTTATGTTATTTAGCAATAAGTAATTGTCAGTGTGTGAGTGTGTGTGTGTGTGTGAAAACGTGTAAATAGTGCATTACGCAGTGATAGCCAATAAAGTGAATGTGGTATTAAATTACCTTGATAGCTAATTAGACGAATACTCGTAACCGTGCACCCACATCATAGGCAGATGATGTTCATTAATCAGTAGCCAAAGGTAATATTCTAAACTCCTCTAAAATGCCGACAATCTTAATATCTACTATATACGAGTATGTGTGTGAATGTGTGTGAGTGTCTGCTGCTTACCTCTGTCGTTGTGTCTTGTTTATTTGACGCTTAAGCATGTGACATTAATTTGTAAAGTTGTCTACCCGACAAACACCCAACACGCGGTCTGCGGCTGCTGCCAACTACGATTACATGGCCAGGTGTGCACATATATATATATACACACATGCGTATATAGACACAGACATGAGAAAACCCGTTGCACTTACCTATGAAATGAGGCGTCAGCCTGCAGCATACAGACACATGCAGATACATAAGCGCACACATGCGAGACGCCAAAACAAAATGCGCTAATAGCAGACATATAGGACTACACAAATACATATGTACTTACATATAAGTACACTCGAAACAATCAAGACTTTCGATTCAAAAACAAATGGACTTCAGAAAAAAGCAATCATAAAATAATATATTTACAAATAAAGGAATATTTATACTCTTTCCGTTTTAATCTGATACATTTATTTATTCAGTTAATAGTCTGAATACAAGTTTGATCAATTTTAAGATGAAAAATATAAAATTGTTGCGAATAGTTCGGTTAACTCGATATTACTTGCTTTTCGGTGTCTTGTTAGAACAGCTTTTGGCTTACATTACAATATAAATCAATATAATTTGTTTAAATTTTAGGTATATTCTATATATTTACAAACCTGTTTTAATTTCCGCCTAATCTAGAACGTATTTTTCAGTTCTTTTCTTTAGGTGTATGTATGTATACACATGAAGTTGCTGTTACTTATGCAGCTGTTGCATAGTAAATATTTGCATAAGTGTTGAAAATTAGTTAAATAAGCATTTATAGTTGTTCTAGGGCTTGTTGTTGTTATCCTTGTTGCTGCGCTTGTTGACGCAACATTTGAATTACTTTTAATGTCTATTGTGTTTGCATGTACGAGTATGTGTTTCAGCGCACCCGCAACTGTTAACAAAAAGGTAATTTTCCTGCAAATTGACATAAAAGACAACAAGGAAAAACTTTCTTAGCACAGACTCCAGACGCTTTGTTTAATTTTAAACGGCACACACACACATACACACTCTCGCGCATCATCAAAATTTATGCAAATGGAAATTGCATGCCTGGGCCAAAGTTACGTATACGCAATGTGCAGCGACAGTGGCAGCGGCTTCGATGGCGTAGTGGCTAAAGGAACTGCCTAAAACCATTTTGCACGTATTAGAGCGCTACTTTAATTACTTTAGCCATCTTTTAGACAACAATAACGGCAGCTGGTAGGCATATTCAGCGGGTTGCGTGGGTCTGGAGACTGGGGGATAGAAAGAGTGCCTGTGCCGGTCGTAAATGGCAGTGGCAGTGGCAGTTGGGCATTAGCCACGATATTCGTTTTATGGGCTATTTGTGCCAGTCTTGGGCTTTTCGGCAAGTTTGTTTTCCACATATGTGTGTGAGGCTGATTTATAGGCAGATTCAGTGAAATTTCCAGCTGATTAGGAACAACCATTTGCAACAATGTTCAAAAAGCTCCTCACTTGCTATTACTTAATTTCTTACAAGATATTTCAAATTAAATTAAATTTTAATTTATTCCTAGGTTAAAGCGGTAATATTATAAAAATCGTTTGGTTACAAGATTCATTTTAAAATTAATTGGGCAAGCTTGGTCGCGTATGTATGAGACCATCCAGTACTTCATTACGATGCTTTTATTTTCCTCTAAATTTTGCAGACCGAAGCGATATAAATATTTTTTCCGAACAAGGATGGTGTCTAATAGAGTTGGATTCGTCTATTTATTTTTCTCCACAGAAAACTTTTAAGCCATAAAACACATGGTGCAATGTTCAGCTAAGACTATTTCTACACTATTGTAAAGTGACACGGTTCTCTGAACTTAATTGAATTCTGGAAAGTCAAATTACTACCCTTTATCCTTATCATTTTGTCTATCTAGTTCAGATAGTAGATACTTTTGGAAACATATTTTGAGCATTTTTAAAAAGAGTTGAGCTGGCTCAAAAAGCCGCAGAGTGAGTGAGATTTGAAGTACGCATTAAAAGTCTTGAACAACAATTAAGGCACGTTTAACTCATAAATAAAATACAGTTTGCTTTGCTTATTCAATCCACATATTAATACATTGCAGGCAATTTCTCCTTCAACGTTGTTCTTTTTTTCGGAATTTGCAATGCAGGTCAAGACTTGTCTCGTTGCACAAAGTAAGTAGAACTACCTGACAAAGAACCTACTAACTACTGTTCTCCCATTCAGCAATTGGCGGCGACAGCAGAATCTCCTGCATATTTAATCCCCATTACTGGCAGTCTACCACTACAAGATCAACGGAGACCAATAGCGGGAACCAAACAAATGACAAAAATGCGCAAAATAGTCAACTGTAAAAAACTGTAGCACTCCAGCAAAGTCCATGGAATCGAGAGGGAGAGAGGCCCAATTAAAGCAAAAATGTCAACAATGTACTGCAAGCGCATTGTCAAGCATCAATTTTGAGTGAGAGGAAGTGGCTACTTAATGAGCTGCCAGTCCCTGCCCATCACAACAGCGCCCAACTGGTGTTCAGATCGTCTGACTACGAGAAATATACAAGAAAATTGCTTCATTTTCGAATTTCTGTCATACTCGACATGTTTTGTGCATACGTGTTTTTCCCACTCTCTTGGCGCCCCCTTCCCGTGCTCCTCAGACTCGTACTCGTATGTTTGGAATCTATTCGTGCCACGAATTTCATTTTCAACTTGGCAGCTGCAATATTTACTCTTGCTGCAACGTGCAACGGCTGCCAGGCAACTTATTAAAAACGTCAGTAGCGAAAGCAGCAATAAAAAAATGCCGTAAAGAAAATGATTTTTTCCCAAAGAAAACAAGGGGAGCAGGCAATAGACCTCTCACTAATTGTCGTCTTTTACAAATTTACTGATTTATTATATCGAATTTTTTTAGTTTGGAGTTTACCGATATATATCAGAGTTAATATAACATATTTGTGTATACTAGTGCAACTCAAATAGCAAGTTACATGTATGATAGACTTATAATGATCTCTTGAGTCATTTATAAAATCATCAGAACTCACTTGATGCTGTATAGTTCAATCGAAACGCTTATAACAACAGATCGGTTTACTTTAAATCGCACTTAATGATTTCGCTTAGAATGATATATTGCCACAAAATTATGTTTAAGGTACTCTTATATGTACTTCAAGAGATAGCGAAAATATAATTACAGCATTAATGCAATAAATTCTTTTTAGAGAACATAAAACACAAAAGAACAAACCTATTCATATTTTTAAAACTAAATAGTCGCATTCGAATGTTATTTTATTGTAAAGTTAAATTCGGGTAGATAAATGAATAGTTTTATATGGGCATTGATAGAAGATTAAATACCGTCCATTTCTTGTACTTGTGTATATGATGGATAAACTGATGTTTGGAGAAAAAAGTAATTGATAGAAGCCAAATAAGTAACTCAAAGGCTGGTATTTTCTGGAGTGTATAGCTGGTAGCTAGCGACGGAATTAGCGTACTAAGTAAAGCCTTAAATATTTACCATCTTATGTATAACTCGAGAAATATGTTCTTCTTAATAGGTAAGTGGCGAATGGCAAAGCTCATAGCTCAATAGTCTTTGCATGTTTCTAGAAAATGTCGAAGTATTATGGGCAGCTCAATTTCTTGAACCTTCTTCCATTTCTTGTCAATTTCTTCCGACGCTGTTTCATAACTGCTCCTCTTATCTGTGCCTATATATGTGTTGACCTCTTTGTGGTCGATAAAGTAAGTTTAAAGAAGTTGCAGCCTTAAAACCACGAATTGCACTTTGTTCCTGCGTTCCGTTGAATAATGCATGAGGGACAGTGAATGCAATCTTATGCAAGCTCAATAAATCGAAGATGAAATGTATGGGCTGGACATGCATGTATCCGCTTGCCAGCCACAGCCGATTTTAATTTATTTACAACTGTGAAAGGACAACTTTCATTGCCGGACTGCGCATTGAAATTACTTTTAACACATACTCAGGCAGCAATTCAATTTGCATCGATGCAGGACTTGCACCGAGGCTGACGAAAAAGTGTGCACGGTCAGGGAGGGATCGTGTGGGTGCCGACTGAACGAGCTCTGTTGACGTTCTCGTTCCCCTACTGAAATGCAACGCGAACTGCACATGCAGCCCAAGCCCATGCTGCAATGCTCATTACCCAAGTCCCTGCTCAATTATGTTGCATGCTCCTTTATTACAATTATCTCGTTACGTGGACGCCTGCCCCTTGCCAGCCGGCTATGTACGGGTAATATTCTTGCCTTTTTCATGTTGTTGTACGCAATTGGCAGCGCTCTTCAGTTGATGTTGATGAGGGGTTCGTGATGAGCTGTTCCCATATGGTAAGTGATACAGCAGGCAGGCAAAAGACACTCTTTGACTTTCAATTGCAGCCCATTGAGACGACTAAGTTGCTGGCTGAAGTGCCTCACAAGCGGCGCATTGAAAATTGCGCTTAATTTTGCGACTTGCAGGCGCGCTCAGACCTAAAACTGGTTTCAATGTCAGAGCCATTAACAGCAATCCACATGAACGGCCCAAGTGAGTCTTGGCAAAATTTTAACGAATGAAGATTATAGTCCTCGCGTAGGCTGAAGCTGTGCAACAGATTTACGCAAAACGATAATAGAAAACAGGTTGGCTGTTGACTTAAGCCGCTTTGGTGCCTTCGTTTGTCACCTGGCCATGGCAAACAATTTTATAATTAAAGCATCAAATGCAGCTCAGACGCTTCAACGACATCGCCCATCATGTTGCTCACACATACGAGTACACAGGTAAGACAATAGCGAGGAGCGATATGTGCGAAAGGCAGATAAGACACATACGCGCAACACTTGAACAGCAGCGTCCAGTTCAGATGCAGACAGCAGCGAGCAGGTGTTCAAACTTATTCATTAAAACCACAGAAAGGAAGCAGGCAACGGGGTGTAACCAAGCGAGGTAGCAAGGAAGTTGGCAGCAACGCACCCCAATCCACAGACATCACGCCAGTCAGCTAGAACTTTTGCATTGTCTTGGCAGCCTGGCCAAGATTGTGGCCGACACGCAATTGTGGCAATTTCAGCGTCAGGCAGACGTGCAAAACGCTTCGAAGACATCCGCTGCACTCCATCCTGGCTCTCAAGCAAACGCTTGCAACCGGTTTTCTTCTCCTTCAATGCGGCAACTATACGAGTCAGCAACTCATTCGTATGCCTGGTAGCTCTGATTCCCCATCTATGGCAGCTGCAAAAGCAAATCCGCCACACTTGCAGAATTGTTGTTTTGCATATAAGTTGGTACGATGTGCTGGAGGCGGCTACGCTTCGATTTAACTTGCCAAAGTTATGATCGCTTAAGTGCCGGCAGTTAAGCGTGTTTAACTGGATCTAATAAATTCTGCTGGACCATGACACACTAATTACCGACTGAGCTGTTTCCAAAGTCGTGCCACGCCCAGAATCATCCTTTGATAAATCGAATGGCAAGCTTGCAGCAGTATGTGCAAGTTTGTATTAGATATTTCATACAGAATTTCAGTTCAAAATTAAAATCAAATCATTTCCGAGCTTTCGAAATGCGAGCCAAATGGCGCAAGAAGTGTATGCTCAGCTTAGAACGAGAACGAAATCGTGCCGCAAAATGCGCGCACGGTCCAAATAACTAGAAAGTTTTGATTTCTAGAATATTTGTTAAACTTTCCTTTTCATTTATTTAATCTACAGATGACAGTTGCTGAGAACCAATTATAAAATATTCAGCAACTAACTCAATGCAGGCATTAAGTATTGGTTCGCCTTAAAAAGTTATTAGCAAAGCAAATGAATTTTTTTCACTCAATATATCGTAACAAATCCATGTACAAAACATAATCATGAAATTATTAGCGGAGAAATATGGAAAACAAAAATACTAGATGCGCTCAATTTAGCTCATTTTGAAACATTCGAAAAATGCTTGTCAAAATGATCGTTATTTTTAATTGCGCCTTTAATTCTATTCGGCATACTTTTGACTACATTTTCTTTGATTTCCTTTGTCACTCTTGCTGGATTCGATATTCGATATATTGGTTTGCTTCTTTTCACAATAGAACATACAAGTATATTGAAATTAGACTTCTTGTAGGCAACACAGCACAACAACAGGCATGCACGCCGCTCGAATATCAAGAAATTGAGAATATTTTTTAGGAAAAATAAAGCAATAACTTCCCATCTAATAACACCTTACATAATCAACATAATTTATCAATTTCATAGAGAGCTTTAACCTCATATAATCTTTGCCAAATTATCAACCAAAATTTATTCATCCATCTAATATCCAACGAATGTTTTTTGCCTTGTCGAGTACACAATGTATGATTTCGCATTCTCTACAGCGCTTTAATTATAAGCCCTCTAGAAACTTGTGCGTATTCCGATTTATTTTGGAGAGGCATATTTGTATGCTGGACGCATAGAATCAAAAATAAAATCAGAAATTTATAAAGCCAAAGAAAGATCGGTGCGACAACGGAAGTTGGTCACCACACAGCATGAAAAACAGACAAGACACACAACTCTATCGACTGCTAGGTTCGAAAAGAGGCCATAAATATTGTTCATTTGTAAATGGATGGTGGAAAAAAAGAAGAAGAACGCACAGCACAAGCATATAAAACATTGTCCATGTTCATTTCTAGTACATGTGTTGTGCTTTTTGGCTTGGCTCTCCTATTTCCTAGACAAACATTGACCAGCCGACCAGTGTCCGTCCATACGACGCTCGACGCTGTTGGTGTTGTTGTTGTTGTTGGTGTTTGTTTTATTATAGTATCATCTTCCGGTCACTTTGTCATTTCTCCACAACATATTTCAAACAGTTACGAGGAGACAAGTGGCCACAGCGCGTGTCGGTTCGCTGGGAGGCGCAGAGAGCGCGGCTTAGTTATTGGAAAGTACTACTGCAATGGCTAGAACTGGAATTATTAAAAATAGAAAACTTGCCGAGTGGTAAACGGAAGTTGTATAGACGAAGTCTATTGCTTTTGGTGTGCAGAAGCGAGTGAAGTCAATAAGTAACTGACCATGGCTACACAGCGCGAAACTGTAAGTGAGTTGGGTGACTAAGCTTTTAAAAATATGTCAATTGTGATTAATGTGGAAAAGATATTTTTGTAATTTCTATAGCCTTTTTTATGTATTTCTTTTAGTTTTATTTAGTTTAAGTTCTCTATCGTATTTTTTACATCCAATAAATAAAATAAAATAATTAAGAAAGACAAATCAATTCGACAAATCTTATTAAAAAAGAAGCACGAATAATTTAATTTGACTGCCCATTATCTAATTAAATGATCAAAAAATCAATTTTAATCCGGGAGAAAATAAGGTTGTATTTTTTTCAGATGCACCTCCAGCTTTATTTCATCGAAATGAGTTTTCGATTTTTTAAGAGAGAGCACTAAACTAAATTGTTTATCGGAATCCTTTTAACATTCGCAGTAATAATAAAACTATTTAAAGCTACTTTCTTAACTGGTAACTAGAATTTAGTTTGATTGTAGATTTGTATTATTTACCTAATGCTCAGAAACAGAGTTGTGTTTTTTATTTTTGATATTTGTAAAGGAATTTGAAAAGTTTTAAGCTAAACTAAAAATTCAATCTCAAGGAACAATACATTAAAGTATATTTTAGACATAAATCTTATAACATTAATTTAAAGTCTTATAACAACTTTATCGACGCAGATATCAAAGCAGCGATCGTAAGAGGCATATGGACGGATAGAGACGGATTTGTCTACCCTCATTGAAAGTTAGAACCTTTCCAAATCAAATACACCTAGTTCACGGCAGCTTGGTTCCAGAAAAAGTCGTGTGAAAAAAACCCCTGTTAAAAAAACATTGATCATATGTTATGCAACATATATAAAAAATTTAGTTTTCAATCAATCGTGTTTAATCAAAGCCGTGTAAAAAAAAACCGTGTATACTATAAATAGTTTCTAAAATATTTTATCTTGTGCTATCAGTGCTATTAAAAGGGAGACAACCAATTATTTCTCTCACTACATGAGCGCCACAGCAACATTTGACTTGTTTAGTGCGCTTCAAAGCGCCATAGTGGGTCACAATTGCTTTAGCTCTCTGGCGAAAAAACTTGCCGCGCGCCCAATGCTCCCTATATTACCCTTCTGTCCGCCCCGCGGTACTGACGTTACAGACACAAGTGCCCCACGGTGCAAAGCGAGCGACGCGTCGGGGGAAGCTGACCGGCCGCCACTTAAAAACAGTGCGCGCGGGTGCACAAACAAATACTCGCACACTCACAGTTGGTTGCCCCCCGCGGTGCACGCACTCATGCCTATGTCGCGCTTTGAATATAAATTACACAAAAAGTGCGCACACACATGACTCTGACGCGACTCTGACGCGACTGAGTCGCGACTGTGACGCGACTTTGACGCTCCGGTGTTGCGATATGACGCGTGCGACATATGCATGGAAGCCATCGGATTGGAGTTGTTGGAGCGCCGCTCACGGCTAATGACTGATGGCTTGATGCAGAGCGTCGGTATCGATGGCGCGCAAAAAGGAAAACCTAAAAACATTTTGAACTTTATGGCTAATCAGGAATCATTGGCCACCGCCCAACGCTCAACGCCCACTCTGGCAATGGAGGCACAAACTGAAGTGCACATTAGCATGCGAGGCGGCAAATGGAAGGTGGCTAACTGTGCATTCGGCGTGGAAAGCGAGACAAGTAGTTTCCGCAAATTCTAGATCATAATTATGACGACGAATACTATAAACTGCTGCACAACATTGTCAACTTTGGCCGCTGATTGATTGATTAATTGACAAAGGCATTGCCGTTAGCTTCCAATTATGTATGAATGTTTGTTGATGTTGCTGGTGAGTGGTGTGTGGTGAGCGGTGCAGTCGGTGCAGTCGGTCAGGCAACGATGAGTGCAACAGAATTTGCATTTCTAATTCATTCATGCATTCGTTTGTCGTTCCTCACACATTCATGCTCATGTATCTATGTATGTATGTATGTATGTATGTATGTATGTATGTATGTATGTAGTTCATTGTGCTGGTCATGTAAATGTTGCATTTCCGCCGCCCGAGCCGAGCTTAATTATTCATTAATTTCTACTCAAATTCCATATGTGCGTGCTGTGACAGTCGCTGTGCTATTTTTGGCCAATTTATGGCTGTCCAAACCTTGTGCTGTATGTGCATGCGGTCTGGGTCTGTAAATTCCTTTGGGCATTGCATTACTGCAAGCTTTTGTCGCCAAATATCAAGTGTTGCACATTTATGAAATAATTATGCGCATTGTGGCATTGTGGCCATCCAGACCATGTGGGGGGTGCAATTATGATTGGATCAACGCTTTGAGAGCATAAAGGGCCAGAATACAAGTATTTGTGTGACTTAAGTAACATTTGCTCCTCTACTCTGTAGTTTGTCATTACATTTTGCAATAGAATCGACCTGCTTCATACACAAAATGCCGTACGTCTTCAATCCGGGCTATATTGGACCCAATCCTCCATGTTGTGATCCGGAGTGTGAATCGGAAGAGGACTGCCCGGATTGTGAGTGCGGGCCCTGTCCAGATAGACCGCCATGCAGTGGTTGCTCGCCGAGCCCACCACTTACACCAAAAGGTGCAGTAATGGCCGAGAAAAGGGACAAAAAGAATAGAGAAGATGGAAAAGAATGTGACTGAAGCTTGCAGCAATAGAATATTCAAAGATCCACTCCATAAAACAAGGTATCTAGTATTCATAGGTTAAACACTCTCTTAGAAAGATTACAAATATGAAAACATTCTAGGTTCATTTCGTAAAATCCTTTGATAGGGTTAGCACACACACATACAAAAGGAGAATTTCTCTGTTTCTAAATCGTAAGTATTAAACGTATATTTTTTGCAACGCAATGCTCGATGCTTAGTATTTTGCAGTCTGGTGTCCATAATGGCCTGTGATCCCTGCTGTGATCCCCGCTGCTTTAATCCATTCTACGTTGGTCCTTACCCGGCATGCGCCTGTGGCCCATGTCCGCACGGATGTTACTCAGGTTTTGGAGGTTGCGGTTGCTGCTGTTGTAACAATTGCTGCTGAGGGAATCTAGGCGAGCCAAGTCCAAGACACCTAGATATAGGAACGAGAATGTCCGACAAAAGCAAACGATAAATCAAAAATTAAAGTTCAGTAGAAGAAAAAATTATTTCATCATTTGTGTTGTTTTCAGTTACTCTGAAAAGACGAACTGCGGCTCGTAGTCCAGGTAGCGCCATGTCTGTCCTCATTATACTATTGGATATGGGAAGGGACTTTGGTAATTCCATTATACTGACGATGTCATGGGTTCTTCATCAGTTGCATGGTCCTTTGATTCGAACTCTGGACTATATAGTACCTACCGCACGCTCCCTGCTACTCGTTTTTCATGAATGCTGCGCCGATTGTCACATGGAGCCTGAGCCTGTTGCAATAGACATAAGAAGCTCCTTGGAGTTTTACCAGCGAATGAAGACCCTCTTTTGGGAAATTATAGATGTGATATCATATTTGGGTTCCTAGCTCAACGATTTTCCCTTCATCTTTTGAATTTATAAAATTTCAGTGTAACAAAAAATACCTTTTAATGGCACTTCAATCCCATCCACAAGCAAAGAAGCTTTCTATGCAGTAGGATCCAAACGTTTTCCCAGCATTCTAATGGAAGTCGTACACGACGCCATTGGCGTGGTGGGTGTGGTGGCATTTGTGGTGATTGTTTCTCATGCAGCCATACAGCTAGTGATCAATTCCTCTGGCATATTCGTCAGCCTCCTGGATGGTGCCTGCCAGATTGTGAGCAACTTGAGAGAAAAGCTTAGGTCCAGGCGGGAAAACAAAAGTGAAAAGCCGAGGCCGGAAAACAAAAATGAAAACAAGGACGAACCACCAAAGGAGAAGGCTGATGAAAAGGTTGAAGAAGACAACAAGGCTGATGAACCAAAAGAGGAGAAAGCTGAAGAAAAAGTGGAGGCAGATGCAAGCGAAAAGCCTGACGAACAGGGCGAAGAAGCAGGTGAAGAAGCTGGCGATGCTAAATAAGGCATAGAAGCTATTCAAAGATACATGTTTTGAAGATGAAATAAATTCGTTTTCTTTCGTTAACAACCGAGATTACTTCAAAGGATGAGGCCGTGCAGTCCCTGAAGGCCGTTTAAATAATAATTTATGCATACGATCAACCAAAAAACTTAAACAAATCCAACTCCGTTCCATTTTAGGGCGAAATAGTAATGAATAATAATGAATGTGTGGTCGACTTCAGATTGCAAGATATAAATGACTTTTTGTCAATTCATTACGTTCACGTTTAACTTGTAGCCAAAGATCTTACAAAATATAAGACCGATGTATAGTCAGAAGCATGGTGTGTAGTCTATAATATTGATTCCAGAGAAGAGGTGAAATTATTCGCACTATAAATTCTGTATTAAAATAGTTTTTAAATTTAATTCGTATTATTAATATTTTCAAACTCAGTAGACTTTGAAATATATGTCGTAATCACTTTAAGAAGCAGACTTTCGTTAGAAATGTTGTTCATTCGTTTTGGAAAACTCATTGGGTGAACAACTCGTACGAAAATAAATAGAAAAAAGTGCCTGTTCCGCCCCCTCTAAAATTGGAGGAGTGTTCCGTCGGTGCTTTTTATTGTCAATGTTGCGATCCAGTAGCCGCCTTGGTGCAATCCAGTTATCGGTTGCTGACTTTCATCTGCCATTCCCAAAACTATCACTCTTTCTGGACTAATACCCACAGATTACCAAACACTCGTAGCAGGTGAGGCTCAAAAACTTGTATTTATTAAGTTTCATAAAATCTTCACATTTCCGAACATACTTTTATATTTATTTGCAGGAAGTCAACCAAGAGATAAGCCCACAATGCCTGTAAAATTTAACCCCTTTTACGTTGGACCCTGTCCACCTGGATGTGTTGACTGTGGTCCATGCTGCGGGCCGTGCTGTGACCCTTGCTGTGGACCCTGCTGTGGACCTTGCTGCGGTCCATGCGGCCCATGCGGACCCTGCTGTGGACCTTGCGGCGGATGCTGCTCCTCCTGCGGCCCCAGCTGTTAACGCTAAATAATTGCGTTGATGATGGATCAAGAGCTGGCACTCTATCAGTACGTTGTTAGGACCCCATTCAAAATTTAAAGTAAAAAAACTATCAGCAAGGCAATTTTGTTGTTTGTCATGGGGTGTACGAGTAGGTGGTGGCATAGCCAAGAGTCATCAAAGAGTTAAAAAAACAAATGGAAATTCGAAATGAAATTGCATCGGTAAGGCACGTGGCAAGGACTGCAGCTTATTAGCTTCAGATGCTACGATTGGCGTGCCTTTGCCAACGGATGCTTGCAGAGAGGGGGGAGAGAGGAAGCTAGGAAGGTAACGGTAAGTAAACAACGTTAGTAGCTAGCCTCGGGTCATAATCATTAAGTGTTGCTGCAGCAGCTCGAAGCTGACTAATAGCCTGCGCGCCCGCAGTTGTCCTAGCCATGGACCAACCAAACAGCTGTTCGGCTCCAACTCGCACTGCGCCCGCGCGGCTCGAACCGAGCCGAACCCCACTGCCGAACTCTAAAAACATAGAATGTAGAGCATTGTGTCAGGTCAAAGGTTCCACTGCTTACCGCCTGCGCTGCCGTGAACTGTAGGGCTCCAAAATCCCTCTGCCTACTGCCTGATGCTGTTGCCGAAGACTGTGGCTACTATGTTTTGTTTTGGCTTAGCGCGATTTATAGCACGTACCCCATATTGGTCCTTTGCGCGCTTCTTTCGCCATATTTACGTATCTCTGTGTGCGTGTAGTATGCTTTTCTCTGTGTGGGTATTTCACTCTCATTTTGGCATCGTTTGCGTTGTTTTTGCGTGGAATTTATTGCGGTAGGTCGGAATTTTCATTGCTTTTGCGTACACCACCTTTACAACGGCTTTTAACTGTGCTCGCAGTAAGTCTCTCTGTGCCCTTCGCTTCCGTTCCGCGTTTGTTTTTCCTTCACCGTGTGAGTGCATTGTTTCATGGTTTATAGTTAAAGTTTTGTCAAAAAGTTTTGCCAACTGCATTGTCGCACTAGTCTGGTACCCTTTTTATTATTAGGAGCTGTGCTAGTATTGTTTTGCTGCTTACTATGATTTGACTTTGCTTTCATTTATGTCAGTACACTTTTAATATACAGACTTCCTGGTTTGCCACACATTGCCTTCCAAAATTCCAGTTTCCGAATATTGTGACCGAAAGTCCCCAAGACAGCCCATAGCTACAGTAAAACTAAAATGAACTAAATTGTGTTTGCAAATATATGAATTCTTTTATATTAGTAGTAATGCCGTGCCTATTTAATCCTGGTTATATTGGACCCTGTCCACCCTGCTGCGATCCTACTCTGGCACCTTGCTGTGGACCCTGCTGCGGCCCCTGTTGCGCGCCCTGCTGTGGACCTTGCTGTGGTCCATGTGGTCCTTGCTGTGGGCCTTGTGGCCCCTGCTGCAGTTCGTGTGGCCCTTCCTGCTAAAGATCTTGGGACTGGAGGAAGCAAACATTTCCAAACCTGTAACAATAGTGTAACAAATACAGCCGACTGCATGTTAGCAATGCTAACTACATTTAACGAAGTCAATTGAGCAACAGTGGGCACAAAAACATAGAATCGGTAACACGCTCCGCCAGTTCAACCCACCCAACATGTTCGTTGGCTTGCGCTTGGAACCTGGCTCGAACGTGGCTCGAACTTGTGCGTCGACTTTGCTCGGTCCGCACTGCATTGGAGTTCTTGGCTTCGGGTTTATCAACGGACGCACGCTATCTTCGCTTTCAGTGTTCGTTTCAAATTCGTTAGGTACGGTCGCTCTGTATGACGGCTCCTTAAGTTGATCCCAAAATATTGAAGCGCGTGTTGAAACGAGCTTAGGCGGTACAACAAGAGATGCTTATAAAGTGTTCGATTGCACTTGAAATCTGCAATAAGTGCAAAATTCAAATTTTTTAACAACTATACTCTTACGTTATGAACTTTACTGCTAGCTCCTAATTAAAGAGACATTGTTTCTGTGCAATCAGAAGATGAATAACGCAACATAATTAGGTGGAAAAGTTTCGAGCCGACACAAAGAAAAGGAACGAATGAAACAAACCCATAATCAAAAGGCAAATGGCAGCCCAGCCGCATTAATGATGCTGCCATTCATATGCTACTTAATATAATTTTGCATCGCAAAAGTTTGACAGTCCCTGAGCCAAAAGTGTTGCCAAACAACCAACAACAAACAAATAATAAACACAACAACACCAGTTCGGTAGCCCAAAAAGTATGCTATGCTCTTCTATATGCTATATGTATAGTTAAATGTGTGGAAAATCTGTAAAGTATGATTAGTGTGCGTTCCGTTCTGTCAAATTACATTTGAGGCAAAAACAAAAGGCGCCCAGCGACCAACGACCGTCGACCGACGACCGTCGATCATCAACCGTCGCGCTGCCGAAAACCAACAGAAATTACGGTTCATTTGCTAAAAACACGTCCCGTGTATCCGTTCCCCCGCTCTATTAAGTGTCGCCGTGCGTTTGTATTTGTACGCGTGTTTGCGGCTGGCAGTAGAGCCCAGAAAACCCTATGACAAATTTAATTTACTGGCAATACATCTGAATATACACATGTACATACTTACCATGATTTATTGCCAGCAAACGAGCCGTGATCTAAAGTGACATTTTTTGTAATATTCGATTTATATGCTGTTGAAAACCAGGTAAATTGCTAAACATAACATAGCTGTGGCCATAGATTAGTCCCCTAAGCCGATTAAATAAACGTTCAGGCCCTATTTTTGTTCCTATTAATCAATGCCTTCTCATTGATATCTAACCTGTCAATGCCTTCGCTATCAATTGCATTCGTTCATTGTGTATTTAACCACAGAACATAATTTATAATATATATATTCATACACATATCAAATATCATTCGCCGCTTTTCCGCTTTCACTCATTTGCCTATAGCTGGGTGTATACAAACAAACGACCTTCAATTGGCATATCAATTAAGCACATAAAGGTAATATACCCAACCACCAACTGCCCATCATGCAAATATTGGAACTAGTCAGTGCATGTTTGGAAAAGTAAATATGTACTATGTTGAGTGCGAAATGGATTATATCATTAAAAATGGGCGAATATGTAGTAGCTGCTTGCAATCGACAAATTGCAAAAGCAAAGTAGCAAAAATAATATTGGTCAAATATGTAACTAATTCCGTAGTTTTGCGGCAAATGCGTAGTAAATCGGATTCATGTATTTGTAGAAAATATTATTGATTTTTAATTAAAATATAATTGACTACGTGGAAAACTTTTCAAATTTGGCAAAGCTTGGTTTTGTTGAATTGTTTTAGAGAGCATTTTTGAAATGCTAAAGTATTGAAATTAAAAAAATATGAACATTTGTGAATGTTTCGATCGATAAATTGCCAAAGCAAATTAGAAAAAATAATATTGGAAAAGCCTGTAGTAAGTTACGTAGTTATGCGATAAATGAGCAGTAAATCTGATTCATGCATTAGTAGAAAATATTATTGCTTTTTAATTAAAATATAATTGACTTCGTGGAAAACTTTTGATATTTTGCAAAGCTGTATGTAACTTGGTTTTGTTGAATTTCATTTTTGAAATACTAAAATATTGAAATTAAGAAAATATATATTTGTTAATGTTGATTGCGTTTGATCAGTAAAATCTTCGTGCCTATGGGCAGCGTGTTTAGAAAATCGATCGTCTGTCTAGATAAACGTATCAATTTAGGAAACTGCGACCGACTTAACTATTTAGATGGCATTTTTAAGTACTACAACATATCATTTCAATACATAAAAGCAAAAGTCCACAAAAAATCACCATCACTCCAGCACTACGAGTATATTGGATCCCCGTTGGGTCCAATAAAAATAAGCAAGAATAAGCAACTACATTTCCATTTATAAATACAAAATTCGAGTAAGGTTTATTTTATAATAATATCGATTCTAACAAAAGGTTATTTTCGTGCAATAAATGAAAGGCTCGATGGAAAATTTCAACTACATAACAATTTTAATTAATACTGGCTGACAGAAGAATCTAATACGAACTTAAGAATTCATTCGAGAAACACATTAAAAATATAAGAAACTATTCCAAACACATTTTACAAATTTAAAATTGCTGTTTAGAGTGTTCACTGTAGCATAACATAATTTTCTTCCCATCATGCATTTTATTAATTCATTTGCTGGCCCTGTTTTTACTCATTTCACTTTTTTCGCACTTTCCATACTTTCATGCCGCCCCAACCACCGCGTCAAAAAAGTTATCGCATGCCTCTTGCTGGCTCATAAATTAACGCATAAAATATTGATATAAATATCGAGACATTAGGCAAATTTTATTGGTTTTGGACTAACAGAAATAATGTGGGCCATAAAATCCACAAAGCAAACGCGATTTGAAAATAGCTAAAGAATTTATGATTATTAGGATTGGCATCATGTTGGCCAACAGGTTCGAGGCATTAAAGCATTTACGTTCAAAACTTTAAGTTGCCTGAATTGGACAACAAGTTTCGAAGTCTGCACCTGTAGCCAATGACTATCAGCACTGAAGAAGTGTAAGAGAAGCAGCACGAAAACTTTCAGAACTCGTTCGTCATGTTCCGGAAATCGGCCAAGAACAACTGGGGTTAAATTTGAGAGAGAGCCCTTTTTTTTTGTGGTCAGCCAACCAACCAACCTGTTCGGCTACATAATTGGGCACTGAGGCATGCCGGGCAAAAATAAGTAAAAAAGGGTTAGCAAGTGCCTGTTGAAGGGTTTTTATGCCCTCAATATGTTTTTAGACTTCGAGCAGGTAATGCAAATTGTAATTAAAATATGAAATTTCCTTGCACTAAGCTTGGCATTTCAACTATTTGCAATAACCATACAAATTTCGCCTTGTGCTTCTGCACAAAATGAATATCTTTTGCTTATATTCAAAACAAAAGCGCCCACTTTGGCCTGACTTAATGGCCTTGAGCTCATTCAAAACGCTCAATAGTACTGCCACAGTACCTAAGAGCGCCTTCATAGTCTTCATTATCGTCATAAACATTATCATCATCATGAACATCAACATCACTTTCATCGCCATCGTTGGGCGCCAAACTCTTTTGCATAATTTTTAACATAAACTCTCATTTTCGTGCGCATAATCCGCAACGTGGATGACAACTAAATGGAAGGAATAAAAAAGCATGACATAGACAAAAAAAAAAAAAAAAAAAAAAATTAAGAAGATAGAGGACATGGAAAGGGGGAAATGCAAAGTGAGAAAAGGTGTACTTCAGAAAATTCTTGTATCAGAGTGTGAGTGTTAAATGCTTAAAAAATGAAGCGTTCAAAAGTTTGGCAAGTTACACATACGCCGTGTGGTACGCCCCATATCATGCCCTCCACTCACATAGTTAATGACAGGCAGCTGCTGTTTCACCTCCATCTTTACCTTCCAGCTCCACCCACACTCGCAGGCTGTCTCAATCTGCTCCACTTGTGTGTAAATTTTTCTTGACAAACTTATGAATTTTAAGGTGATTTTCATGTCGTCATTGGGGTAAGTCCTTGAAATGCGGCACATTGCGCATGTTGCATGGCTGAAAGGGTTACAGCATCATAAATCACATCAAGGCTGGCTTGAGGACTGGGGCTGTGCGGTGGCATAATCAAAATCATTTTGCGGTTTTCAGCAATTCTGCATTTCGAAAGTAATTAATCATCGAAAGTAATTGGTTTTATGTTTTGATTTGACATTTGAAAAATTGCAGCTGCGACAATTCAATCCCATGGCACTTCCACTGCATTTCGAAAACACGCTTTACACAAAAGTACGGCTGTAATATGGAAAGTGTTCTGGCAGGATATTCAATAGTACCCTGATATGTACGCGCGACATAATTCCCAATCTTGATGCGCTGTGCACTTTTTCCACAGTCTGCATATTTTAAATATGCAATTTAAATGTTTTTTCCAACGACCTGTTGGCAAAAACTAAAGTAAACTCGATGACCAAAATTGTAAAATGCATTTTAATACACGTTTTAATGGACAGAAGATTTGTGTTTGGCTTTCAGCTGCAGGGCGCCCACAAAAACCGTTTGTACAAACAACTTTTTAAATGCACACAGAGATGCGAATTAAATAAATAAAACTTGCTAATAAATGCACATACAATGCATTAAAATAACTTCAAATGTTGTATAACAAGCCGTAACAAACTTTTAAGTGGAAATTAAACGATATTTTGCCAAACTGTTATCATTGCAGTTCTATTTGTTGCAAATGTAATTAATTCAATTACAATTTTAAAGTACAATTATTTATGTCAATTAAGCGAATGTGTGCAATACATTTCGATTAAAAAGATTGTGCGATTTTAAATAAATAATGTTCTGTTGGAAATATACATTTAAAATCTGAATAAAACTGAAATGTAACCCCTGAAAATTGAAAATCATATTTTCTAGAGTTGGAATTCTGTAAAACTACTTATTTAGTACATACGTTTTATGGTTATAACAGTTTATTTTTATTGTTTATATTGTTTCTGTATGTACGTAGGTTTGTAAAACTCATAAGGAAGCATTGTGGCACATTTGTTATATCCATTTTATATGTTTAAAAAACATATAACTTTTTAAAATAATGCAACCCAGCTACAAATTGATAATATTATTGATAGTATATGGTATAATGGATGGTATAATGCAAAAGTTAGGAATTACAATAGGGTATGTAGCCAACGAGCCTTAGGTAGGATAGGATCCGCACAAATTAAAATCACTTTCAGGAAATTTTAGCCAAATTATGTAAAAATTAAGGTGGGAATACTTGACAATAAGAAGGAAATAGTTAGGGCTTGTATGATATAAGCATCGCAGCTGTAATGTTTTTGTCGGTCGAGTTATTTGGGGTCCAATGTTGTATCAAAAACTATACATTTCTGTTTTATGATTACAACTGAAGAGCCGTTTTCCTAATCAGATCAAAATTGGTTATTTTTTGTAACAAACTTTGTTGTTGGCCTTGAAATGGAACCCGGGCTCAGGACTATAAAATAAATTTAATATAGCTTAATCTTAATTGAATTTTTGCTCAAAAGAGTCAGTCAGACTATTGCATTATCTTTTTCCGCCTTGCGTTTCCTAAGGTTTTCCTCTTTATGGTTTTCTATTGATGCTGAGACATATTATGCGGGATTATTTTTGGTTCTCCTGTTCTTAGATTTTATTTATCATATTTTACGAAGTTCAACGTTGTCATCAATTTGTTTCCAAGTCAAAATCAGCAACAATTGCATTTAACTTAAGCAGAGCCCTTACAGTTCCAATTGATTAATGAAAATCGACACCGTCTAGGCATATAATACGCTAAGACTGGTGCTCACAATAAAAATAGTGCTTTCAATTAACAAGAATTTCAAGTGATTTTACGCTTTGTTTTATTCTCATTTCGAGCTTTTTCCACTAAAATCAATAACAATCATTATCAATATCACGATTTTATTTACCGCGAATTACGCGTATTTATTTTTCGCCTAAACATGTCTGACACTTTTTTCGCTTATAAGTTACAGTATCCCTAACAAGGTATTTGCATATATTTTATAAATACTTCGCTGTCCCAACAATATTAAGCAAATTGTCCCCCTCCTTTCAAACAATCAACATAAATTAACAAATTAAAACAGCACTCAAAGTTTAAATCCAAGCGTCTTCACAAAATGTCTGGCGCAAAACTTTGAAAGTACGTACAGAAAAAAGTTGATATCTATATAATAAAAATATTACACCAAATGTTTACAGTTTTTAAAAGAGAATTTCGCTACATTTGAATGTGGCTGAAGTGGCAGGTTCAACTTGACTTTGAGCTTAAGGTTCGGTTTCACAAAATAAGAGTGTGCAGAAATGTTCCTCTTCAAAAGGAATAAAAACTGGCTTACTTCAACACAAAACCAAACCAAACAAAACAAATACTAAGCAAAAATAACAAACAAATCCATGGCAGCAACTTTTAGGTTGCCCCGTCAAGTGGATGCGACATCAGCTCATGGTTTATAAGCGCACGGGGGGAATGGCGCCGTTTTGCTCAATAATAAAATTTATGTTGTATATCTTTCTTTCTTTTTTTTGGAGGCAGCAGCCGCCGCAATAACAACAACAACAACAGAGCCATCAATTCTGTCGCATGTGTTTTGTTTCAGCTTCAAATTTGTATTCGTATTTATTTGGTGGTTTATTTGATACTATGGACACAAATTCCCGGCACTGCCTCTCAATTAAATAGCACTTGAGAGTTGTCATAAAACGAACTCGTAACTGCAGTGGTTTTGTTTCTGTGGCGCATATAAATATTTATGCTGCTTTTAATCAAACGAAATGCCCCATTTCCACGATGCCTCTATTCGTTTGTTTATATAATCCTCTTTGTTTATTTAAATATTAAACTATTTTTTGTTGACTAACCTCTGATATACATACATAAATTAATTTTACATTTTTTAATTTTTTCTAAAATAAATTATATTAGGCATACTTCACTCAGACGCACTTCACTAAAATCCCCTTTTACCACAAAGTGAAAAAGACATTTAGAATAACGAACATATAGTATTGAAAATAGCAACAATATGAATCATACAAGAGGACGAACGCTGTAAACAATTACTATTAGTCGAGCTTTCTTTATAGGAACAAGCTGTCTTTGCCACGATCAAATAACGTATAATTCAAACTGTAGAAAAATTAATCCGGTAAATAAAATGAATATTAGGGGCATTGAAATGGTAATCACCCCCTCTTCCCCACCACACTGACAACATCTGGATTTAAATGTGTTTTTATTGAGTTTTAATTTTAGTTTTTTAAATGTAAATTTCGAACATATTTCGTGAAGAAGGTATGAGAGCAAAATAACCAGTGCTAGAACAATATTTGAGGCCAATTATTTTTAATGCAATATTTTATTAAAGCACTTTTTGTTCACTTCGTCAAAATGTAAATGGAAGTGCATATATACCATAATTATTTGTATATTTATTCGAAACTATAATTTGAACGCGGTAATGAAAAAATAGTGGGGTTGCTGGGGAAATTAACAAAATTTATTATTGTTAAAGAATTCGTGTGTGTAGTTTCGATGCTATTTTACGAGAGAATTTATTGTTTTCAAATTATGCTTGGGCCTAGAACAATGCGAGCTTTTCTTACATTATAGCCAACTAAGCTTATAAATATTTCATTTACTACACTGCTAAAAATTCATTGGCTTACAAATTAAGTTTACAATAATTTACAATTACAATCTAACAATTCAAATAATAATCAAAATTATAGCTAATGAACTCCTGCTTCAACACCATGTATCATTTGCAAAAATGCACATTAGATTATATTTATATAAAGTGCAAAAAATGCAATGGAAATAAGTAAAATCTCCAGATTTCTCAACTGACAATGAATATAGATGCCTGGATTAAAGAATCTACAATAGAAATTAAATTATTGGCCCAATTACTAACTTTTTAAAATTATGAAGCAATCGAGATTATAAAAAATTAGCAAAAAGTCTAAAGATAAATATAATTTATGCTTGCCAGTCGATGATCAAAGAAGTAACATAGGATTTGTCTTGAAATCAATTAGGAATATTCACATAACTCACTTAATTTTTATTCACTTTTCTGCGAGTTCTTAGCGGCATAATAGCTGAGGGAATAGTGGCAAATATCTAAATCGTTGTATCATCCTTTTTAATAAAACAGAAGCGATTACTTTAATCACTGGCTCTGTTTTTCTCTAATACATCTCAATAACACTCTTCCTAAACCCAAAAGCTGCATGTATTTATTTTGATATCAATGCTGCGAGTGTCTCTTTTGTTAAACCTTTTCGGGGACTGATTTAAAAATAAAGGGGGCACACATACTTTCATTCCCCATTTACATAAATGCGACTCTTTTATATACTGGAAGCGGAACTCGAAGCACATATAGCTGATGGTGTTGTTGTTGTTGTTGCTGAAGTCTTTCATGTGGCTCTGCAAATGAAAATGTGTAATGAAGGCCATGTAATGTATATATAAATGTATTTGCCATGCAATACATTTCTTCTTTAATTAAAAATGCAAAGACCTTTCACATTAATATTGATTCTTAATTAAATGTAATTTAAATGCAATGCGGCATAATATTTAATGTACGATTGCGAAAGGGTTGCCTTGCGTAATTGCGAGTGTGGGTTATCAATTGTTAAGCACTTACACACACGTTTAATCAAATGCCACCAAGGTTGCCTTCTGGAGAGACACATTTACGACTACAGGACGAACAAGCTCTGCAAATAAATTTCAGTGACAACTGTAAACGGTATTGTTTCAGCTGGGGATTCCTCCTTCTCGCTCTCTCTCTCCCTCTCTATCTATCTATCTCTGTCAGCGTTTTTGTCAAAATGACAAATAAGGGCATTTGCCTCTGTTTGCGTCTGTTAGTGTTCTCGCTCCCCGTCCTTGTTTATCAATAAAAATAAACTGTGCAAAAAACGGCTCACAAGCCAAAACAAAACCAAAAACCAAAGCCAAAGCCACTTTATGCCACACACGGAGCTAAAGCCGTTGTGAACTTGCCACATGTGTTGATGTCTGACTGTCTGCGTGTGTATGTGTGTGTGAGTGTGAATGTGCCCCCAAAATTGTCAACATGGATCAATGTTGTGTGCTTGTCATGCATTGAACGCCACTGCTTCTGACTTTCTGCCATATCTGTATCGGCGGCAGTTATATAACCATAGATATAAACATAAAACGCAACGTATTGTATCTTAAAGTATCATATTTCACTTCATATTCATAATATTGTTTTTTTTTTTCCTTTTCTCTTTTTATATTGTGCGCCGTTGTTCTCGGCGTCGTCATTCAAAATCGTGAGAAAAAAACAAATACAAATCAAGCGCAACCAAATTGTGTTTCCACTTCATTTCCAATACCCCTTCTCTACCGATTTTGTATATATTGTTTTGTGTATTTTTTTTTTTTTTGCGCGCGGCTTTTTCACTTACGATATGCTTTTGGAATTGCTCAATAAGGTTTATGTCTTGGCCTTGTCGCCTGGTCAAAATCGCATGGCAGTGGCACGCATTAGTGTATGAAATTGCTTTAGAATTTTACGAGGCGGCATCCAGAGTCGCGTATTCTTATAAACATTTAGCCAAAGGGTTGGTTTCTCTCCAGCCATATACACTGCAGAAGTACAAAAATTTATTATCTTCTGATTGAAGGCAGTCAGATGAGGACTTCAATGTGAAATAATTGAGGTTTAATTATAAAATATAATAAATAAGTCGTGTAAGTAAGCTAAGTACACAAACAACAAAACAAACCCTAAAGATTCCCAACAGATCTTTACAATGTAAGTAATGGATAAACAGTAATTTTGCTTTGTTTTCTAAATGATTTTTAAAAATAATGTCTTTTCACTTGAAAGTTCTCAGACTACGGATGATATTTGAACAAGAAAGGAATGCTAAAGTCGAGCAGGCTCAACTCTTAAATACCCTGTACCACCCCACAAAAAAGTAATTAAATTAATTAATTAATTTAATTTAATTAATTAACTAAATTAATTTAATTAATTAACTAAATATTAACTAATTAAATATAAAATATTCCATGCATGCATACATACATTTACATTTCCACCAGAATCGCGCCTTATGCGTGTTTGTGTACTTGCACATATGTATGTATGTGTGCATTGGGCCTGGTTATATGGCTATAACTTTCTTTCCGATCATTCTATCATAATGAAACTTGGTATACGGATATATAATTACTAACTGGATGTGTCTACCAAATTTTAGTTCAAAACTCCAAGAATTACGGGAGTTATAGAAAATCGTTAATAGGGGGAGAGTGGGGGGGTGGATCAGAAAAAATGAACAAACTCGTCCTTTCTCGGTCTCAGGAGAATCTGTATACCAAGTTTGGTTATTCTAGCTCTTATACTTTCGGAGATCCTTGCGTTCATACAGACAGACAGACGGACAGACGGACAGACAGACGGACAGACGGACAGACAGACGGACAGACGGACATGGCTATATCGACTCGGCTTGTCATGCTGATCAAGAATATATATACTTTGTGGGGTCTACCAAGCCTCCTTCTGTGTGTTCCATGTGCACTCGCACAAAACTAATATACCCTTGTACCCTTTGGGTACAGGGTATAAAAATAGTGGAATGGGATTAAAAGTTGCACTTATTTTGGAATCAAAAAAGCAGCATAACAATTATTGTCCCATTACAGCAGATAGTGGTTCTTATTTAAGTTAATAATTTTATTCGAGAAGTGCCAAATTAAAAGGCGGTTAAGTAGTTAAATACAAACAAAATGTTCGAAAAGGTAATTGATGCGTCCGTATAACAAATTGAGAAAGTTTAAAGAAATGTCATTCTTCTATTGCACATATTTTAATAAATTTCTTACGAATAATACAATACCTTAACAATTAAGAATTTCAAAACAAAACGAACAGAATTGTACTTAGAACCTAGTAAAAGGCGAAATTCGTGCCGGCCCGTTTATAAAATAATGACCCTTTTCTCCGCTATAGTCATTCAACTAAAATAAACTTCAATCAGTTATTATAGTAGAACGTTTTTGGAAAGTTGTCGATTATGTAAAGCCAAATACAAACAAAAATCATAAAAAAATGGTTGCCGATACCGAAATGAGCAAAAATTCAAAAATTTATTTGAGTAAGGGATTGGCCCTATGGTAGATATATTTTATAATTACCATGTTCAATGGTTTGTAATAAACCTGCATTGTCTATAGAAAGGAACTTAGGATACGCTTTAAAATGTTCATGCGGCCAGGCAGACAGACTTGTCTCTTTCAATTCAGCAAAAATAAATAAATAGAGAATAATTTAAGAATAAAGCATACTGTGCAGTAATTCCTGTCAACAACAATAGCCGAAAAAACTAGCGGATAACGAGGCCACTCGATTGAAAACCGTAAAATGTTTGTCTTTCTTGAAGTCTTCTCAGCACTTTTGCGTTTGTTTACAGAGTATTCGCATTTATTTATTTTATCAGCTGGATGTTCAATTTGAAGGGGTCATTTTTATTTGCGCACTTAAAGTGAAATCAATTAAAGCAAAACATTGTGCTGAGTTAATTATGGAGCGAGCGTATGAATCTGAAGTCTTTCAGTTACATAACAATACGCACAGGGCTTGGACCAACTCTGTTGCACTAATTGTAAAACACACTTACAGACAGGGAACCTTATAAAAATTATATATGTAACTCAATTTACTAATTGCTATCAAAATAATGAAGTCTACTGCCATTGCCGTTGCTGTTGCCGCAGCCTGCTTGCCTGACTGGTCTGTTGATTGCAACCATCAAGTATCATTCGAGTAATTTTAAGTGCTCTTGCTCTGGCCCAGGCTTAGACTTGAGCAGCTGCCCAGACCAGACACCGCTCTTCTCTGCTCGTTTCATTTGCTCTCCCACACGCTCGTTTGAGTTAACAGTTCGAGTGCGCAACGGATGCGGACATTTTGCTGCAATAAAACCAGCCAACAGACTGTAGGAAAACTTTATTTCTGGCAACACCCATACATACATACATACTTGTACATACATACATACTCGTACATATATTTGCTCATCATGCACGTCTCAGATACAAACTCACACACCAACTCAGTCACAAATAGAGCGAGCGAGTCAAACAAATAAAAGTTCAGCTTGAGCTTCAGTTTGCTTATGCAAGCCAAAGTTCTTCTCTTGCCGCCAACTTCGTGTTCTTGAGGTGTAAGTTCGTTCCTCAATGTGTGCCCCCATGTTTCTAAGTTATCCTTCTTCCTCTTTTTTTTTTTTTTGTTTTGAGTTCCTTGCTTGACTCAGTCCATTTATGTCTTGTTAAGAGTTTTATACGCTTAAGACTGTTTTTAGTTTCTCACAAGTTCGCAGTACCATCCCCTCCAGCGCTCCAGTTGCCGCCGAGTCCTTTTCTTAACTGCACGCTAACTAGACTAAACTTTACTTTGTTTTGTAAGCCTTTAAGTGTTTAAGTCCGGCTTAAGGGGGTATAAGGAAAGCGCATGTTCATGCTGATTAATTTATAGTTTTCAGTCGGTTTTTTTCTAATTAGATATGCTGTACATACATACGTGTGTATTGTGGCGTGGAAAATAAATTCACTGCAATTTAAATAAAATTTTGTTTGTTGGAAATTTAAATATCATTTTTAATTTTCTTAGTTTGAAAGACGTGTTTTTGAGCGCATATTATTTCTGTATTTCCGATTTTACCATGTTTAAAAACACTTTTTTTAAGGAACACTTCTTATTTCACGGATTTTCTATCTATTTTTTTGTGGCGGCATTTGTAGCTTTTTATATGGGGCTTTCTAACAATTTTCTAGCGGGGTTTCTATCTATTTTTAATGGGTTTTGTACCTTTTCTCCAACTACTTATAACTGTTTCTATAAAGCCATTTTCTATCGGATATTCTAGCTATTTATAGCGGGTTTTCAAACCCATTTTCTAGATCGATACCCGAAAGCGAATTAACATTAGCCAACAGTCGCTGATTAATAATTATTAAGGCTCCCCTTACCAAATTACAAATAATTAACTCAATTTAAATCATTCCAAACCATTAAGTTTCACTTCAAGCGCTTCTAGCCCTGGAACGTCATCCTTATTTTTGTAATCCTTCGTCATTTTGATGAACCTATTTTAAAATGCTATTCGACGGGAAAAAACGAAATCAAAATAGATTTTATTATTTTGTTTTATTTAATTTTTAATCATTAAGTAACGAAATTCATATATATCTTTAATTGCTTGGACTTACAAAATTAGAACAAAACAAAGAAGAAAAACCTGTTTTCAATCGCGCATCGTCGTTTTGTCGAAGGATGACGGAGCAGGGAATTGTGAAATTGAAAACATTTATACAAGAATCCAACGAATTAAAAATTATAGGGAATGTACGCAACTATGCCTTAGATTTCAGTGAATTTCTTTTCCATACACTGACTGAATACCAACAACTGAGGAAAAAAGTCACTCTTTACCGAAATAGAAACAGTTTCTTACTCATTCAGCATCTAAATTGAATAAAAAAAACCAGTTATTGATTCAAGGAACTTTTCAGTTATAATGTGATATTATTGTGCAAATAAATTTCGTTGCCTTTGTTAAACATTTGGTATAAGAAATAAGTAATTATTCAAAATCCAAAGGAAGCAATTCATTATTAAGAGCTCTTCAAACTGAAAATAGGCAAGATTTGTCGATTTACGTTTCTCGCTGCCAACGTGTTTTCAATCACCTCAGTTTAAGATATTAGTAATAGAGCACTTAACCGAATGTCGTCCATTTATTTCAATTCCTGCCTTAATTGTATGGCAGTTTTGTCTTCGCCGTTCTCATTGCATTCCCGAATTGTAATTATAATCTCCGGCATTTCCCATTTACATCCGCAAGTGGCTGCTCTTCCATTAATTATTAAAATATTGGCCAAACACTTTCAGGGCCGCAGCAGCTGCCGTCCTTCTTCTCTGAAGCGTACTTGCATACACTTACATTAAATTTAAAGTATTTATCACAATATTTTCGCTTCACTTTGCCGAAAATGTATTTTGTATTGTGCTTGCTTGCCTGCCAGCCTTCGTTCCCTACTTGAAAGCATGCCAACAATTTACAAGCGCAGACAACGACGTACACACACACACATACATACATACACACACACACACTTCCTGGCACTCAGGCGCACTCTCTCACTGGTTGTGTAAAATGTATTGTGTTTCGAGTTGAAATTCGTTACGTTTGCCGCTCTGGCGGTAGCTAACGGTCCAGCGGCGGTGGTGGTGGTGGTGGTGACGGTGGTTACTGCTTTGTGCTGCTTTGTGGTTCGGCAACGTACGTTTGTTGGTATAACTCTTATGTTTGGCTTACACCGTTACAACACCTTCTTGCAAAGAAAATTGTGGGCAACTATTTTAGCTGAGCATTTCATTTCCTCAGGCATCTAAATTGAAAAATTTTCTTCAAAAACCTTCGACAAAATGATATATTCTTGTTAACGATTAAGCAATTCAAAAAAGATAGATAAGCCCTCAGTTTCAATATCGATATGTGTTTCAAATAGTTTCCTGTTCGCGCTACTTAAAATGCACTTTCAAATCAAATACGAGTGTTTTCTAACATCCACATTCAACACTCGTTTTAGGGTTAAGTAAGATTACAAATGTGTTTTTGCTGGCGATTGAGCTTTTTCGAAAACTGACCCGTACGATGCAAGGTTATTATGTCAAAAGACTAACAAGAACTGCCAACTTTGCAGAAAGTGGCACACCATTTAGAATTAGATTCTCAAGAAAATTAAAACAAAGTGCACTAAGTCGCACAAAATTATTAAGTCACAGAATCGCTTTTGCTGTAATGTAGTAAGTTAATATATAAATCTTTATAGGTATATATGTCGCTTAAAATATGTCTTTTATAGTCCTAAGCTCAAAGGGTAAATGGGTATTCGGACATACATACAGTATGTACAGGTATGTTTAGCAATATTAATCTGTCTGTCTGTATGAACGGCCAGATCTCGAAAAGTATTAGAACTAGTATCACAAAACTTGGTACTAATATACTACAAGTATAACGCTCAGAATAAGTTGAGAGTAAGAAACTATCTTTGCCAGAAAACAAAAAAATCTCTTTTGCATCGTTGCATTTTTTAAAAAGTTATAAAAAACTTGTGTCATTTATAATTGGATTGATGATTTATTTCGCCGTTTTCCATTAATATGACTTTAAAGCTTGTATAAAAATAATGCATTCCGTATTGAATTCGCAGTTGAAATTAAAAACAGTACAATATATGTTTAATATTGATAGGATAATATAATAAAGGATTTTTTTAACTGTGTAATATTGTAGGTGTTTTCTTTTTTCCCTTTTTCGTACGCTTGCCCAAGTGCATACAATATTTTGGCACGAGCCTAAGGACTTGTCCTCGCAAAGTAGCTACACAAAGCTACACCCTCCCACAAACTAAGCACAATGCCAAATTTTTGGCGCGCAAATATTGTTCTGTTGAGGCTGGCAAATAAATTTAAGTTGGGGTCAGCACGTGACTTTCGGCAGATGAAGAATAAAAATTGAATAATGTCATCGCTCGCATAAAAGAGAAATTCACTTACCGGAATTAGCGCAGGGTCGAGGGCAGTGCGCCCGTGCACGTATCTGACAACTGTACGCGTCTATTAAAATAAAAAGATTTTCAACCTCAACTGACGCTCAACACGTACAGCCATGGGCAACTCAGGCATACATACATACATAGTAGAGCCAGACAGACCAGACAAGCTGACAAACCTTCTAAAAATGTGTAGCGGCAAAATAGGCGCAAAATTCTACGACGCGTACGTGCAATTATTCAAAGGCAAAGCCTTGCTTTCGCCCGCCATCGTCATCGCCATTATGTTGGTGGGTGCTGAGTATATGGCTCATAACTTTAACACGAGTTGGCAGCTTCGTCTGCAGCCCGGCGACAACTTTGTTAACTTTTGGTGCGACACACAGCCAACAAATCTTTTTATATATTCCATCAGCGTTTAATTTATTGACATAATTTGCGTTGCTACGATTGCGTTTGGGACTCGGTTGTTGTTGTTGTTGTTGTTGCTGCCTGGCATTAGGCTGCATATTAATTTAGCATAAATGGCTCACAGCCATCAACAAATTAGCCTGATTATATGCATGTGCTCTGACATTAAGACGTTGACATGCTCATTGTTCCCTGTTCAATGTTCGCGGCCTTGCACACATCTCGCAACAGATCAACATCAAATTACCCTAATCAAATTGACATTACGCATATTTTAAGTTAATGAGCGCCTGAATTTGGATCAAATTAGCATGTTAGTACAAGTACACAGCTGGGCTTGAGTTTTTATTGACATATAATACAATGAGCATTGGCAACACTTTAAACGCCAATACATGTCAGCCAAATGGTACTTGGATTGGAGAAAGCTTATGCACGAAGTGGGTTTGGAAAGCCGCCGATGGCTGCAAAATTCAAGGGTCTATTGGACCATAGTATCCGGTAGTATCGATATCTAAAGGGAGCTGCAGCAGCTTGTTGTTGATCTACTTTTTTGTTAGTCTATTTCGCTTGTAATTGTTGAGTTTCAGTTGCAATTACTTTTAGTTTTGAACCGTCGAAACGAAATGCAACGGCCCCTTTTCCATGAGAGTTTGAAAAAAAATTCTATTCAACCATGGAAATCCTTTGAAAAATAAACTAGTCGTGATAATACAAATTGGAAGCTTATATATTTTTGAAACATCAAGTTTTTTGCTTGACTCTTGGACGCTGCTTTATTATTTTAGCCTCCGATTTTGTTCATCTAGATTTCAACAATTTTGAAATACTTGTATATACATTTATGTAAGAAACAAATTTTGAAATTTTATCGTTACGATGTCGCAAGGTATATATTAGTTTATGTTAGTTCCACGATTACAAATCTTCATATTTTTTTAGCATGTGTGTTTTTATACCGTGTATATTAGGGTATATGTAACATGCAGAAGGAAGCATCTCCGACCCCATAATGTATATATATTCTGAATCAGCATGACGAGAGAAATCGATCCGTCCGTCCGCCTGTCCGTCCGTCCGTCTGTCTGGATGAACGCAAGGATCTCAGAAACTATAAAAGCTGGAATAACCAAAGCTGGAATAACCAAAGTATCCAGATTCCCCAGGTCCGAGAAAGGACGAGTTTATTTTATTTTTTGAATTACAATTTCACTCCGGTACTACGCCCACAAGCTGCAGCATCAAGTTCGCTCTTCTTCTTCTTCCTTTTACTTCTGCTAGAGGCGCATATACTATAACTCAGTGACGGAAGTTTACTTTGGTACAGGGTATTTCACTGTCGGGCTTGCTCGACTGTAGCGTTCTCTCTTGTTAATTTTAATTGCATTTAAAATCTGTATAATTACACAATTTCATTATTTTTCATTTTATTTTTCCATATTTTTTTGTGCAAAAAAAAAACGGCAACAAATCCTGGCTACGCCCATGGTTGAGCCTGTAACTATATATAAATATATAAATAACAAGCAAATATCAATTTTTAAAAATGCTCATGCTTGAATTCGGTTACAAGTTTTTCGCATATCAGAATATGCGTTTGATGCAAATAAAATTTTATTTAGCAATTTAAAAGCAACAAAACAGTGTTATTTAATTCTCATATTTGTGAATTTTCATCTTTAAAAATAAAAACAAACAATGACCAGAACAAAAGGAATAACAACAGCAATAATAGTGGCATAAATAAGGCAGACCCTGACAGGCACGAATGCCGCTTATCTATGTACATAAGTTATGAGTAAGCACGAGCGCATCACGAGCTTCACGACGAGCTCAACGAACGACGCGGACATTGCTCAATGTCACGCCGGCTTACCAAACAAGCCAACAAGCGAACAAGCCAGTAAGCCAACAAACCAAGACGCCCAGCACCAGAAGCCGGGCCCAGCCCCTTCCGGTCATGGCTGGCCAGCCACACGTCAATTTTAAGTACATTTCACGGAGCATAAAAAGGGCGGCAAGCAACATTTTGCATATTTAAATGGGACAGCATAGTAAAATAAAATGTAAACTTGCAAAAGGGAATACATTAACACATATTTACAATTAAGTATGGCAACACATGCAACGCACAGACACTTATACACTCCCACTTATACATTCCCATACACACACAGATGGGCAGAAAGTCCCAAATGCACTTACGAGCTTTAAGACAGGCAGTCACTCACTTCTGGGGCACGCTGAGTGAGGCCGGTGGGTGGCTTGTGGGTGTGTGTGGTGTGTGGCATATAAAATTTAACAGCCGATGTGTGTGTGTGCGAGTGCATTTCAGAAGTCTGCAGGATGCGTACCATAATGCCGAGCAAGCCGAGTGACCACACAACGAGAGAACTAAGCCAGCTAGCTGACCAATGAGCCGTGACCACGTGCCAAAGCTGCACCAAGTGTGCATGCAGTATGGGTTACAAAACACTTTGAAGAGTTAAGGGAATCTGTTAGATTTCTAAACGAGACAGAATACACACTTTAGTCTGAACACCTTAAACATTCCATGCGAAGCGCATGTTAAACACATATTGAGACTTCGAGTCCTTAGATAGCCCAATGCGTAAAAAAATATATTTAATGTAGAAAAATCTCAAACATTCTGATTATTTTTCTTGAAATTCCCATCATTTGAAGCACAGATGAACAAAACTAAAGCAAATAGTATTCCAACTCCCTGAACAAACATTGGAAATAAACTCCATTCAAATAGAACATTTCATTATAAATTTCATGATGTAGATAGAGGGTATTGCATAGCCACTGTGCCATCACACATTTTTATGCTCTTTGTGGCTGTTCTGAGACGCAGCAAGGCGTTAAGAATGCAACAAGGAATTTGGTTCGACCTACCAAACCAGCCAGGCATATCTGCCCCGTTGTGGCCTCAGGGCTTATGCTAAAAATGTTTGCCATGCGACTGGGCAGGATGCACTGACTGCTTAATTTTCTCTTTCAAGACACCCATGTGCACGCCTTGTTAATTTTTTATGGCTCAAGAATTATGGCAACCGCCAAAGTGCTTTATGCATTCGCTTAACGCCTCATCTGCTAGCGCCACACTAAATGCCTTGGCATGGAAAAAGGCTTTAATTCTACAAATGGGCTGGCTGGCACAGACTCCAACTGCGGACCACAAGTGCTGCATTTAAAAAATTGTTGGCAGGAAAACAAATTCAATTAATTCCGAAGCCAAAAGTCTCCATTTTTGTCGCCCTCCATCTTTGTCGGATGTGTGGGATGATTTTCATGAAATCATGGAAATGTGATATCGTCAACATTCCACAACCACATGCTGAGTGGCAATGTAACTGGTTGTGTGTGTAGATTGCTAGTTAGTTGACCAGACTGAGTCATTGGCTTTGCCCATCTCCGGTCAGCCTCGGGCCACTATCGATTGGCCATTGCTGTTGGCCACAAAAGTTTGTTTACCGTTACTTGGACATTTTGCAATCAGCAAAAGCAAAACTTTGGCACCATATTTATGTCCTGCACTCTGCATATATACACAGGACACACACATACCACAACACGTATGAGTTAGTTAGCACTTCTAATGCATTTCTGACCTCAATATTCGTCTCTCTGCTCGACTCTTTGAAGTCGGCATACGAATGTTTTATTGGTTATTAGACAGGGTATGTAACACTCACACTTAATCTGTTCAGCTGTTTGAAGGTACGAACCCATATAGCTCAGAAACTATACGAATTAGAGGCCCCGAATATTGTGTCAGCAGTTCTCCGTGATATTTAAATTTTGTATAAGCATAATATCCCTTTCTTGCAATAACAAATGTATTTATTAGACATATTTGTCATTTTATTCGTTTTTTTCTATTTAGGCATTATTAGCTTATACGCATTATAAAATTCATTATAAAATTATGGACATACGATAAAATAAAGTAAATAAAAATATAAAATAAATCTATGTTATTCCTAAACTATATAGCTAGTCAGTTTTTGTACTATGAATATTTAACAACAATGGTTCACGTAGAGGGTAACTCGGAGCCATTGCTTTACTTTATTTCATTTTGTAGCTATTTTTTGACTGCTTCTTTGCGAGAAAAGAGGACGAGGAAGCAAGAGAAAATGTAATCTCGCAAGCACATGGTGTGGCCAAATCTGCATTCTCTGACAATAATTTTGTAAATATCATTTACAATAAATTACAAAGCTATTGAAGTGCATTGCTTTTCCCTAGGTCTGTGGGTTGCACAGCTGCCACTGCTACTGCTGTTGCTCTGCGGGCAAACAAGCATCTGTGGTGCAATTTATCAAGTTGTGCTGTTATTAAAGTGGCATTATTTGTACTTTCATATAACCCATCAATACCTGTTTAATACCTTGCCTGTCAGATCTGTTTACTCGCCAGCTATGTGCACGGCCATCGCATTCATTCTCTATTAACTCGCTGCATACTTATTTTTTATGCACTTCTGCTACTCCCTCTGCAGCAAATTCAATTTACCATTGACAGTTCAGTTTGATTGATGGGAATTTGTAATAAGAAGCAAAGTCTATTGCTCTCTTTTCTCTGTACGAGGTGGTTCGGCAAACGTTTCAATTAGTAATTTTAATCAGGCACAAATTGAAGAGCAGCCTGTCTTGGGAAATAATTTGCTTCAAATGAGCAAAATGCACACGCAATTTGTGTAAAATATTCTTTGTTGGCTTTCAATATTATGCGTTTGTTTTTGTTTGCACGCGGAAATTGAGCGGGCGGTTCTATTTAGGTCACACAAACAAACAAACAAACAAATAAACAAACAACCAAATTGAGTGAAATCTATGTCAGCTAATGGCAAATAGTGGGCGGTAGGCGGTACGAGTACGTGCACATATAAATTTTTGGCAAATATCAAAGATTGTTTTTATTGCCTGATGATATTAGCATTTGATATATTTGCATGCAATGCCATCAACTTTTTGTGGTTATTTGTTTGTGGCTCATTGCACGAGAATGACTTTCGATTGACAGTTTTGCAAATAGTCCACAATTCGAATATTTTGATTCACATTGCAGCAGCAGCTCATTTACTGCACAATTGCTGTACCTCGATATTAAAGTTAAAAATGTAGCTCGAATTGCAAATGCCATCGACTTATAATGCACGCATATGTCACCAAAACGAAATTCATTTAAGTTTCCCAAGCTTTCACATTCCACTCGCTCAGGACGTCAGTAACAAAGTTTCCACAGAAATGATTTGCACAAACAAATGCCATTTCAATTTCAAGCCATTAGTGTCGCCGTTTAAAAGTAGCTAGCTAGAGAGAAAAAAGTTTTGTTTTCACGCGTTGGTATTAAGGAAAAAGAGAGGAAAAAATATTACAAAAACCTCGCACAAAAGTATCAGCAAACTTTTTCAGTTTGTCTGCAGCACCGCAATCCCCTCAGAAGCAGCCGGCTTTGGGCAATGGGTGCGCTGATTTGTTTTTTTGCGCAGACCATTTCTCAACTTTTTCCTCTGTTTTCCAGTCTGTTTGTTTGCACAAGAAAAATTAAAGGAAAATAACAGCAGTAATGAAATAGAAATAAACGTACATTGACTTGAAATGGAAACTGTTAAAAATGTTCCCCTTTGTCAAAGTTTGAATATCAATTCTGATGGCAAACATCAATTTGGCTGCCGTTCATCGACCAGAACAAAATACATTGTTAAAAGCCTGATAGCTGTGTATTACACCAGAAAAAATTTGTGTAGCTTACCAAAAGGTTTGAAATACAAAACCACACCTAAAGATTTCATACAAATTAATATTATGCTTCTTTCTGGAATTATATTTTCTTTCAACGGTTTTGCCGATTTTTAAAACTAAAGCCGTAAAGCCTGACCCATATATATTAATAGAAGGGGTAATTGGTATATTCATATTTAACTATTTAAACACTTCTATTTATATACAAAATTGCATTTTTTTTTATAAATTACTCTCACCTGAGAGCGCCCAGTCTTTAAATAATATCATAAGGCAAAGGTTTATTGGAATATTTGAAACACTTATATTTTAAATTAAATTAATTATATTTTTTTAATACATTAGCGTCACTTTAGACCGCCTACATTTGGATCCGCCATCGCCAAAGGATTTATACGTTTTCCATCTTTAAATAATATCATGATTTCAGTGATTGGACGCTATAGAGTAGCAATATTTTTCCGTCAATCCTGTCCGATACGTAGCTATATTAAGCGGTAAACGAGCTCTGTGAAGAGTATTCATTGACTAATTAAGGATATTGATCGACTGTTTTAATTCTTTATATACACCTATACACACTATATTATAATTCAATTAAAAAGTATGGAGCTAAAAAAGAACTACAACCTTTAGCAGGTTTTCAAATATAATAACAATATAAAATTTAAGAGCATTCAAGTGTTTTGCAAAATTGTAAATAATTAAAAACCCGAGAATTTTCTGTAATGTTTTTGCTATAAATTGTTATATTTTTAATCTTCCGCGAAAATTGCCCTCAATTAGGTAACCTTTAAATTTACATAACAGAGCGCCCTGTTAGGTATGCAACGTTTTTTTTAGTTTTTCCCTGAGGTGCTTTAATTAAATTAAAATATCTATTTATGGAATAGTTTTGTGTGTGTGTTGCATACAAAAAGTTGCAAACACAAAAATATGACTAACGAGGCTTAGAAGTGCTGCCCACGCAAAACGCACGCACTGCACACATACACACACACACCAGCACACATACAATGGCTAACTAGCCAACATCAGTAACAACCGCTGCAGCAACAAAAACAACAGCAACAACGGTAAAGTGGCTAACTTAAACGTGGCATGGCTGCTGGCTTTGGCTTTTGCGTTGGCAGCAGTCGGTCATGTGGGTCAAGTGGGTCGCTTGGTCAAGTACTGTTGGTGGTCGCTCGGTGGGCGGTCGGTCTGTGTGTTCTTCGGCTGGTCCGCTGGTCGGCTGGTCGCCTGGTCTGGTTGATTTTAACTGGTTTTTAATGAAAGTTTTCAGCCGCTTTAATGCTACTTGTTGTTGCTAATTGTGTTATAAACCCACGTCCGTTCCCACCCGCCTGCCGCCCGCTCTGACACATTTCTAATGCTTCGGCTAAACCTAGCATTAAGCATTAAATCCAAAAAGTAAAAGTTTTACAAAAATGAACTTTTCATATTAAGAGCATAGCTGCCGCAATAAAAGAATGGGAATAATAGTTACATACATTCAATATGCACAATGAAAATGCGAACTAACAAATCCTGAACAAATGAGACGAACCATTTTCGTGTTTTGGCCTTGGCTTTATCTATACACTATTTTCCATTTTAATATCCACTCTATTTATTCCGTTATGTCCACCGTTCTGCATTGCTTGCAGCTGCTGTGTACTATTTCGTTTTCAGAATTTTTCTTTTGCATTGTTGTTCATTGCAAATTTCATTTTTCATAGCGCACTTTTTGCGCCACTTTTTCAGTTGATTTCCTGCCCCTGCTTCCTGATCGGAATTTTGTATTTCCGTTATGTCCATTACAGTTTAAATGCGAGTGTATGCGCGCTTTGTTATCCTCTGTACTTGACTTGACTTTCATTTATTTATGTTCTTCTGGGAAATTCCTCCAATGAGAAGAAGAAGTAGTTAAAGCTTTTTTTTTTTGTATTAAGAGTTAATATTTTGCCGGGCAGTGCATTCTAAACAAGCGTTGTTTTTGTTAACTCAAGGTTGACATCTTTTTCTGTTCAGAACTCAGATAAAGCACAGATAAAAAAACAAATTATAAGCCAAGCTAACGTATTTAGTTGATTTTTAGCTTAATTTCAGCTTCAATTCCATTTAATTGATAAATTGTTCTGGCTTAAATTAGTACTAGATAACTTTTAAGTTATTACGCTAATCATTGCACATTTATTTCCAATTATTTCCAAATTTAATTAGGTTTTATTTAACGTTGAACAATTATTAATTTTTGTTTGCTTTAATTTTTTCCTTTTTTCAATATTTTCCTTAACCTAAATTTATTATTAGTCTTAATTAATTGTTAATTACAATTTTAATTTAGTTTCATTGGACGTTTAACACTGAAATTATTAATTTTTGTTAGTTTTTTCCCCCTTTTTTAATATTTTTTCGTTATTCGTTATTTCGTCCTTTTTTCTTATTTTATATTAATAATTTTATTTTATATTTTTTGAAGTTGTTCCATGTATGTGTCCTACTACTTGAGTGTACGATTTGTATAGTTACACATAGAATTTGGGTTTTACGTCTAAAGTGCGTTTCGCTGGTAATTGTCTTGACGAGAGGCAAATATGAAGAAATGACTTATCTTATGGACATATCTTATGGAAACTAAATTCTTGATGTTCTTTTAATTTTAAAAGTTATACAACTCTTGCAACTACATATGTATGTATATCCGATCTACTATTTCATTAGATATTGCAATAGATTACGTCAACTTGAGAACAGATTCAATTTGTAGCGGTAGTGATATTTCTTTGGTAGGTCGGTTATTCCATTCAAAAACCGCAGGATAATCAAACAGACTTTGGGAAATCTATGCAAACAAAAATTTGTGTGACTTAAAACAAAACTATATCGCATTAATAAGTGTTACGCTGTTTTGCCTTTCTTATATTTTTATACATTTCGGTTGAAATTAATATTCTCTGCAACTAATCTCGCCGCAAGCATTTCACTCCATCTGCCCCTGTATTCACTTGAATTTTTGTTAGGAAGGGGGGAGGGAGGAATGCCGCAGAATTTGTAACTGCTGCAGAAGTTGTCGCTCGCCAGACGCTCACTGATTTTAATTAACATTTCTGATTTTGCGGCCTACCGCTTTGGCATAGTCTCTGTGTGTGTGCGGCTGTTTGTCTGCCTCTTTATCACCACAGGTGACACAACAAGCCTTAATGTATATGTATGTATATGTGTGTGTGCGTTGTCACTGTTTGTGGCCTAATTGAATTGCTACTTGTTTAATTAGGTGCGCAAGTTTTTGTGATTAAGTTTGTGTAGACATTTAATGCGTTAATACAAGTTAATTAAATTATTATATGCTTGCACGTTTCATTGCAGACTAATATTCGAGTGAGCGGCTTAATAAACTTTAAATAGGGTAAGTTATACGCTTCACATATCACATATAGTACAAAAACTGTTTTGGTGTGCGTTTGGCATCAGCCAAATATTATATCTTTCATATCATGTGCAGCTTTCCGGTCCCAACTCGTACTATTTCATTGCCCACAATAGTTGATTGACAGTTGTCGATGGTTCTTTATGGTTTGCGATATCATCAATCATTGCATTTAAGCTGTCTCTCATCGCAATGGTGCATATTTGACTTATGACTGCATTTCAGCGTAGTATGCTCGGCAAATATTCTTCCGGCATACTTTTGTGCGCAACCGAAACGATTTCAAAAAGCAAACATTTGGCTATGAATAAATAATAAAAATGTGCATATGGTTTGTATGTTCATGTACTTATTTTTACTTTAAAGGTTGTATATAAAATAGAGAACAGTGCACATTGATATTAAAAATTTATGACAGCTATAATGTATCAGATATTGAATTTTTCAGGTGAATTATGGCAGTATAAACAATTTATAAGCTTCAAAATATCAGAACCTATTGCTTAAATCGCAGAAGCAAAAGCCTTACAAATAAAAATATTTGCTGGGGTAAAAGTCAAGCTTTTGCTGTCGATATATCTAATCAGACATATGCTTAAGAAATGAAATTACAAGCACAGAGATGGGCATACAAAGTAGTAACGTGGCCAACAGGCAAGTTGTAGTTGTGAGACCTTTTTGTTGCTGTTGTTGTAGCTGCCACCTTACCGGCACACACACGTTCCGACAAACTCGCACGTCACAGCTCCTTCTGCCTAACTGATGAAGATAATGTTGAAAGAAATGAAGATAAAACTGCGCCAGGGAATTTCTCGCACAAACACTCGCAGATACACACACACAGACACCCACACACACCCACACAGACGCAACTGTGAAATGCTTGAAATGAATGGCATCGTGAAGCACTGGATTCCGAGCGTTCGGCAGCAGTGCCCAAGGAGCAGGAGAAATTATGAAAAGAAAATTTCACGCATATGCATAAGGAAACGAGCTAAATGAGTATGAGTGTGTGCCCGTGTGTGTATATGTGTGTCTGCTGAACTCCGTAATTAATTTGATTTCATTCATTAAAGTCAGGGAAATGTAAAGGCAGCAATGAAAAAGGACAAGACACTTTCTCGACAAGCAGTTAAATGAAATGAGAAGCAGCAGATAAAAAAAAAAATTTGCAACATTAATATTTGTATTCAAGCCGAAGCTTAAAGTCGAAAAACTGTTAGTATGTACAAATGTAGATATTGGTGCAAGTGTGTGGGTGTATGTATCTCTATTAAGCCCATTGAACAAACAGAGAAAATGCCAGCTCGTAGTAGTCGTCGGCGGCATTGTTCAGTTCCCCCTCAACGTGTCGACATTGGCAATAAAACGCTCACTTGCATTTGTATTTGTGGACTTTTGCCTCCATTTTGTCTGTGAATGCGAGCTTGTGTGTGTGTGTGTGAGCGAACGAGGTTAAGAGCTTAATGAGTGCTGAGAAGCCGTCTGTAGTTGACATATGACATTTTTATGCGATTCGAGCTACGGACAAACAAGAGTTTGCTATTAATATGTACGAGTATGTTCGTTCCCAGCCTCAAGGTAAATGCTAAGGTTTGCCTTAATTAGTGCAGGGCCGGAGGGATGTTACCCACATTGTTCTTGTTGCTGTTACTTCAGTTGAATGAGTACCAAACATGATATTTAGCCATTTGCCATTTGAATTTTTGGGTCGACATTTTTAGAGGCAAATCATTTAACAGCTATTTATAGGCGACCAGCATGGAAGTGAGTGTGAAGAAGCTTTTGATATTTTCCACCACATGGGACGTGATTTTATTGAGAATTGTACTTTGTTCGTACGATACAAACATACAGAGTTTACACCGTTTTGGTGACTTTTATTTACATAGAATTGATACCTGATCCGTCTTTGATACGAAAATATGATATTCCCTTGATTTCAAATATATCTTTCATACCATATATGACTAAAATATCAATTTATACAACATACACAAGCTCGAACCGAAGCAACTCTGACAATAATCATTGTTCCAATTAAATAGTATGATGTCGATCCAATAGTATTAAAATTTATATTACAAATAATTTCTTGGTCTGTAACGTAAACTTTAATGTTTCAATACCATTTCAGTACATTTTCGAAAATATGAATATTATGAATACTATGAATATTACGAACATTATGAATATTATGAATATTACGAAAGTTATGAAAATTATGAAAATTATGAATATTATGAATATTATGAATATTATGAATATTATGAATATTATGAATATTATGAATATTATGAATATTATGAATATTATGAATATTATGAATATTATGAATATTATGAATATTATGAATATTATGAATATTATGAATATTATGAATATTATGAATATTATGAATATTATGAATATTATGAATATTATGAATATTATGAATATTATGAATATTATGAATATTATGAATATTATGAATATTATGAATATTATGAATATTATGAATATTATGAATATTATGAATATTATGAATATTATGAATATTATGAATATTATGAATATTATGAATATTATGAATATTATAAATATTATGGATATTATGGATATTTTGTTCTAAATATAGAAGAAGGTATCCCAATTACCGACTTCCGTATTACTCTACCAATTGGTCTGCAACCTAGCGTAATATTTTCCGATCTACACAAATCGAATTGGGAATGCCACAGCACACTTGTTTTTAAAGCATTTTAGCATTTCATGTTAATTTTTTTATTTGTTTGTGATAGCAAAACGTTTTTTATTTGCTCATGAAATCTGATAACATAGTAGAATTTCTCTCACTGAAGAGTTGTTTTTTTTGATAGTTCGAATTGCCCCACTTGTCCTCAAGAGGTTAAGCTCTGCGATTATTTTGTATACGAGTATGTTTGTATGTATTCCCTGTTAGTTGAAGTTGCTTTTTGAAGCATAGAAGCGTCACATAGTCGGAAGCAAGTAAGATTTATTTGTTGCATTGTAGTTGATATTGTTGTTGTTTGACAACCATCCACTCTTTTGACAATTAGTCAAAACAAGCCAAAAAGTTATACGAGTACAATTGTTGTTGCAATGGCAACGGCAACGGCAACGTCAGCTAGCGTAACGATAGCAACAACAACATGTGTGCATAGATGTGCACTCACACACTCACTCACACACACACACACACGCACACACACTTAGTAGTGAGTGGCCGAGGGCCATTTTGTTGTGCACTTCAATGTGTCCGCTGCTCACTGTTTGGTATTGTTAACCACTCGTAGCCATTGTTTGTCTCGTTGTTGTTGATTTTGCAAGTTGATGACATTAATTGTTACACTTTTAGTTTTTTGTTCCTTGTTGGAGTTTGCGTTGTGTGTGTGTGTGCTTATTTGTTTGCCAGTCGCGCAACTTTTGTGCGCTTTTCACGCCTCGTTGCTTTACGAATTTCAGCTTACAGTTACAAATTACCGCTGCGCATGCAGATTTGGTTACCTGTGCGCCTTTTGAGCACCTCTTGCCCAACATAACATATCAATTCCGTTTACACGCTCTTGATTTATTAGGTTGACTTGCCGACAGCGTCGCTTACTTCCGCGGGCAGCGGAATAAGCTCGGTTAGGTAGTTTAGAATAGTCTGCATGGTGTGCATTTTAAAAGTTAGAACACACATTACCGGAAATACTAAGTGCTCTTCATATTTAAAAGCAGAAACGAAACATATAAATGTCAAATTAGGGAAAAAAAGATAACCAACTTCACTCAAAAAAGAAACCTAAGGCCTTTGCTCACCTGCTGAGCAACTTTGAGTGAGTAATTAACGAAAAAGGATTCTCAACGTATGCTGCTACAATTACTCGCTCTTAACTCAAGAACTCTACAAAAAAAGGACATACCCTTTCATTAAATTTTAATTAAGAACAAAGTTGTAAAAAAAGGGAAGCAACAACATGTCCTTGCGAAAGAGTGTTCATGAGTCATAAGCACATGCCGCGAACTCTACTGCCTTCAGTTAATGAAAAATATATTGAATAACTTTTACAATTAATGGCAACATTGGTGGTTGTGTGCACAAAACTACATGACAACTAATTAAGTGGCAAGCGAAAAGTCCACAAGTCAATTACACTCTGCGCACATTTCGTTGCACTTGACCAAACAAGTTGACTGACACTGACTAACAACATCAACAACAACAATATCAGCAAAATGCACAAAAACTAACAAAACACAAGCACACACACACACACACACCATATACTTACCCACTCACACACAACATCAACAAGTTCATTAAAAAAGTTAGCAAGGCGCAGACCGACAAGCGGATGTGAGTGTAGGTGGCTAGAACTCAAGCGAACGGAACGAAAGTAACGCTTCACTTGAACTTTGCGAAATTGTTTTTTTTTTAAGCACATGATATGTGTGTGCGTGTGTAGTGAATGGCTCTGTATCTTTGGAATATTTGCAACCAGAAATTACACAAACACACCCACCCGAACGTAAACGAAGCGGTCCATTTGTTTGCGGCCACATAATGGCGTTCACCATTTCAATCGACCTTTCTAAAAAAAAAACACAGCTATAAAATGTGTGATCGGCTTATGGGATCATGGAATACTCTTAGTCGAGTTATGCTGCCATTTCTTTGTAAAGGCTACATTTGTGGGGTGAAAAGGGTGTGTTTGCGGAAGGTAGAAGGATGAATGTCCGACCCCATAAAGTATACTTTATTTTATTAGTCAATCTTGGTATGTAGGCAATACGATTATTTAATTTTTATTTCCACGCCCTCCCAAAACTCCAACCTTGAATTCATCCAAATCGGTTGACTCTATAAAAAATGATACGCAGATTGTTATTAGAAAGAATTGAATCGAGCTAAGGAGTTATAAACCTTTTACTGTGTCTTACAAAACAATGTCATCCTTCATGTTCCTCCGTGGAATACATGAAAACTTTACTGCGTCCTTACTATATTTTTACAATACAAGCCATATTTATACCAACTCTTGATATTAATATTTTAGTTTGGTTCCAATATCTTCATTACCATTTTTATGTGCTACAAACTTACATACCCAAGAAAATATACCCTCACACTTTTCAGTAAATTTGTTAAATGCAATTGCAAAATTTTTTTTGTGACACCAGTGTAGAAGTTACGCCTAAGGATTGAAGTCAAAACACAGAAATTAAAGACCATTTCTTGTTGATTAGTGGCATATTGTATTTTATATTTTATTTTAGTTTGTATTATTGGATGTCTGGATAACTGTCATCTCACGATGTTACAGATTAATCAAAAAGCATCTAAGCCAATATATTCCACATGATGGTGCTTATATACATTCCAGGATATGACTAATCGAATTAGAAATAGACTTAAACTGTTTAACTGACAGTAGGCTGATTATTATAGTCCTTAAATTGAAATATTTTCGGAAAACAAATAGAAAAATGATGTACCATTATCTCACATATCTACCGTTTCATTACTATAGCTATCAAGCAATGACTATCAGTTGAACTCGTGCATGAGCCTTTAAGATATCCGCTGGTCCCTTCTGCATGCTTAAACCCTTTCAATATAGCATTTTACCCTTCGGATAGCAGCAAGTCGAGCGAGTGGCACCACTAAAGGGGTGTTGGACAAAACAACTACGATTACAACTTAAACTAGCAGAAGTACAAAACGGATGTGACGTTGCAACTGAATTTGATTTTGTGCAACTGCCAACTGGGGCTCATGGATCTGGAAGTTGTTGCTATTGCATTTCATGGAATGCATGCATGGGCAGTCAGGCGGAAATGTGTGAGGGCAGGCAGCGAAAGTGAAACCGCTAAAAGTTCACTTGTTGGCCCTTTGTTTCGAGCTCATTCAACGTGTGCGCCACCGCCGCCAATGTAGTGCCTTTGTCCAGCTCAGCCCTTTTCTTTTTGTTTTTTTTTTTTGGCGAGGTAGAACGGAAGTTTGCGGTGGGAAATTTCATTTATGCTGACACTTGACTTGTTTTAGTCGCCCATTTCCCCAATACGCACCCAATGTCCATTGACGGCTTTAATTTGCAGAAAATAAATAATAGAAACAGCCGGTTACCTACTGGCCTTGGCGTTTAGTTTCACGCTGCTGCCTCATGAGCTTCCTACTATAATGTTCGAGTTCTGGCACTTTTTCCCATTTCCGTTTTGGACTGTCATTTGAGGCGACCGAGTGCTGTATGCCCGCCACCCCCCGACGGAAGTTCGATGAATGAACAACGGAAGAGCGGTGAAGAGCGGTGTAGAGCGGAGGAGGCAGTGGCACATACAAGACATACAAGACTGACATTTGACTGTATTGTTGTTGTTATTAGCTTTTTATAGCCATTTTCTTGTTCGCTGTTGTTGCTGCCTGCGTCCTTTTGGCATTGACTACAATTTTCTGGTTTGCTTTTGCTGCTAAATGTGACAATTTAATTGTTTTGTAATTGTTGGGCTTTTGAAGTGGCTCTGATTTATTGACAAATGAAATTAATTGTCAATTCCGAATGTTGTTAGCTTTTAGTGGCAGAAAGACAGAGAGACAGCCTGCAATCACACGTAAGTGCAAAAACGTGTTAAATGCTAGAATATCAGATATTAAAGAGTATTAGATTTTCATCTAACATTCTGCTTCAAAAGCTTTATTATTATTGTTTTAGATAATTTTAGAACTCACGAACAAGTGTTTTATTTAGATTATTCAAGTAAGTTCTGTGTTCATCTCACTAGGATGATTAGATATTTATAAAAGTATTAGAAATTAAAGAGTCTTAGTTTTCCATCTAACATTCATTTTTATAAGCTTTATTATATTTTTTTAGATAATCGTAGCACACAAGAACAAGTGTTTTAGTTGCTCTACATACATTTTATGGGAGACTATTCAAGTAAGTTATGTTTTCATCTTTATCCTGCAGATTAAATTTCGCTTTGAATATTCGTGGAGCTTACTAGGCTGCCCTAAAATTTGGCTTACCATAAATTTTGTGCACCGCCAACATGCATGTGCAACATTTTACAACTAGGCTAACTTTTAGGCGCAAGAGCACAGTCGGCAGCCGGTAAACAGACGCATAAGTAGCAGAAAAACTTTCGTAAAAGATTGCTGTGCGTGAAATTGCCGTACTTTAAAGTGATATATACGATATGTACGCAATGTTGGCTGGCGGGCACCAGAGTTCATTCTGCTCCAACTGCACTTCGTGCCGGGCTTATGTTGCTGAAATTAAGTTTGCAAAACTGATTAAGTCTCGGCATGATTTTGCTCTGTTTTGTGCTATGCAAGCAAGATAATTGAATTTTCAAGACAGCGCGCACACTGGCATCCAATAAAAATGGCCCCCCATGCCCCCCAACACTAGTTAATGACGACGGCTTGTACTATAGCGGCCTTTCACTTAACATAGCACTAAAGGAAGTACACGTATATTACACTTGCTGCATTTGCACAAGCAATTTAAGTGCATCGTTATAAATAGTGCAGGAAAATCTCTGCAGCAGGTTGCCCGAACTTGACCTTGTTTGCCAACCCAACGATGTGTTAATAAATCTTAAAGCGCCCACATGCATGTGCCACACAATGCCGGCACAACGCAACATCTGTTCATGTGTGGGGCAATCGCACCGCACATCAACAATAAAGAGAGCAGAATGCGCATCATAGAAACAGACATCAAGCTTTCCTCCCTGCTGCACCTCCCTCTGCTGTATATCCATTTGATTGTTTGTCAGTCTTACGTTTAAAATGTTTGCGGTGGCATCAACAGCTGTTATCGTCATCGTTGTCATAGCTGCCACCGCGGCAGCGCACAGTGTGCCAGAAGCTAAGAAAATGTGGAACAGAATGTGTTTTAAAGTTTTTAAGTCCATTTGAAACTGTTTACATTTCTTAGAAAGTCTACCAGCGATAGTCGATTAACTTATAACATTGATTAAAAGTTGTACAAATCCAATATTGGTGCTGCAGATACAGCTATATAGATATAACAAGAGAGAACGCTACAGTCGAGCAAGCCTGACAGTCAAAGACCCTGTACCCAGACAAACTTCCGACACTGAGATATTTGCGCCTCAAGTTAAAACAAAAAGAAGAAGAAGAAGAACGAACTTGTTTGCTCCAGTTTGTGGGCGTAGTATAACATTACTTAGAATTGACCGATTTGGATGCAAATTGAAACAAAAGTAGATAATTGTATATTAATTACGTGTGAATATACCAAGTTTGGTTAATGTGCGAAATGCAGGCGTTCATCCAGATGGATAGACAGATGGACACGCCTAGATCGATTCGTCTTGTCGTTGTGAATAAGAATATATTTATCTTCTCCTTCTGCCTGTTACTTTGCACACACCTTATACTTATACCCTTTTTACCCTACAGGTACAGGCTATAAAAACTATCGGTAATCTGAGACAGACGTTGTGGTAAAAAAAAAAATACAGTATCTTTATTCCAAAATGAAGAATAAAAGTAGTTGTAATCTTAATTAGATGAGCTGTATCTGCATACTTTGATATAGAAAACTTTTAAATATTATATTATAGGAGATTAGAGGATATTATAGGATATTATAGGAGATTATAGGAGAGGAGAGGATATTATAGGAGATTAGAGGAGATTATATTATATTAGATTATATTATATTTTTATCTTCTATTATATTATTATATTAGATTATATTATATTCTATTATATTATATTATATTATATTATATTATATTATATTATATTATTATATTATATTATATTATATTATATTATATTATATTATATTATATTTATAATTTTGTAACGCATATACTTAATTCACTTGTTTTGAAATATTTACTTAATAAAATATCTACATACTATATACAATGAGGGGTCAGCGATGTCCTGTTTTGTTTCATGAGATTGTTTTATTCTCAGTAACAGGATTCAAAAAAATTAAGTTTGATCGGGGGTTGATTGATTAGCTATCTTTACTTAATTTATCTTTACTTAATTTATGGCAACAATTCTCTAAGCAATGAAAGAAATATGAAAATAAAAAACTAATAAAGGAAAGCAATAGTTTCTTTATTCAATATTAATTGGAGAGCTTGTAAGTTGCCGAAATTCAAAAAATATGTAGCTTCGAAGCACTGTGCATTACTGTTCAGCATCAGTGTTGCGCCTGCTTGTCGCTCGCGCTGTGCTTCAAGCTGTTGTCACACCATTTAGACTTGTGCTTTAGTTTTAGTGCAAGCCATTTGTTTATCTAGAACCCGCGCCCTGGGCAGGCAAACACAAACAAGCCACGCCCACCAACAACAGCCCACACTGCTCTGACTGCGCTAATTCTGACATTGGCCATGTTGGCCGCATTGGCGCGCTGATAAATAGCTCGGCGACCGCACAACAAATTCATACACACAATACAAAGCCGCAGCATTCCTTCATTTTTTGTATGTGCATGTGTCGGTCGCACTTCTGTCATTTAAATTTATGATTTTCATAAATTTTAAACTTGTCCAGGCGCGCACAGTAAACCCACCAAGGAAGCCTTTTGGCGCTTTAAACATTCACGTGGATTCCAGTACAGTGACACTTGAGATAGTTAGTCTGAATGGGTAAAGGATTTTGTTGCCTTAAATATCAGCAGTAATTAAAAATGTAAAAACTTAAGAAAACTATCTATGCAGCTTTATTGGACAACATCCACAGAAGCTTTTCATAACCCTGTCAAAACATTAGTTAGCTAAAGGAGTTTTAAGTCGTTTTGTTTTCCATCCATCTTCTAAAATTGATTTGTAACAACACTTGTTATTAGTAGATATATTATATTTAGAATATGAATTAAAACTAAGCCTACAAAATTAGTTTGTTGCTGACATAAGTGAAAATTATTATTAAGTGGAGTAGCATCAGAAAGTGAAACGTTAAGTATTGGTTGAAAACCATTTCATGTATCAGCCTGGCAGGTTTAACTATATTTCCTATATTTTGCCAATTTACTCATATATGTATGGTTTTTTTGAACCGACTTGCCTATAGATGTGTCTACGTCTGTGGTTTGAGCTTTTCGCAACTTTCGTGCCCTGTTTGCGTTTCACTTTTGCGGCAAATTCAATGTGACGCGTGTGCCATTGAAGTAGACGTATAGTCAAGGTAATGGCGCCGAGTGGGACTCACGTCACTACCTCTGGTGCCCTTTGCTACCTTGCAGTTATTTACATGACACTCGAGCGCCAAAGTTACGTGAGTGACGCACTTGGCCTTGCTTTAAGCAAAGTGGGCATGGCTATCTACACATGTACGATATACATACGATTATACTACTATAGTAGTACTCGAATGTGTGTGTGTACAAAGTTTTATTTAATTTAAAAGTTTCTCATATAAATTAATAATTGTTGGTACTTGATTTCTTCTACTTGCAGCACAAACTGTAACCATAGCAAAGGTGAGTGTCATCCACAATTTATGATGAAATAACATAAGCCATAGATGTATATACATAGTGTACATCGTTTATGGTTGCCATAGGTTGTTCGGGTTGTATGCTTAACTAACTTTGGGCGAGTGCACGGTGGGCCATAATTAGCAAACATTGCAAATATTTTCGATTCATGAAAGAAAGATAATTAAAACAATAATTATAAGTATTTCATTATTTTAGTAAATATCACTTGAGTCTTTTTTAACTTCTCTTTTACATTAAAAGTCGAGAAATAAGTTACGAAAATTATAGATGTCTGAGAAAGGGCCTTATTGGTGAAGAAATTCTCTCACAGATTTTAAACTAAACACCTAAAACTGTTTTTTGTGACTTCATTAACAGATCATTTTTACCGAATTTATGAAATTGTTATGAGAGTTATTTGCTGTTCCATTACATATTTGTAACACCTACCTAAGTTAGTAAGTAGTAAATATATCCTTATTAGCGAAGTCAGTATTTACTGGTAGCTAGCTGCAGATTACAGAAGTTTCTATTTACCGGTAAAGATATCTTCTTAGTCGTCGAGATGCTTTAAAATTGTAAAGAAAATATGCAACTATAGTTTAGTTTGAGTATAAATTAGAGGTGAGGCTAAATGTTGACTGCCTAACTTTGAAATAAACGACTTCTTATTTATTACACTAAAAACCAAAACTAACACATCTTGCCAATCTATTCCACTGTTGCTTGCATGGCCATTAAATCATTACAGCTGGTTATGTGTGTGTAACTGTTTTTTATTTTATTTAACTGCAAACTAAAAGTGATTCATGTTAGTGCGACATTGCTATTGCTTTTTAAATATTTGAATGAATTATGGGTAATAACTGTGTAACTGCCAACTGCTTCGTAATCGTTGTTCTCTGGTTTTTATGGGAACGTTCTCTTCCTCAATTTGAAGACTTGAGTGAAACATTTTGTTAGGGCCTATGTTCCCTTGCCTTAGAAACCATGAACTTTCAGATGATCGGCTTTGGCCAGGCCCGATTTAGTCAGCCACTGGCATATGTTTTCGCGCTGGTCACCCTGAAGCTGAAGCACTTCACCGTATTGGGGATGATCGATCACGGTGCCGTTGCAGGCAAACTCCTTCTTACATGAGCGCACAATCTTCTTCAGATCGTATTCGGCTGAGAGGCCTTGGACGGTGGTCAGAGTTTTGCGGCCGTTCCGCTGTTGAATCCTTATATGTACGAGGCCGTCCTGTATGTCATCATCAGGGCCCTTGCTTGCATCAGCAAATGGGTCGCGCACGTTGAGGTTCTGTATGGACATACGAAAAGCCGAAAGTAAGCGTACACTTGTACAATTGAACGAATTAACAAGCAAAAATGCACTCCGATACGCTACTGCTATCGTTTGGGAACTTTTTCTTGTTGAACTACAAAATTTACGAATGGGAGATGTTTTTTTTTTTATTTTTATTTTATTTTTTGACTATTTTTTTCTACAGCATAACCAAAAACTGACACTAAACGTTTGTTAAATGAATGTGCACTGACTTGAAAAATCGACAATGACGCCGTAAAAACAGTTTGCTGTGATTTGTTTGTTTCGATCATAAGCTGTCAATTAATTGTCCGACTAATGGGAACCAAATGTTGTTGAACCTCAGCCAATTAGTTTCAATAGACAAGACCCAGCGATTTTTAAAGCATTCAGGCACAATTATTTTCTAATTTACGAAATTGCTGAATTTTCTTTGGAAGCAGGCGCATAAAACGGTTCATAAAATTTAATAAACGCCACTTCTTGCACCAAAACAGACAGACTACATCCCTCCAGGGGCAAGATGAGCAAGCCCCAAATGCATAAATTCAATTTCGTACAAGAAACGAAGAGCTGGCGAATAAAAATGTGGCCTGCTCTTAGGCGCTGTAGCGTAAAAATATGTTTTTGCCTGATTAATTTTGCGGCAAGCGGTTGTAAAATGGAAGAAACACATAATACAAAATGGAACAAGAAACCAAGTGCTAACCAGAACACAAAAAAGTAAAAGGCCACGCGCTGGAAAATTAGAAAATTTGCATTTAGTGAGTGGATATGTGTGTGTGTACACACACAGAAAAGTAGGCAACAAAAACTTTCGCTCACTCACATGCATATTTTTCGAAACTCACACCTGCGGTTTTATGTTTGCCAAGTTCATGATGACTTTTGTGTTTTCCGGTGCTTGCAAAAAAAAACACTCACAAAAACAACTAGAAAGCACAGGGAAATTCATGAGTTTTTGCTGGCCTTCGGCATGCATGCAATGGTACATTTTTCTCCATTTTATTATTTTTCTTAACCTTAACCAAATTAAAAAAGTTTCGGCATTACGTTTCAATTCTAATGAGACTGTCATGCTGCGAGATGTATTATGCAAATAAGGTAAGCAAGCATTCTGCCTTTCACAGAGTCGCACATCATGTTAACATTTTTGCGCTTTACAACACCTTAAGAATCGGCTTCTAAAAGCATTCGTCAAACAAATTATGCGCTTAATGCAGCACACAGCAGTTGTAATTATACAGAATTTCATGCGGCGTAAAAACCGAATACAAAACTCATTCTTCATATTCCGCATGTTTTCCCATTGGCGAACACACACACAAAACGACAAAGAACCAGAGAGAGAGAGAGAGCAAATGAGAAAGAGAGGGAACGGGAAAGATACCGGAAACTGTGCTTTAAATTGAAAATATGATGAATGTGCGCCGCTCAAAGCTGCTGCATGTTGTTTTCATTTTGCGTTGTTCGTCTGGTAAATAATGAAAAATTATATGCACGCACACGCATACATACACAGACACAGGGACAGACACACACACATACCCACAGACAGTAGTGAGTGCGCGGTAAAGAACTAAAACTGTTATGCAACACTGGCAAACATTGTGTGCCACGTGCTTTTGGGCGCTGTTAAATATAAAATTCTATGAATTTGTACGTGCATCATTTGAAAATCGTAAAACTTGCAAGTGTAGCTTGTTGTTGTTTAGTCGACTGTGCTTATATTTCTTCACCACTGCCAGCAGACTGTTTGTAGGTACTAGAGATGGGCACAAATCTGCCACACACTGTTTAAATGCTTAAAGGAAATCGAAATCGGAAAATCAGTTATCATACAAACAAACAAATAAACCCTGAACACTTCGTCTATTTGTGGAAAAAAACAGAGTTGATAAGAAGATGAAGATCGAAGGATCTGGAGCTGTGTAAAAAGGCGGTAGAAAATCTGACCTTTAGACCTGCCATTAATGCCACAAAAATATCTAAAAAACGAGAGAAACAATTGAGTTTAGTACGCATTAATTTAAATAAGTCTATGAGTGCACAGTTATATTGTATAGCACTATTTTTGAGATTATGTTTTGATATTTGGATTTAAAAAATTTATTTTTATCATTAATTTTAATCAACTGCTGAATGTATTGCAGGACGCTCGATTCTAGTATTCTATTCGTTGTATGAATTGAATGGAATTTTTTATAAACTGCTCATTTTTTGCTATTTTTTATTTATTTCATTCAATTTAATAAAATCACAATATTATCTAATAGCGAAACCGAATAGATGGGAGGATTTTATTTGATCAACGGCCAGCTATGTCCCGATTTACAGCATAAAGTAATCAGAGACGTTATTAGCCCTAACGATAAAAAGAAAGAAATAGAGAAGATGCAATTAAATTAAAAGAAAATAAAAATGAAATTAAAATAAAACACCAAACGTAAAATAAGAACTAGTAAAGTAAAATTGAATTTAAAACCTTAACAAAAAAATGTATTACGTTAACTAAAATGTTCATTTTGTCCACTGAAATTGTAGCGGTTTAAATAATATTCGATTGTTTTATTTACAATAACTTTTGCTCCTGTTGTAGTTTTGTTTTGTTGTGTCACGATGGGTCACGACCAAAAACACGGTCCATGTCCACCTTTAGTGTTTATGTGCGTGTTTGTGAGTGTTTATGTGTTCTGTCATAAACGCCCCAAAAAGGTAAACTGCCTTCTGCATTTTTTTTTTGTTCTGTGGTTATATTATTTTTTATATTTCTGTAAAAGCGCTTACTCTTTATGTAATTATAATATTACTGATGAGGATGATGGGGATGATGGCAATGGTGATGATGACGATGACGATGAAGAAGACGATGATTTTTCATGATGCTGAAGCATGCACTGTAATTTGTCTTAACTTCTCGGTTTATTTGCTCCAGTTTACGACTATATGTGTATGCGGCTGCCAGAAGTTGAATTAAAATTTTATGCGCTACTGGGCCATGTGTAAAAATTCATAATTTGCACTCTCGTAAATTAAATTAAAGCCCAAAAAATTGCAGTCAACTTGATTTATATCTGGGAAATGAAATGTTAGCTTGTTATAAAACTCAGCCCTGTAATTTGCCCATACCATCTATTTGATAAATTATACTACATAAATTAATTGTAGAGATCTCATACTCATTAAGCAATACGATACAGTGGCCTACAAGCGTGTTTTTTTGTGTCCCGCGCGCATTGTATGCTAATTGCTTCATAAACTCCACCTAATAACTTAATCCCACACCACTTAGCACACAGCTCGTATACCGTATACACAATCCTAGGGCTTAGCGGTTGGCGTGTGGAATAGAAATAGAAGCTGCGCTTTTATCTACCAGTCGAATGGCACAATCAATATTTAGGTTAAACTGCACGTTGGCATGTGATAAACGCGCTCTAATGAACGTTTCGTTGTCATTCGGAGCGCCAGTCAACTGTCTGTCATTCCATTCATTCAGTCATGCAAACAAATAAAAACGTTTTTATTGTAATCCGCAATGTCAAAACATTACAACGGATGTTTGGTAAGCGATACGAGTAATGGAACTGTTACAAACACACCATACATACATAGATCCATAGAACACAAGTCGTGTGTTTAGGCGAGTATCTACACCTGTATGTGTATGTGTGTATGTGTATGTGTGATGGCTTTACTACTATTTTCTACCTCCGTTTGCCAAAGTCGCCTCGTCTTCCGAGCATGGCACAAAAACTATAAAATGCGTAGCCCAGAAAAAATAAAGAAAAAAGTAAGTGAAAAAAAGGGCGAAAAATAAAAAAGGTTTAAGGCTTATTGATTTTCCATTGATAAATGGTTGACATTTTGTGCCGTCTCTTTTGCTGCACAGGTTAAATAGTTAAAGAATGTCTGCCACATTAAAAAACAATTTCCGCTAAATCACTTTTAAGCGGGGCACGCACACACACAAAAGAGGCGTGGAAGATGGAGATGATGAAGCGTTCATAAGGGTGACCATGCCAGGTTTCGAAAATTTATAGCAATTTTAAAAGGGATTTCAAAAGGGGTAATAGTCTTCGGCACAGAAATGTTAATACCTTAATACAATTCTAATATCAAATTGAGCAATTTTTAATTATTTGTAAATTATTATTTAATGTTTCGGCTACGGTATAAAAGTTGTCTTTCTGCAAAAAATAAAATTAAAGATTTTCGAATTTTATAACACATTCATACATTTTATTAAAATCCTTATTCGAATGTATTTTTTCCTCACTATTTTTATTTAAGAAATCGAACGTTAACTTCATGTTTTAAAATATGAAATCGTTAGCAATTAAAAATAGTATGGAGTTGCAACATGAAGTTAGAAACTTAAAATAACATTTATAATGAAACAAAAATGGTAACAATTTCTTCAATTTAATTCAAAATGTTTGCGACCTATCATTTGTTAATTATAATATAATATAACGACTATGACATAAATGATTATAAATTGCATAAAATATTCCTAAATATAATTCGACTTTTCATTCGAATGTATTTTTTAAGAAGTTCAACTAAACACGTCATGTTATTAAATATTGAAACGTTGGCGATTAAAGCTTAAGTCGTACGTAAAATAACCATAATAAAGAAACTGCAATAGTCAATTTAATTCTAAATATTAGCGACCTCTAACGAGGCTTATGTTTGCTTTGAAAGTTTACATTTCTTGTATTTTCAAAAAAGATTCAATATTTGTTCTTACATGTATGGTCACCCTATTGTGGTGCTGTGAATAGTAAAGTTTCCGCAGAGGCAAGGCCAACCATAAAACAGTACCTTATGTAACAAATCAAGTGCCTGAAGGTTATTTTTTATGGCCCTGCTGCTTTGTGTGAGTGAGCTATATATTTGGGCATATCGCCTGGCATACTAGGTTGCAGACGAACACGTAGTCAGCTTCGATTGTAGCGCATAAGAATTTCAACTATACTCGATCTAGACTAGTTTTCTCCCTGCGGCAAAAATGAAAGAAAAAGAGAAAAATCTCAAAGAAATATTAATAAAAGATGAGCAACATTACAGTTTTGCTTGCTACTACATTTTTTCTTCACTTCTTAGGTACGTCCAACCCAAAACCGTAAAAGTAAAAAAAAAACAACAGCAAACATTTTTACTACTTCCAATGCGATGTCCTTTGCTAGCCTCCAGCCTTTTGTTGACCTTTTTCGACTGTTCCATCCGACATGGGGTTGTGCCGGTTTGGGTTCGAGTCTCTAGCTACTTTAAAGACCAACGATGCAAAGACAGGAATGCAAAAGGAAAACGTCATAAATTTGTAACACTTTTTGCTGAGCAGACGGCAACTCAGACATAACATAGCCGCCATGCTTGAGAATCTTAAAGCAGCGCCTAGGAAGCTGCCTCTCATGTATGAGTGTATGTGCTAGACTACTAAAAAGAAAACAACAGCAACAACAACAATCAAAACTTAGCCTTTGGCACAATTTGTCACACATACATATACATGAGACATCAATGACACACAGAAATGTCGTACAAGTACCGTGGAAGCCATGTTGGTTTTTATTTGTTTACTCTTTGAGCATAGTACTGTAGTTGCTGTTGTTGTTGTTTGAAATGCCATCGGTTGTTGGCCTATTTGATTAAGAAATTGTTTAGAACTAATGTGAGGCAACTTTTGCTACCACAAGCCCATCGCTGGCGAAATTCACAGAGAGTTGTATATTAAATAAAATATGAAGCTCGAAGTTTATGATGCATCATCAAAGGGCAGAGATGGAAACCAACTGTCGACCGTTTGCAAATTAGTCATGCGCATATAAATTCTATCTTATTTATGCCTGTGATGATGTATGCGTCTCAAACAAGACCACATTTAACCTCAGTTAGCAACGAGAGTGTGCGCATATGTTTGCTTCTACCATTCAAAAATGTATGCACAAACATGTAAAATGCGATGAGAAACGAGTAAATACACTTGCAGAAAATGGGCCCTATATGAGTCTCTGAAATGTAAATTAAATTAAAAGAGGTGCCTTTCTCAAACAGAAGAACAACCTCAAGACTGAACTACTTATAAATTAGTAGTCGCAGCTTTAATAACAGCACATAATAGTCCGCATTAAATACACATTATCGTATAACTTCAATGTTCCTTGTGAAATTTAAATATTTACTGGCATACGATTAAGAGCCCTAATCCAGAATTAATAAAGACAGGTTATTTAAACATATGGGATATTTGTATATATTAGGCGCAATGCCGGAATGCAGTTGTGGTAATTCCAATGCTTTTACTTCGCACAATTATTCCTTTATACCTTGTACTCGAAACGTTAAAGGATATTCTCAAATTATTTAATTTAGTAGCAACTAGAAAAAGGCATGGTAGACCCCCCCTATGAAGGTTTAAGCGGAAGACGAATTAGTGTACATGCTTCTGCCTGCAGTTGATTGGTTTCTGCGATTCAGGTGCGTACAGATATTCAGACTCATGCACATACGAGCTATAAATGCATGCAAATGTAATTAATTAAATTATATTTAGACTGGCCAATTATTACGATGGGCGAACCCACACAACAGATTTAGGAAGTAAATATATTCATTCAGAGTAGTATCACATATTCAGAAGAATAAATATACAGGTAGGGATATCAGCTATTTAGCTCTTTGATTGTAGCCGGAACATTGCTTTAATTGTTTAGAAAAATATAAATATAAAATTACGATTTCTTAGATAGATCAATTTTTTAATTATATTAAATTTTTGTAACACAAGGGATATATGCAACTCAGATATCAACTATCTACAATAATATAGTACACGAAACATTCTTCATATTGTTTAAAAAAATAAAATAAAAAAAATATAAATATAAATATAATTGTTAATGTTTAAAAGCTCCTTATAATTCATACTTACGATTTTTTAGAGAATCAAGTTTTTAATTATCCACATTTTTTTCAGTGTACATATAAAAACTCTCAAAAATAACGTCCGTTGGTAACATCGCTTCAGTGCGTGCGTGTGTGTGTCGGTCCACACTGCGTATGCGTAATTTGATTTTTCGTCTCTTTGGCCTGCGGATTTCGTTTGAACTGTTTCCGTTTTCCGCCATGCATGGCCATGATTTTTATGCGCTTACGCATTTGTCGTTGTCGTTCAAATCGTTGCCGACAACTTTTTGTCCAAAGCATAATCGTACACTGTGTTGGCCTTTTTTGTTAGCGCTTTTTGCTCTAGCTCCTTTTGATTATATCTCAATCAATTGGTGGCATTTTTATGTTTGCACATTTCGACATCTGTGGGTTTTTGAAATGCTCCCAGTTATACTTTTTTTACGATGCCTGCGGCTATTTGCTGTGAAGTCCCATGAAAATTTGTAAGCACTTTAAGTTGTTTCCTTTGCTTTGGCTTTGGCTACACTTCAGACTCAATGTTTTTTTGTTTTGTATAGTATGTATAGTATATATGTTGTATAATAGTAACTGTGTGTGTGTTTGCATAAAAGTTGTTTATATCAAATTTTACAATTTTATTGTATTGTTGCAAATGTTTACAAATTGTGAAAAAATACTTCAAATTGAATTCATTGTTTTGTGTTACATGCGAAGTTGCAAACGGCACGCAAATAGCACAAATAAAATAAATATAAGCACAAAATTTTCAAAGTGCTAATAGGCAAAAAATACAGAATTAAATATACATTTTTCGAAAAGATAACAATGTTGTTACATGCGAAGTTGCAAGCGGCATGCAAATAGAACAAATAAAATAAATATAAAAGATTATAATGTTGTTCTTAAAGAATTAACTTATTAATAATTTAAGCAATCCCAGGGTTTTAAATATTTTATTTGCATTTGCACAGCTCCTTGAAAATGTGTTTTAAATGCTTCAAAAAGCGAACCTTCTGGTGCTTTAAAGCATCCTTGTCCTGCCCGAAATCTGTTGTTGCCCTAGGCAAGCGTCAGTCAAATACAATTCAATTTTGCTTAACAAATTTTTGTTTACCTACCGTAGCTGCCACCTCACATGCCTAAGCCGAAGTTCACTGATCTGCAAAAAAAGGGCCAAGTTATTTTATAAAATTATATTTCATCTAGCAAACTGCCTGCCCCTCCCCCTTTCCCCCTCAGCACCTTCCTGCCTCCTGGCCAGGCTTTCTGGCCTGTCCAGTTCGTCGAGTAGCAGCATAATTTTCATTCAATTTCGCTCATTCGTTTAGCGACCGTTGCTGCTGACTCTGCCATTCGCTGTGATGTGGGTCCGGACTCATTTTGTTGACTGCATTCATAGTTATTTGTGTGTTTATCCACTTAGAAATGAAGCGATTTGATTCGTTGCTAAATGAGGCATTTTGTGCAATCATTTGCATTGACTTGTTTAGCAATGCGGCAAAAATCAGAGTGAGGAGGCCAACTATTCAATTGAGAGCGCCCAACAAAATACATAGTTGAGCGGCTTGAATGCGGCCTATTTCATAATCACTTTAGCTAACTAAAGGCATATGCCAGAGCATCCAACCAAGCACTGACCGCTCAGTGTTTTTCAGCTTCATTAAATTGTGTTTGTTGTTGGAGCTCTTGCTTTTGTTTTTGTTTTGCCGTTGATATCCCGCAGCCACCGCCCCACTTTGACTTTGGCTCATAGCTGAAAGTGCACTTTGGCGCGAATTTCCTTTTCTTGTTGCAGGCTTTTCCTTTACCCAACGAAGCGGTTGTCGGTTGTGCTCCTCGTCGTTTGCCCCACTTTGGCGGCACTAAAGTGTTAAATCGCATAATTATGTCTCTCATGGCGCGCACTTCACTAAACTCACAAGTTTTTGCCGTCGTCATTCTTAGCACCGTTGCTCGCCTTTGGCAATGTTTGTTGTCATGGTTGTTGTTGTTGCAGCTGCTGCTGCTGCTGGTACTACTGCAGCTTCCTTTAATCTCATATGACACTGCTTTCTTTGTACTTTCTCTGTTTTTGTTCTGAACTAAGTATGTTTGCGTGTGTTGGTGAAATGTGTTGAAAATATCACGCATATTATGAGATTTTTTCGTTTGCGGCATTTTTCTTTTTGTCTTGTGTGTTTGCTTTGTTATCCCTGCAAGTGCAGCATGCGACTCTCGACTTAATTATATTTTGAGGCCCTTGTCTGACATAAAAGCAGCAGCAAATTCCTAGGGCATGTGTACGAGCTTGTGAAAAGCACACTCTTTGATAGCAATAGCAAACAAACAAATAAGGCCACAAGTATGTACGCCCATTCCGCATCAACTCGGTATAAGGAAAAAGTTTTCATGCCCTAACGCGCCTACAACTTAATGGCTCAATGAAGAGCACTTTGCGTCAACTTTTCAACACACATTACGGAAAAATAATTTGCATACTTTTAGTCCAAAGTATTTGCCAACTATTTGAAGGAAGAAAAAGTGAAGTTTCTTTTGTTTTGTTTGCATACTAAAATTTAATTGCATGGCCTAGACAATATCTAAGGCAAAAGCAGACCCACCATGTAAATATTCATCCGGATGAGCGGCGAACAAAACAAAACAAAAAATGGCTTGTAATAAATCTCGGCGCACACGTAGGCGCGTAACAGGCCAACGGACTAGGCATGAAAATATCCTTAAAGATAAGCCAACTACAGGCGCTTATCTAGCCCAAATGCCGCACAAATCCCTTGTCGGCAATTTGAAACATTTAAAGACTGGCTGACGCTGAGATTTGGCTCACTAAGATGGAGCGGTCCAAGACCAGGGAGAAGGGCGATGGTGAGGTAGCAAGGAGAGCTCGTAGCCCACTCGTTTATCTCATTCGCTCATTCTTTTTGCCAAGTTACGCACTTCCCTATTCCCTTTATTGTACGTCTTGCTATTGCAATGATGGTCGCTGGTAATCTATAAAAAAGCAACTGCCAGAAGTGCGTGCAAGCGGGTGGGAGTTGTTGTTGTCATCGGTATAGGATAGCGTCCACGCGTCCGAACAATCAACCAACCGAGCGCGTGTCACAAATCCTGACAACACATAGTAACGCCTAATGTCTAACTGTTGCGTCTTTCCCCCACACTAATAAATACGAAACTGTTCAGCTGCGGCTGATTTCGAGCTGACAGGGCACATTGGGCCAAAAACAGTTTTGAAAACGCAATACAACCGAATCGATATAATATCGAAATGTTAACAAATTCAGGAAGAATTATAAGTGACGTTACAAGTCAATAATAAAATAGCATGCCTTTAATAATAGATAGTAAGCATCAAAAGTATAAAAAACGACAGTTAACATTTCTATAGCCATCTACCTTAGAAAATATATTTTGTTTAAAGTATTAAAGTATTTAAAGTATTATTAAAGTAACTATAGCATCCCCGCTGTTTAAAAGACGATTAAAACACAAAAACACACCAAAATATTGATACACCAAAAATACTTCAATAATATTTTTTAAAAAATAATAATACCCGGAATATGTAAGTAATTTCAAAGTATGGCAAAATATAATGGAAAAAGGTAACGAAAGTCGGTACGGAAATTGATATTAACTGCTAATGTGCAACATTTCTATATCATCTACTTTAGAAAATATATTTTGCTTAAAGTATTACAGTTTTAAAGTACTATTTAAAATATTATTAAGGTAACTATAGCATCCCCGCTGTTTAAAAGACGATTACCGACATCGCAATTCATTAAGAAAGCAAGAAACCAAAGCACAGTTGGGATATTGACTGTAATGCTTTTAAAAAATGTAACAAGTATTGAAAACGTATTAGATTTGTCCACGTTATTAAATATTCGTCCACCACCTGCATGTAATTCTACAAAATATCTTTTATTATACTTAGTAATAAGGAATTTCAATACATGGCAAAATATAATGGAAAAAGGTAACGAAAGTCGGTATGGAAATGAATATTCATATCAAAAAACTACATATTTAATTTGAGATAAATTCCTGCGTTCCTGACACACTGTGTGCAACGATAATCGTTCGGTTGCCTTCATTTTTCTAATATCTTTATAAGTATTGCAGTACATTAGGAGTATTAAGAGGGCTGTTGTTTATTATTTAGCTTGTCATATCGTGAATTTGTTATGACGCAGCTGAGAGAAGCACATGTGGCGTATGCGCTTAACATTAAGACTGAACATCTATCGGAATTTTAAATAACTGTTAGCTCCGGCTTTGAGCACAACACGCATACGCTGCACATTACCATTTAAATTGTTTGTGCACGCACAAATATTAACTTTCAATTACCAAGTGGGAAAAATGATTTGAGCAACTCGTGCGTAAATGCAAACAAGGCTATATATAAACACCGTTTGTCCCATTGCCGCTTCTTTATTTACTTTAGCTCAAACGAAACAGAAAGAAATGAAACGAAACGAAATGACTTCAAATAGCAGCTTTCATAAACAGTTGATCGTCGTCGCCGTCGTCGGTGTCGCTTGTCCTTGTAGTCCTTTTTAATGTCTAATCAAATAACTGGAGAGAAACGCCCATTGTTGTCGCTCGCTAAAGCAAACAAAATTAAAGACACGCTGGCACACACGACGTATACGCAATGCACAAAACGTCTGAGTAAATTCTCAAAATTCCGCTTGAATTGCGCGCTGATGAACAAACAGAAAATGGGGAAAGCGACGATGACGAAAAGTCGAGAGCATCGAGAAGAAAAATGAACAAAAACCCCGTCAGACTGTTAGCAAGCAAATCGGTAAATTGCAAAAACATGTTGGCGGCACAAGTGAGAGGGAAATACTAGTGAGCAAGAGCGGGATAGTACGTCGTTGAATGGCTGATGAATGAGCTAAAGTGCAGTCGCGTGTGTGTTGACTTGAGCGTATGTGTGTTGAAGGAAAAGGCATGCAAACAATGTTGCCAAAAAAAAAGGACAAGTCTGTAAAGTGAGCAAAAGCAGTGGAAAAGATGGCTGTTTCTGTTACAACTACCATTGTCTTGAGCGCAAACACGAGTATATAAGTTACTTTCACTAACGCGAGTGGTTTTTGTGCTTCAACTGTTATTTTGTTTACCTGTCATTAGAATGTAGCAGAGTGCTTAAAGCTGTATGCTTTGAGCTAATTACGAAATATTTCGCAAAGGAAAATTAAATTAAATATTTTGAAGCTCATCCGTGCTTGTGCGTGCTTTATGTGTGCCGCATTGCCGTATTCAACGACTTATTCTACAAAGTGATGCATGCACAATACCATGTCTTGCCCCATGGGTATATGTCAAGCGCAGCAGCATCAGTCACAAAAACAGCATATAAATTATTTAATTCTAAAAGCAAACTAAATTGAATTTTTAATCATCATATGAATGGCAGTACATAAATGTGCGTGTACTACACTGAACAAAAAGACTTGTAGACAAATGCTAAAATAACAAACAAATGTATGCATTTTGTGTTGGGGGCAGTTTTTATATATCCTTCTGATGTGTCTGCAAGCTGTTGAGCCCGTTCATTTCAGTTACATAATTGAACATAAATTATTAAATTATCACCTCCAATGCGTTTAGGTGGCATTTCTTCACCCTTATATATAGTAACTCATAAAAAAAAAACTTAACAACTTTTAGTACTCTGCAATAATCATAATTTTTTCACCATTTTTTACATGAATTTATTACTCGTATATTCTTCACCCACAACAAAGTAACGTATATCGTATTGTTCACATATGATTGGCCAACCAAATCCAATCCAAAGTCCTTTTCTTCTCTAGAGCTATTTCGTTCTAGCTTTACACCAAAGATCACTTTTTTGCTGTCATACAAACTACATTATGTAGGATGCATTTTTGCATGGATTAATTTTTAAAAGCGGTATGCAAAGTGTTAAATGTGTTTTTTAGTTTTATGCAACCCTTTGTTACGTGGAAGGAAACACATAGAATATACATTCGTGATCAATAATATGAATCAAATCGATCCACTTATGTTCGTCTGATTGGATCAACGCCTTTATTTCTGAAGCAGCTACAGTATACTGCCTTTTTATAGCCTGTACCCAAAGGGTGAAAGGCTATACTAGTTTTGTGCGCATGTATGTAACACACAGAAGGAGGCGTGGCAGACCCCACAAAGTATATATATTCTTGATCAGGATGAGAAGACGAGTCGATATAGCCATGTCCGTCTGTCCGTCTGTCCGTCTGACCGTCTGTCCGTCTGTCCGTCTGTCTGTATGAGCGCAAGGATCTCAGTAAGTACAAGAGCTAGGATAACCAAAATTGGTATCAAGGTTCCTATAAGCCCTAGGCAGAACGAGTTTGTTTATTTTTTCTGATACACCCCCCCACTCCCCCGCAATTCGTATTTTTTCTTATAACTTCCGTAATTCTCGGAATTTAAAAATCAATTTTGGTAGGTACATCCAGTTAGTACTAATGTGTCCGTGTGCCAAATTTCATCATGATAGGTCAATTCTGAAGAAAGTTATAGCCATAAGTAAAATCGCTGCTCATGCGCTGCCTGCAGCTCTGTCGGCAGCGCTGCCCGCAGCTGTTGTTGTTGCTGCTTTTGTTCAACTTTGTGCTGCATACATACACGCATATAAACACGCATAGGTACGTGATGTAAATGTGTGCTGTTAAAACTGAACATAAACATGTATTCTAATTTAATTTAATTAATTATTTTAATTAATTAATTCATTCATTTTTTTTAATAATTTATTTTTTTAAATTTTTTTTTTTTTTTATTTTTCCTTTTTGTGGAGAGTACAGGCTATTTTACTGTCGGGCTTGCTGGACTGTAGCGTTCTATCTTGTTTTATTTTCCACTCCATCCCTATTTTAAATTTGAGGTGACACTAAGGAGTGTTAACAAAATTTGTAAAGTATAACGTTTTGATTTAGTTCATTGCCATAACTATTGGGCTGTTTTCGACAAGTCGTATTCATTTAACTCAGCTCAGAAAAAATGCATACATTTGGGTAAAAATTTAAATATGTTTCAGAAAATATTCTAAAAAAATGTTTTTAAGATTTTTAACTCAACTTATTATTTGCATTGCATTTATTGAAATTGATATATATTATATTATATTCTTTTTATTGTTTTAAGGACTTTTAACATGTTTTTTTTAATCATGCTATTGAGTAAATTTAAGCGCTTATCTTTTTTAGAAGAAAATGTGAGATTAAGTGAAATTTCGATTCTTTTTCAAACAATTTATATTTGAGGTATCTTCATAAATTACAAAAATTACAAATTTGTTCAGTGTAGCAATATTGTGTATGGGCATGCACAGCGGTCATAAAATGAAATTATCCGCATATATCAGCGTATTTAATCTTAAGGAACGTTTACAACATGCCAAGCAAAATAAAAACTATAGTTTTTAATTAAAGCTGTGCAAAATAACTACAAGTGAGTAGCGAGTAGCTATACACACACACACACAAAACCCGCAGACCCATATAAGAGCCAGCTAATGGCCAATCCTCACGCTGCGTACTTTGTGAGCGCCATTGAAAAGTGTTAACAGTAAGTAACAACCTCATTTGGCTGGCAAAATGGCAGCGGCGCTTGGCGCTCCAAAAACCACTTTAATGCGCATTGTGGGGTGTCTATGTGTGTGTGTGTGTCTATAAGTATGTGTTCGTGTGTCTATTTGTGAGGTGTGTTCTAAGCGCTTATTGTGCCTGTGGCGTCGACATGCGCATATTGCTTTCAATGCCCGTTCCCGTTACTGGCATTGTTGTTCTTGTTGTTGTTGCTGTAGTCGGTCTGAGATTGCAGCAGAAAATGAAAAATAGCTGGATTTTCATTTAAGCCCATGGCTTAAAGTGCGCGCTCTGACGCACTCTCACACACACACACACACACACACGAACAGAGAAGCTCTGGTGCTGTGAAATGCTGCGTATGAGTAACGGGAAAATACGATTTTCGTTATGATTTTGCTGTCAGTCCTGAATGCTCCTAAATGGTCTGCTCACCAGCCCATCCAATCACCTCTTATCTGCACGGCTACAGAACGAACCATTCAGTTGCTAATAAATGCGTGCAAATTAGTTATAAAAGTCAATGGGACCCCAAAAAGCGAGCAAATGAACGACTCTCGCTTAATCAAAAACTCATCTTAATTACTATGATTTCTATATGCGAGCTGTATGTTTTAGTTACACACATGTGTGTGTTTGTGTTAGCGCATTTCTGGCAGCCTTAATCTGTCAGCAACGTTCGGATTTGACGTTTCGGCAGAGCGAGCGACTTCAGCCTGATTAATTTTTGGGCAATGCGGTTGCCCATGCTGAACTTTGAACGGTGAAAGGGATTCTGTGATACATTTGGCATTTTGGAAATTTGTGTGTGGGTTGTACGCAGTCAATGAAAGGTTTACTAAAAGTTCATTTTATCTTTGGTGTTGAGGAAAAATTAAAAGTATGGCTTTACAAAACTTTTAAATTTGATAATCATTTAATAAAATGTGTCTGTTAAAACATGAATAACGTTAAAAATATATATTTTACGATATGAAATGTGTTTGTTATAATACGAGGCTTAAAAAATATATTTTACTATTTGCAATGAACTTCACCAACTTAATTATGGTATATTAAGTGCATTTAAAAGAAGGGTATGTAAGTGTAAACGAGAATTGCTAGACACAAAGAAGGCGTGAAATAGCAGACAATAACACAGCACACAAAAACAACAAGAGGGAAGTGCAGAAAAATTAAAAGCCAAAAAGCGCAACACCAGATTCAGCCAAACATTACAAGTACCATATAGATGTACTATAGGCCTAATGTATTTCCATTTATATATAGGAACAAAAATAATCAGACTCATAGGGGGAAAGAGGCATTATAAATGTCGTAGTGCATAGGTGAGAAAACATTAATGATTTAGTTTCAATTATTTAACACAATCTTCAAATAAATAAAAAAAAGGCAATACAAAATTAAATAGTTATGTACTGTAAACAAGAAATTTATTTGCCCGAAACAAGGGAAAACATATTCGTAAAATTTTTTTGCTTTAAGCGAACTCTTAAGCGAGATTATTAAATTTTAGCTTTGCAGGTAAACCAAGGCCTTGTGCCTATCAATGAATGCTTACACTGTTTTAGACATAACCCACAATTAATTATTTCCCGACTTTTATTTCAAAAAATGACATACAAACCGGCAAAAATTAACAAACAATTTCACTCCAGCACTACAGCCACAAACTGAAGGAGGGGGTTCGGATTCTTCTTCTTATTCTTCTTTGTGCTCCTGCTATAGGAACATATAACACAGCACTGTCTGGACTGACTGCTTGACTGTTGCTTTATATCTTGTTTACATTGGTCCCAGGTCCCTATATTTGTATTTTAAAAACTCAAAGCTTTCGTATTTCATAAAATCAAAGTAAGGTTCAATACATAAATAGTTCCTTTTGAGAAACTCATTTTAAAAGAGGAAAAGGAAATATTATTTGTAGCAGTGTGAAGCTTGCCAATTAATGCCGGCGCTCAACAAAAACTTCTCACAATTACAATACAATTTCAATTAAAATCATATTTTTCATTGGAAAACGTGGAACGCACACACTTATCCAATCAAAAAGGGCAATTTATCATTTAGTATATATGTATGTACACGGTATACTATATAAGTAATTTATGCTCAACTCAAGCTCAGCCACACACAACCGCATATACGAGTACATAAGAACAACTTTCTGTAATGGAATGCGCGAAAACTTGCGCTCTTCAGCTGTCATTGAAACGCATTCTTCAATGAACTCAATTGAAATGTCAAATGGAAATTTTGCGCTTTTCATGTCAAAAATGCTCATTAATTTATCAATTCCATTGGCCGTTTACAAAAAGGGAGAAGACGAAAATAAAATGGAACTAGCTATAACATTTTTCTACTTAAATTTGCATTTATCAATTTGGCTCCCCCAACAAAAAAGATTGTGCCAAACTGGTTATTATTTCAATCAATTGAATCGACCGAAAGGGCAAGCAGGCTCCTCCTCTGGCTGCGGCCTCTTAGTTTGAAATTTCTATGAAAGGAAAATATTGTGCTTCACTGACGACCCACAGGACTTGTCAGGCTAATTTATCAATGGCTGGCGACTCGGCAAATATTTTGTAATGGCAAGTAATTTTTTCTATCGCTTCGCCAAAGAGTTGAAAACGTGCCCAAGACCCGATGTTTGGCTCGCTTCTGCTTCCTTTCTTGTGTGATTGAAGGCGAATTGTGTCTGAAGAGTTTGAAATTTTATGGCATTGGGATTTGTGGTCGACCATATTTAACCTTTGCCTCCTTGCGCTGACAGCTCGTCTTTGCATCTGCCTCTTTTTAATTACATTTGTAGGGTAGCTGTCAAACTTTTTGTAAAGTTTTTAGACTCTATTGGCACACAATTTCAGATTTGGTCTTTTTTCCATGAATTTTGATGACAAAATTTGTCCATAGCGTCATATTATATTTTTCAATTTTTACGACATAAAATGTCAGCAAAGGCATTTTTCCATTAAACTCTGAAGTTTTTTTTCGCACCCCTACTTCAGTAGGGCATTGTGTTGACTTTTAAGCACGTCAACCGCATTACATCAACCGCAAATACCACAGGAGCGTATCAGTTGTGTCCTCATATAAGAGAAAAACTCAATCAAACTGTTAATCGACATGTCCTGTGCCCCACCTCCTCCCCACAACACCACAACCTCCTCGATGTGAGCAAACAAAGGCCACTGCCATGACTTCTCATGTGGGAAAGGACGGGTGGGTGCGTGCGTGCGTGCGTGCATGCGTGCGTGCGTGCCATGCCCACATGCCAAGCATGCCAAAAAACCTTTTCTCTTTTTCCTTCCATTTTTGTATGAATTTCAGGCATAAAATGTCAATAATAAGTATGTGGGGCATTTGCGCTTCGACAAAGATATGTCAATAGTTCGAAAGGCCGTACTGCATTGCAATTGGCAATCATATATTATTCCTTCTACTGTGCTGGTTATCGAGTAATCGAATTGAGTGACCCCTAAGAATGGTAATCGCAGCTTCGAATTAGATCAGATACTTTTATAAGAGTCCAAGCGAATTATTACAAGTTGCTAAGCCCGTAAAAGTTTAACGTAATTTAAGAAAAAAAAGTATTATTAAAGAAAAATAATTCTAAGCATTTATTATGGTTGTTAAAATCTTATATACTGCTGACTGCATTAATCTTTTTGGATTTTTTTTTTACAATTTTACAAAACTAAAATCGTTTAAACCTTGAGTGAACTAAATTAAATTCAACTAATGATGTGCTAATTCAAGTAAGCATTTGAATTCATATGGTTATTTGATTCTATAAAAACAAATCGATTTTTATCTAAACTTTCAAACATCGATTAAGTGGATTGTTTGTCGATTTTCCGCCATTCTCTGTGTAGAATTTTTGAATATTTTGAAATAGTATGTTATTTGTTTTTGAACAAGGTTAAAGACATATTATAAATAGACATCACAATAAAATAATTAATTATAAAAAAGGTTGAATCTACCAACTAAATTTCTCACACATCTATATCACAATTTTTAAGCATTTTTTTCTTCTACACGTGAAAAATATATTTTATTTCTTATGTTATTTCTCTACTTAAATCTGTAACAGCTTTGTCAGTCTACCGAGTTTTTGCAATTTTCATGTAGGTGAGAATTTGCCATTGTGGTTTCAAAATCCTATTTGTGTTTATTACTGAACCACTTTTATTAAAGAAGTGCAATTTAGTATCTTATATTAAAGTACTCAAAGTTTTAGCAATTAATTACAATAGATATAGACATGATAGTGTAGACCAATCACAGTCTGAGCTTCAAGTCTCTTCATGCAAAACATTTGCCGTCCTCTGTGGGATTTAATTTGATGCGGACGTCAAAGTGCCGAAAACAAGTTAAATTAAATGAATCTAATGAAGAGCGTATGTGTGATGTAGTATACTTGTATGTGAATCCACCAGCCTAGAACCCCACTGCGGTCTAACGGTCGTCGTCGTGCACCGTGCGGTGGCAAGATATACGACTTAAGAATTGGACCAAGATGTGGTGAACGCAGCGCTCTCCGCATCTACATTGTTGCCTGTGGCAGCACACAGGGAATGCTGTAATTTCCAGCTACCTTCTCCTTTTTTATGGAAGCTGACTAAATAGTATATCTACACATGTGTGGGTGTGTGTGTGTATAAGTGTGTGTGTTTAGACGTCTGTGTATAAAGCTAAAGTGATATAAGGCTGCTTGCTGCCAACCAACAATTCGGCATCCTCGTCGTTGGTGGCCTTGTTGCCACTCTCTTTGAGGCCGCGCAAGACGCCTACAGCAAGGCCATATACTATATACATACATATTTGTGTGGGTGTGGGTGTGTGTGTAATTGTGTAAGTGTGTTGGCATACGGCAGCTGCGGTCGACATCGCCAGTCAAATGAACAAGCGGAAACAATTAGCGTTGTAACATTATTCGTAACATGTCTGTGTTTGTGTGCGCCTCTTTAGTCCTGGCAGTAATTAAGTGTCTCATTAAAAAATGATAAATTTAAATGAAATTATTCCTTACAATGCCAGCAGCCAGACAGTTTCAAGAGCACTTAAAGCATCAAATTTCACAATCAGACATGGTCTGTTTATTTGCCCTGCAGCTTTAAGCTTTTCCGTCTTAAATTTCGACCAAAGCTGCCAAATCCCACAAAAAAGTCAGCTTTCGACAAGGCAAATAAAACCAAGGACTCAGATGGGGCTTCACTATACTTTGGCTATTTGTGGCTTTTTGTAATCGACAAATTGGCGCCTTCAATCCTTTGCCGCCTGCTTAGCCCTGTCTGGCGGCAAATCGAAAAGTTTTCTTCTGCCTTTTAGCTTTAAATTGTTTAAAAATAAAAGTAAATGTAGCGGTCACATTAAAAGTTTTCATGGTTCGCATTTCAATCAAATTGAACTAAATTATTCGGAGCTGTATATCTTCTTTGAAGAATTATTTAAGACTCTGAATTTAACATGAATTTCGGGCGAACAGCAACTTTATTTATTTGACGTTATTTTAGGAAGGTGACTCTTCCATGGAACTACTATGCTATCTCAGTACAAATGTATGTAGCACAGAGAAGGGGGCGTGTCTGACCCCACAAAGTATATATATGTATAGTATTCTTGATCAGTCATTTCAGTTCATATGGACGCAAAGATCTCAGAGATTATTACAGCTAGAATAAGCGATCTTGGCATCCACATTCTCCTATGTCCAAGAAAGTACGAGTTTAAGTATTTTTTCCCTCCCGCTTCCCCGCTATAAGTTATTTTCCATAACTCCAGTTATTAATTATTAACTATAATTAAACATATGTCGTCACGAATGCATGTTTGTATTAAATTTCTTTTTATAATTTAATTTAGTTAATTAATATACTAAGTTATTTTAATTAATTAAAAAATGTTAATTTTTTTATTAATTGTGGGAGTGGCTCAAGGTATTTAAGAGTTAAGCCTGCTCTCTTCTATCCTATCCTATCATTTACTTGGTTAATTGAATATTTTATTAAAATTCTGGTTGCAAAAAACATATATTGCATTTGAATAAAAAATATCACAGTTGACGGCCTTACCTTCAGTATATCGTCTGACATGCAGATGTCGGATCCATGTCACCTGTCGCCTCAATTTGAATATATAATTAATTTAAATGATTAATTTAATAAATTTCAATTTGTTTAATTAATTAAAATGTATATTTTTTAATTTGTTTGTATTATTATTTTGTGTAAGTGGGTACAGAGTATTTAAGAGTTAAGCCTGCTTTTGACTCTAGCATTCCTTTTTTGTTTTTGCTTGGTTAATTGAATATTTTATTAAAATTCTGGTTGCAACAAATATATATTTCATTTGAATAAAAAATACCACAGTTGACGACCTTACCTTCATTTTATCGTCTGACATGCAGATGTCGGATCCATGTCACCTGTCGCCTCAATTTGAATAGATTAAAGTTCTAGTGAGTGAAGCGCAGTGTTGTTCATTGTTTATTAAACAAGTTAAAACAATGAATGTTGCAAGCATTTACTGACAAAAGTTGCAATCGGCCTTTGAATTTTAGCTGCAACTAAATAAAAATAAAAATAATGGTAATGGATGCTGTCCACTCGAGTGACATAAAAATATATTAAAAATTTAAGAACTCTTACGGCAATGGAAAACAGACTATTATAAAACATTTCGGCTAAGCAAAATATATTAAATGTGACCGATTTCTGCTATCTTCCTTAAGGTTGCGCCTAAGCCTTCATCCCTATATCACTTAAATATTTAATAGTTTTGGCCATAAACCATTTACCATATGTGCAGCAAAATTTTGCAATTTAGAGTCGACACGTGTGCGCCATACCAAGAATAACATTTTTATCAATTTCGACACGACAAGCCCTAATGCCAAGCCCGAGCATGAATTGGCCAAAAGGCGGGCACCCAACACCATGGACTATCGGTAAGCTGCCGGCTTTAGCAAAGTGGCAACGACGCGTGATTATGTCGGGCAGCGCCAGATGATAGACACGATGCAGGGCATTTGGAGTGCAACGGAGAAGAGGCAGCGTCGGACCGTTGGCACGACGCACGAGGCATAAAAGACTTGAGCGATTAGTTGGAGCACGTGCAGTGCATGCGAAGCACACAAAGCTCGAAACTAAGCTTGCCACATGGAGAACGATATGTAGTGGCATATAAATAGAAAGCGAAAGCGCAGCTAACCACAGCTGTGTGTTTCCGTTCAGTTGAGGAGCCAGATCCTAAATAGCATATATATTTTAATACCACAAAACAAGGTGTAAGCGATATAAGCCAAAGCAGACATATTTTAAATAAAGAGTAATAAATTAGATGAAATTTTCTGATAAGCGTGCTATCGAAAATAAAATGTTTTGCCATATGATGACCATAGTGTTTCTACTAAGTATAGGAACGCTTAGAGTTCTAGAAAGTGAATATGATTTTAAAACTCTACTTCAAAATATTTACACTAAGGTGAGAAATCGAAAGCAACACTAATTTCAAGAAGCCAAATCTGATATGTTGTAAAATATTAGGAGTTAAGATAGCCCGCCCTTCTTCATAAGTAGATTTGGTTCACAAGTATAAGACTCAGCACTAACTGTTTGTTAGTTCTCAGATATATTAGGTTTATTGTTGTTTGAATTATACATGTATTGATCGTATAGAACATTGTATTGATTATGGAATAAAAATGTTATTTATTAAGCAGCTCTAAGGCCAAAATATCGTATTATCTATAATAAAACCAAATTTAGGTTTTCTTTTGAGGTTTTCTGGAAACCTGTGCAATATTGCTACCAATTTTTTCTACTTTTTTATAGACCTTTCTTGATTTGTTAGCTATACTTGTCGTATACAAAATATACTTACTATGGTAACTATACAGATATTCTTATCTCGTTAAAAAAGTTAACCAAACATCATAGACTTATACGATTAGTTAATTTATTATATTTACAAAATTTTCTCGCTTATGTTCATAAATGCACTGCTCTTGTCTTAAATGGTATGGGAGTTCCTGTCTAAATTGTATAAAGTAGCGCTATATGGCTTTGTTTATTTCTTTAATTCCATAACTAGTGTCTTGAACTAGTTTCGATAAACACAATTCTGATCTCGTCCACTTGACGTCCAGCAGCTCTAATCCTTGCCAACCATTTGTGGACTTGTGGGATTCATGCTGCATAAAATTGGACAACCAGCAGCAATATTAGACGAAAACCGTGTGGCATTAAAGCCAGGGACTTTGGAGTCGGGCAAGGCGCCAATAGCATTTCAATCGTTCTAGCAAGTAGCCTTTGGTGTCGCTTTAGTTGTTGTAATTGTTGAAACATGTGTTTGACCACAATTACAATTACAAGCACACGCCCACTTCTACACACACACACACACATACTAAAGAGCTGCCCACTTGTGTTTTGGCTTTGAGTGGAAAAATTTATTTGATTTATTTCACACCCAAGCGTATTTTCTGCGCCCTGCGGGCATTGGGAATTCCATGTAATTTCTTCGTGTAGACATAAGGAAATTTATATAAATTGCCTCCAAGCTGCTCAGAACAGGCACACATGAGGAAGCGGTGTGTTTGTGCGTGTGTAGTCGTATATCTGCAATCAGTTGCAGCTTTTGTCGCCTTCTTTTTGTGGGTCATGTTTTTTTTTTGCTGCGATTAGCTTGGGGGCTTTGCCGCTGGGCCATGTGACGCAGTCGACCCACATACTCGTACTATATATATAGTGTGTGTGTGTGCAGAGATGTCTGCCTCAGCCGGAAAGTGCGGAAGTGTGCAGACATTAAGCTGACATTGGCCAATTAAGTACGGTAAATGAGCAATCTTCTGACGCAATCATGCCTAAAACGTAGCTAAGCCCAAACTGCCGGCTTGTGCACCTTAAACGTTGCAAGGCAAGTTCATTTGAAACATTGGAGCTGACATGGACAGAGGCTAAAGGTAAATGAGCCATGTGGGCAACCTTAGGCCTGCCACTTTGACTTAATGAATGGGCAACTACGGAAATACGTTTCCAAAAATCTTTCAACTCAACACATGGTACAGTTTAAGCAATGTACACAAAGAGTAACAACTACTATACAAGCAATACACATAGGGAGGGATTGTACATTAATAATAACGAAGAAAAAAATTGTTGACTATATGGAGACTTTACTTCTAATTGTGTTTAACCAATGAACCTTTAAAAGGCATTTTAAAATTGTCCTAACTCTAATGACGAAGACAAAATCTTTGGATGGGCTTGATGTGTAATTAAATGGTAAAAGCTAGCGAATAGTACGTATAAGGCCTTTCAACGCTGGCTTCTTGACAGCTTGAATGCTTGAGTTACTCAGCCATGTTTACAAAACTATTTAATAAAAAGAAATTAAAGAATTAAAACTTAACAAATAAATTAATGAAAGAACAAAAATTAATAGCAAACAAGCATTAAAGAATAAAATAAACTTTCACTTTCCAGCACTTTGTCTCTGAGATCTAGGTGTTCATACGGAAAGACAGATAGACAGTCGGACAGAAAGGGCTAAATCGACTTGTCTTGTCATTTTTTCAATAATATATAAACTCTTTGTCCGTTACATTTTCCACTCTGTACCTTTCATGTAGAGAGTATACCAAAAACTAGGGCAATAGAAAATGTTGAAGAATATTTGGCATCTCCGTGTAGTTTAATTCTTTATGTGATATTTGCTTAAATAATAACAATACCCTAAATTTTAAATAAATGTTCAATAATTTATACAAAAAATCCTTAAATTCAATTCCTACACTGCCTTTCCAACGAACTGTTGAACTATCAAGCATATTTACATTAGCATTAGACAACACAACTATTGAGCGCATTTTTTATTCCGTGTAGAAAAGGTGGCATATTAATGCAATTGCAGTTAAATCTTAATTGCACGAAATTGTCCGTTTAGTCGGACATTTCGTGAATATATATTATAACTTAATATTTTGTTTTGCCTCTCATCTACCTTGATTTAGTTGTTTTACGGTTTCTTTGAGTGCATTAGAAGATTTATTGCGATTTGTCTGCGCTCTAAACATAAAGTCAAGCCCTTCACTTCTGACATTAGCAAGAAAATACTATTCCTCTTGTTTCAAGTTTCGCAGCAAAACCTTAAACCCGCCGCAACGTATTAACTTTCAACTGACCGCCACCGTCACCGTCACTGCCACAGCCGTCGACTGCCTTTTTCTTTTTAACTGTCAACCCATTTCGACTGCACTCGCCAGCTGTCTGGGCCTCATTCCTACCTGACTCTGGATCTGGGCTCAAGTCTTGGTTACAATTCTTTAGCTTTGTGGTTCGCCTTTTGTGCAGATGTTTGTTGTAGACGTTCCGCGTATATTCTTCTCTTTTGATGGCATTTTTTACGCTTCACGCTATGGCGGGACGTCTTTTTAGTCGCTTTGTTCGAAGTCAGCGAGTCAGACGAATAACTTGACCACAAAAGAAGTGGCAGGTGCATGCTGCAAATGAAAGTTTCCATCAAAAGACTGGAAAGCAATAAAGCTTTGGCCTTTGCTGTTGATTTCAGTTAATTGAATTACAAAGAAGGCTGAAGACAAACAGACTGTGCAGAAGATACGCTGATTCCCATTCCATATCCAGAAAGAATGCGGCAACTGACAGATTGGCTGCCATGAGGAAAAAATTCTTAATTTGCTACTCGTCTAACACCCCAAAAAACAACCTCTCTCTAATGCAACTAATTGCAAGGCCACGCTAAGGAAAGTCAATCAAAATTCAGAATGCATTGAAGGGAAAAATAATATTAAATAAATTAAGTTAAGTTATGTAAAACGAAGCTTAAGCAAAAAAGGAATATAAATAAAACGTTTTTGGAATTATTGGCACTGCTCGTTAAAAATGATGATTACAATATTGGACACACACCAAACTAATAAATTGCTTTAATTAAATTTTTTATTTTTCCTATTCTGCAATTCCACTTCTACTTGTATGTTGCAGCACCCAGACTCACACAATTTTGTCATAAATTGCAACCCATTTACATGTCTGCGGCAAAAATTCATGGCCGGTGAAAATAACAGCCCATAATTTAACGATTTCAACAGAGCCACGTAGTGGCTATCCTGCCTCTAACACTAACAAAAATTACAAAAAACAACAAAAAACATGCAGCCCAATCACGTACATAGCACATAAATAACCGTTGGCTGAAAAAAAGTATCAAATTGGCAAAGAATTCGCGCTTTAAAATCATTTGCCAGCTACCACAGGGCTCGCTGCATTAAACATTTATAACAAAAAAAAAAAGAAGAAGAAAAGTGCAACAGGAGCAAAAACAAAACCAAATCTATGGGCGAACAATAACAGAAAAAATGTATTATTTTGTAATATAATTTCTCGAGCGTAAATGTAATTTATCAATTTGTGAGCGGGCCAGCAACGAAAGGGAAAACGAAAAGCAAAGCCCAAAAAAAATCAAATAAGTATGAAAGCCAAAAAACGCAAACAGGCCGAAACATTTTGTTAGTAACATTTGTTGGCAACTTTATGAATGTATAAATGTATGTGTGTGTGTGTGTGTCTGTGTAGGTTTTTTTTTTTGTTCTTTTTGTATTTGTGGGTGGGCTGTCTTTAGAGGCCGTGATGTTTGGTCGGTTCGTTCGCTCTCGTACTATATAAAACGTGCCGCAGGCCTTGCAGTAATTGGCAATAAATGTGTTCATGAATTTTAATGTCGGCTCGTTCGGTCCGAATGTTCGCTTGTTGGTCAGTGACTGACTAAAGCAAAGGCGCAAATCGCCCTCAACCATGCTCCGCTCTGCGTATAACTCATAATTTGGTGCCTTTTGGTCTTAGCCAGGCTTCTGGCTTGAGTTTGCTGCGTAATTTGATTTTTCTTGCGACAAATATTGAGATTTATTTGATTTTGAATTGTGGCGGAGTTTATATTTTTCTATGTTTTTGTTTTCGCATTGCCATTAAATTTAATATAATTTAACGACTCAAATGTCCAGCAAATAAGTGAATACTCGTACATTTACCAAATCAGAACACGAAACATGAGAGCTGCACAGGAAGCCCACACACAAGCATACTCAGGGTACGCGGTCTTCCCGCCACATCCGTGCTGCCACGAGTGAGTGGTTTGATTTGATGAGTTGGGGACCACCGTGCAGGCAAATTTGCACAACTTTTAGTTTGATTTATCATATTCAATTACAAAACGAACGAACGAACGAACAAGCAAAGACGCGCCTGCCTGACGTATTAAATGCCACATCCGCCCAATGCGGCGTATGAGTAATTTAGTTCTTGGTAGCAACCTGCCACTCAACCCATTCCACTACTCCAGCTTACTGACTGCTTCCGGCATTCTGTTTGTCTGAATTCTCGTTTGTTTGTTTCGCCGTCAGCTTCAACTCCATGCCTATGCGTAAAACGGGAAACAGCAAACGGCCAAATTTCGCAGTGTTTAAACATCCAAGATAGAACGGCGAAGGCGGCCAACAACACGAAGCTATGGAGGGAAAAAATATGCTGAAAGCTGATATCAACAACTACTTTAGCCAAGTGCCGCGTTTCCTCAGTCTCAACAAAGATGTTACTTTTACTTTGCGTGTGCCATGTGCTCGACTTTAGAAAGAACCGGCTATACGCAAACAAACTTTCGCAAAAGTCCAAATGGAACATGTAGAACGTCAGCTTGTGTGGGTTTCAGCTTGTAGTTCAATTTACAAGTGTGTGTGTGTGTGTGTGTGTAGGCGTAGCTCTTAGATGTGGTTTTTACTCACAATTCTAGGTTTTTAACGAGCCTGTCCGTCGCTTATTTTTATCATCAATTTCACAAGACAAATTTACCGTGTCATGTATTCGTGGGCGTAGCGTTTGATTTGGTAATATGATTGATAAGAAGTATTTGATCGTTTAAAAATATTGTATCCATCCCATGCATACTGATTGCTTTATTCATAATGTATCCAGTTACAGACCTTTATTTGCAAAATATGCATAAAAAGTGGGCGCCATTGTTTTGGCAACAATTTAACTTCGATGCATTCAAATGACTTTTATTCAGCGTGATTTATTAACATTTTAAAAGCAGTTTCTTAAATACAAATAAAAACTAGACGAGCAGATTGAAGGATATTAAGAAAAATTGTGTCGGCAACCGATAGTGGAGCCATGGATCCTGATTATTTGCACTAACAAAGCTCTTAGAAAAGGTAGACTATGCACTTAATAATATTCAAGTATATAAAAATGATGATAGCATTTTTATAACCATTTTTCATTTTAAGTAAAAGAAAAACATAGCAATTCCAGAGTGTTTATAGAATGGATTCATTGAGATTTGGCTGCTGTAGAGAATCCTCGAGAAAATTGATTATAAATCATCTATACTACTTGTATTACATAGATAGTAAATTATTAAATCTCCGAAACCTTTGAGATTTATGTTGCTTCCTTCTTCTTCTTTTCTAATCTTTTAACACTTAAAGTTCTTTATAATTCGTGTCATTCGTCGTAATAGTTCCAATACAAAATATTATTTAACTTTAAGACATGACTTAACAAAAGCTTTTATGCAACTATTGATCATAACGCTTTTAATCGATAACCATTAGCTTACAGTTTTGTGGCTTTCACAATTTTTTGTGTTTTACACATTTTTCAGGCCTTTGTTCAAACATAAAGAATTTGTTTAATGGGCACATGAAGACCATCAAACTGCAACTGACGTACTTTAGAATTTAGTTTTTGACTTAAAATCTTAGCCCCCCCAGAAAGGATTTACATTTTGAAAGGTTATTTATTCTTCTTAACGTTCGAATATGTTACATTTTTAAATGACAAATTACGCCCCAGGCCAGAAACTAATACACAGAATTAAATATCGTTGAGTAACTTGTAGTAACTCATAACGCAGCACGCACTTTAACAATTGTAATGCCCTGCAGGTGACAACATACGTATACGGATACATAAAGCCCAAACATCAGCACGTAAGTGGACATATCTATTGGAATCTCCGGCTCCTGCTGTGCACATTTCATGCAAGTTTTCTCCCCAAATGCACTTTGGAATATTATTGTGAATTATGCCTCAGTGCTCGATTAAATTGTGCGTATTGCATAAGTTTTGAAGCAGGTCTTAGCACAGGGCTGAGGCATTTTGGAGGTTGTCGCAATTTTTCACTTCTACCGCAACAACTTTGCAGAAATATTACTCAACTGTGCCCAACGGCAATATCCTGACAACAAATCCTCCACACACACACATATAAATATATATGTATGTGTATAGACCGTTCCGCTCTGAGTCCTGAGCTCGCTCACTGAGGCGGCGGCTGTGTGCCAAATATGTAAAATGAAAAATATGCTGCACATAAATCCTGTGGCTTTCACATGTTCCGACAGCAACAGCGTCTCGGCAAAGCCAAGCATTTCAAATTTCCTACCAAACTTGCCTGCATTCTTCCTTTGTTGTGCCATCGTCATCATCCCAGACAAACTGCAGCAGCTTGCAACATTGCCAAGTGCATTCGCCTTTATTTGTTAGCTTTTTGGCAAATGAAGAACAGTACTCGTTTCGTTAACATCCTGCTTAGCATTGTTTAGCACATGCTTCATAATTTTCAATTTCTCGTTGCCCATTTTTGAAGCAATTTCCGTTGCCATTTTGCATTTCCTCTGATCCTTTTTTGTTTTAGTTTCAACCAAAAAAAAAAGCAGACTTCTCTGTGTTGGCAACTGTGTTGGCTTGTGGCGCACTACTAACCACATTGTCCTGTGGCTAATTTATGCAGTTACCAGTGCGCGTTCCGAATGCGACATACAACCGCATTTTATCGCTGAGGCAGGCACACAAGTGTCCAAAGCGCGACCACAAATCACTGACTCACACACACACACTCACATGCATTACATTGTTCCAAGGGTCGCACTTCAAAAAAAGGTTAACTAAACCGCTGACCTTATAGAAAAACAAAAACCACTACAGTAACAGCAACTGCAACGATTGCAACACAGATACCCGTGCACTCACGCACACATAGAAACTTGTCAACATGTGACACCAAGTTGATTTCAATTTGAACGGGTCACGTGGGTTTGTGTGGCTTGGGATTTGTGGAAACCATATTTATGTTTTTTCCTGGCACATACAAGTTCCGATATGAAAAGCATTTTCCAATATCAAAATTTCAAAAATGTTTTTATACAAGTAATTGAGTAAACAATTTACAGCCCTAGATTGATGATATTATTCAATTCTGTCAATTCACTTAGTTGCTCAAAACTAATTTAAATAACTAATGTGGTTTACCTAAAGAAAAGATTTATCAATCATAAACAAACATTCATAGCATCTTCACAATGCATAATACTGTGAAAGGAGCTAAAGGGTATCCCACAATAAATCACAAATAAGGTTTGCACAATTCTAAAGTCTCAAGTCTTCCAGGCTTGCAATATTATTCGAGAGATAATTAAGAAGAAAGTTTCCCTCCCATTATTTTGAATATTATATTTTATTTTTATTGCTTTTCAAGCTACATATATATTTTCAGTCTTGTGTGTGACATGTCTATATCTTATATTTGTTCCCCAAAATAAAAACATGTTACACATTTTTTTGACAATGTCCGTAACAAGAGAACGTAATGAATTAAGCTAATTTTTTTCTTTCTTATTTGATTCATTTGATTCTTAGCATATTGTCTACGTTTTCAAAATCTGAAACAATATAACTAAAATGTATTAAACATAAGGAACTTTGTGCTGAAAGGATTTCTAATATGATGTTTAAATTAATTTTAATATCAGTGCAATTAACATAATTAGTGCAATTACAATTTTAAATAAAACTATTGCTACGTATTTAAATGGAATGCAAAAAACCACCAAATATATATTTGAAATAATTATAGCAAAAGGGATACGTGCGCTACCGTTATAAATAGATTACCAGTTTTACAAATGAGATAGGAAGAAAAGCAGAAGGTGAAAAGTAAAATTAGGTGGCAAAGAGTAAAACTGATTTCAACAAAAAATAACAAAAAGAAGAGGCAACAAAGACCAAGACCACTAATTGCATTTAAACGAAAGCTAAAAATCATTCACTTACCCACCCATCACTTACTTACTTTCTCTTTTCTGTTTTTTGTCTGGCTTTCAGATGCTCTTTAAGTGGTTGCTGTTCTGCCTCTGCATCATGCCGGCCATGTTCAGCACAACGCATAGAAAATGCCCCGCGGAATGCACCTGCAGTATGGATGAGTTGAATCGTTATCAGGCTATCTGCACAAAAGGTAAGTGGCACAATAAACGTGCAAACGACGCGGAAATGAGAATGTGCCGTGTGAGGCAGCGCGTTAAATTAGAATATAAAAGAGACAGCTGTCGTTAGACTGAGCAGCGGAAATGTGCGCAAATTACAAGGATGCCAGGCACTTGCTGGCAGGAGGGAGAAGTGTGGCCAAGATTGTGTGCGATTGTCATAAGCGCAATATCAAAGATAACTACATACTGTAGTAGTTGTATAGAAAATTGAGCTGCTAATGCTGTGGCAAGTCCTCAAACACAAACACACACAGTACTTTTTCCCCCACATATACCAATTACTTTTAAAGTGTGCCATTTATTTCTTTAAATGCCTGACAATTTCAATTTGTTCAGCTGTCATTTGCCGCCAATTCCAGATAGGGAAACTTCCCTATGTGTGTGTGCGAGTGTGTTTATATGTGTGGCTGTGTGTCCAAGTAAGCTCGCGCATCTTCAAAAAATCTATAATTTCAATTTAACGCTTGTTTGCTTTGCACATATTGTAAGTTGGTCTTAGAAGTTTGTTATGTCTCCAACATTTCACATTGGCGTTCCAATTTTGTTTTTAAATGTTGCACAAAATAATCCGCTGCTAAGGCTCAATGCTTACTTTTTAAAGATTCGAATGCATGACGTACGTTAAAATAACTTTTGAAATAAAATGGAAACTTAACATCCATAATTTATTGCTCAAAGCTGATGGATCTGAGAATTAGCTTAAAATCAATGAACAATCAATGAAATGGATACATTTTTTAATCAGCTTTTTGGTTACTTCTGCACAATTGAACTCTTAAATTGGATATTGTCTGATGTGTGTGTAAGTTAGTCACACTTAGTTGTGGTGCCCTTCTCTCTATCTATTTGGTTCAATAATTACTTTTCATTAAACTTTTGAGCTACCGCCCTGAGAGAACGACATCATCTGTTTTAGTTTTCTAAGTAAAACATTTTGCTTATTAAGAGTACAAAGCACACGTCACAACCATCATGACAGAACGCATGATTAAACGAATCCAATGCTACCATAAAATTGAATAATTGTCCTCATTAGGACAGATCTAAAATAAAGAATAAAGATTTTAAAAAAGAGTACAAAGCAAGCTAAATGTTCTACGGTGCACAGTGGGGCCTTCGGACTTTTTTCGTTGCAAAAATCATATCTTCTGAACGGCTGAAGCAATTTTCGTCATTCAAATTTTGTTTGAAAGAAAAATTCTTAAGCTTTGAAACAAGTCATAGCGCATTGTGCTGTGATTTGTAGGAGCTGCGCAATGTGTGCTCAAAGTTGGATTTTGTTGCCAGTGCAATATTTGCCTAATCAAACTAATAAAAAACATTTAATGATACAATTATTTTCAGTTATGTTATATTTTTAGTTTTTAACAAATTAAAAATTGAAAAAAAAATTGTTTAAATATTACAAATTTTTTTTTTAATTTAAAAATATTGAAAATTTTTTTTACATAAAAAAAAATTAAAATAAAATATTTTGTTAATATTTTATGATTACATTAATTTTTATTATAAAGTACTGACAGCTGCAATTATTTACATTAATATGTTTTCTTTAAAATAGTCGTCTACATTCGAAGGAATATCTAATAATTTCACCATGTCCGAAGAATAATTACTAACTAATTCTTTGTGAGACCTCACATGTCTAAGGGATGAAACCAGTGGATCTGAAGAGGCTGACAACATATTGAAGAGATCCTCGTTTTGCCTTATTCGTGACGTCTTGCATGTGTTCAAATATCTGAATTTTTTATAGTCCTTGTTCCTCGACTCTTGGGCTTCCTCTGACATTTCTCCAATTGGTCATGAAGTGTTACTTGCACTGACTGTTCCGTCACTATTGTGGGCTGAGGTACTGCCTCTTTCTTAGCCGATCCTATTTGTTTGTACCCAGGAAGAACATCAACATTATGCCGAATTAGGGAATGTCGCAATATTAAATATTTTTCCTTTGACAATCCCAAATCCATAAACAATGCCAAAGCCTCATCGGCACTGAACTGCTTTGGCAGTAAGTTTGGCGGAGTAGGAATGCTTTCCTTGATCCTTTTAAGTCGCACTGGGCTTGCGTCAGCAACCGCTTTTGTGACTTGCGATTTTATTTTTTCCTGATCCTTGGTGTATTTCATGGACAGCGCCTCCGACAAGTGATCCGTAGCTATGGCTTCTGTGACATCGACAAGCTTTCTTTTTCTTGTAAAATCCGAGCATTCTTCAATGGATTTCGTTGGTCTTCCTCTGGCTCGTCCAGTTGATGTAGAGGGTACATCGTCCATTGATGTATCCAAGTACGTAGTCGTTGATAGCCAGATTTCATATTTTAAATCAAATTTCTGCTTGCTATATCCTACGCTTATCCATTTCTGTTTGATTTTAGAATAAATTAATTTAAGCTTATTTCTCAACATTTTTTGCTGATCTGCACTTTCCAGAGCATCATACAGCTCTTCCAGAACAGCTTCTTCAAATTCCTTCTCATCATTGGAATTCCTAAATAGATCAAATAATGTTGCATTTTGCACAGCCATGTTAAAGAAAAATCACTTTTAAGGTATTTAAACGTAAATTATATTGAAAAATACTATTCACTGCTAGTTAGACACAACTGATTGCTTTTTAAGTCAAAATTCGACTATTACGCTGCACCAAAAATATTGGCAATATATACCATTTCTAAACGCATACCTAAGATAATAAACTAAAACCTCTTTTTGCCTGTTCAAATGCTTTAAAGCAAAGAAATTACAATTCATGAAAGGGTCAAAAAGATTGCAAGACCTTCACCTGATATTGTAAATTACACTACCTGTAATAAATGTTATGCATAATTTTGGTTGCACAATATTAAATGTGGATCAAATAGGACCGCTTAGGTATATTTTTGTATCCATAATGCTAAATACAATGTTCCTAATAGCCGTTACTGCGAATCTACCTGCAATGCATTCTTCTTCTTATACCCGCGGCAGCGCCTTTTTCGCTGATTTTTTTCCGAAGTTGCGGCACTCTTTTTGCTCTGGTGCACACCGGCGGATCCGGGCGGATGAAAGTTTTATTGCGTTAGGTAAAAGAATATTTAGAGAACATATTTTGAAAATATGGGAGAGGTACTTTTGGGTACTTTTTTTGTATTTTCCATCAAAGTTGAAAAACACCCTAAAAATAGGTAGTTTAAAAAATAACGTTTTCTAGATAACTACAAATACGAAAGACATAGTTTTTATTAAATAATGCATAAAATTAATTCATCTAGCAATACAAATCAAAACATCAATGATTCGTTTCATAACTTAGCTAATATTATACCTGAAAGATGAAGTATTTGCATCAAATTGAATTAATTGTTGCGAGCTTAAAAAAGGGTCGACTTTGAGTGCACATATGTCCTAAACTATAATTACGATTTTTTTGAGAGTAAGATTTTCGTAATCTTTGGAAAAAAAAACTATTAGACACGTTTATTCATTACTCCCAAAGCGTTCATGAAAATTTTGATTTTCGCAAGCTGTTTCGGCCTAAGGCCCCACTGTGCGGTGTAGCGTATAGAGCTTCCGTGCAGACGAAAATAATTTGTTTATTTGTTTTTCAGCCGTATGCATATATAATATTTCTCGCTTGTTAATTACATTCATGAGCAATTTAATTATTCATTTTTTCCTCACTTTTGTTTTTAAAACGTTTCTATTGATGAATAATGCTAAATAAAACAGTAAAATATATACTTAAAGAATAAATGAATATTCACAACTAATTACTATACTGAATTTCTGGTTACTATGAATAAGGAGACCTTGCGGCAAACATTGATACTTTTAATTTCCTCAAGCTCAATTTTATTGATTTAGTCTGGATTTGTATTATCCTTTTAATTAAGTTTAGTTATCTTTCTCACTTTTGGTCAGTGGAACTCAGGCAGTACATTCCTACAAATCTACAATCCTATCCATACTTCGCTAAATATGTTATTCAACCATGAATGTTTTTCGATATTTACGTATAGCAGAAATGCTTGTAATATATACATTCAAGTATGGCACAAGCTGATGTTTTATTTCTATGCCAAAATAATAGTCATCATCACCAACACGATATATTGAAATCCTTAAATATTAGCTCATATAGCATGAAGGGCGTTATGTATCCAAAAAGTCTGCTTTTCTCTAAATTATAGCATAATATTTTCACCTAAAAAGCTTCATGTACTTCCTCTAATTGCTTCAGAAGACAATTATGTATGTGCCTTTATTTCATAAACGTTTAAAATTGGCATCCTGTGAGCAGTAATTTTATGAAAATCAATCTTAATGGTCATATATCATAAGTAGTACTGTGTTGGAAGAACAACAATAGCAATAAAATGCCATTAACGGCATTTACCAACGCCTTCAAATATGTTGCAATCAGTGTTAATTCTTTGCGTTTTTATGCAAATTCACGAACGACCAAAAGTGCAAGCCTCATGGCCATACACACAATAAATGCATTATAATGAAACCGCAACAACAACAGCAATAATGGTGGATAATACAAAGTGTTGAGTACAAAGCGCTGCGTGCGCGTGAATACAACAAAATTGTATAGCATACAAATGGGGGCAGGCAGCAAGCGCTGCAACACAATGGCAATAACAACAAGAACAACGTGTAGCAGCAATTTAATAGAAACTGCACTCGTTGAATTATAAGCTTCAAATGCTGCCGTCCACCATCAAAAGCGACAAGGACGGACCCAGAGCGGCACATTGTTTGCATACACAAATGGTAGAGTGCCGGACCAGACCGCAACTGAAGTTTTGTCTGATTTTAATGATCTCATTGTTATTGTTGTGGCTCTTGTAGTTGGTATATTGTAGTTTTTGTAGCTATCATAATGGTGCTGCATAAATTTAATTTAAGTGCTCCATATATATTTGTAATTGTGTCAACAACAATTAAAGAACTCTTTTTCTTTCCCCTGGCAGGCGGCCTGAGCTCTCTATCGCCCAATCAACTGGACAAGGATGTCAAGGTGATCATTATAAAAGGACCTCGTAATACCATTACCATTGGACCCGCTCTGCGTCAGTTCATGCAGCTGCAGGTGTTGCGCATCACAGACTCGAATCTTCCTGCTATTGGTGCCGAATCCTTTTGGGGCCTGAAATATCTGCGCACATTAGGTGAGTAGGAAGTAATGGGCAAGGCATGTAATCAAATTTATGTGCTGCTGCGCTCTGTGATTTTATAAATGCGCTGCAATAAAAAGCCCGATACGGGCAGCAGCGACAGCATTTTCAATTTAACTAACCGAAGAAGGCAAGAGTAGTTAAAACGCCACGCCATAATATGCAAATAACACAATCAAAAAAGGGACAAAAGGCGGCGGTGCTCACCGTTTGTGGTGCAACAGAAGCAAAGACAACGGTAACAGCAGCAGCATCATAAAAAACCAAACGGAAACCAAATAAAGCTTGGACGTTAAATGAGCGCAGTGGCCATTGCCATTGCGAGGATAACGCTTGTCAATAAAATTGAAATTGATGCGCCAAACAGGAGCATTGGCAGCAGTAGCACCACCAGCAGCAGCAGCAGCTGGAACAAAAAGCAAAGCAGCAATCAAACAGTAACCCAGCCGATATATACAAAAAAAAAACCAACAACAAAAATAAGATTGAAAAAGCAAAAACAAATGTAAAGGCGATGCGTCGATATCGTTTGCGCTTTAAACTTGTTTATTTGTGTTTTATTTGCGCGTCTGTGTGTTTACAGCCAGACCAAAATACCAACCAACCAACCAATCCATCCCTGTTCCCATTCGAATTCTCATTGCTAGCCTCATCCCCACTGCCACTGGATGAGCGAAGCTTATTTACATGCCCATGCCATTGTTTCTTTGTTCTCCTGCCGTTTGGCGTTTCATTTGCTTGCCAAAAGTCAAAAGTTGGCACAACAACAAAAATAATACCAACAATACGAAGCACATTCTGGCATACAGTTGCCTGCAAAAAGTTGCTCTGCATTCGAAATTGGTAAGGGATACGCTTCATAGTAAATGGATATGGAAAACGCATTGAGCTAAGCAAATGGGTTTCATCTTTTTTTTCTCTCTGCACCCGCCATTTCTATTTAAATTAATTTTCCAAATGTTTAAGTAGGCGTGGCTCCCTTCTAAATTGCTTCAGCACGAAAGGCAACAACAGCAACAGCACATAACAAACAAATCTCTGGTATGTGTTTTGCCTGGCTTCCAGCTAAAAATTACTGTCTCTGCTGCCTAGACAAAGGGGCGTATGAGCAATGTTTTGTGTGTGCGTGTGTTTGTGGCAACTTTTTGCTATTCATTTCATTTAAAATATATTGTAGTACTCGTACATTCTTGCCCTACTTGTCCAACATGTATTCCTTTGCTGTAGTTTAAGTTTTAATGAACCAAACTTAACACTCACACATGCTTGTTTATTCGTAATCAAATTTTAATTTGTTTACTTCAATCAGAAATGTGTTTATTTACATATCGTATACTGTGCATTTTTGCAATTGAACTGCATGGCACATATATGAATATGTATTTATTCTTCGCCTTTGATTACAGCCAATTCAGGTGGGCTGCTTGTTGGTTCATCGCATGGCCAGCGGTAGTTGTTAATAAGAAGTGCGCTTGCACGGCCCATTGTTTAACAAATATATTTCATAATTAAATTGTTTTTTCTTTGCACTTTTAATTGGTACACGACAAACATAAATCGTGTTCAACGCTTACGATTGCTGCACACAGATCTCTCAAAGAACAACATAACGAACATAACAGAGAACAACTTTCGAGGCCAGGATAATCTGCATGAGCTGGACTTATCGAAAAATAAAATACTACGCATGGCCAGTTCAACGTTTCGACACTTAACGGTAAGCTACTGCTTTAAATTGTTGCTCATTACTCTTTTAAAGACTTTTAGTAATCAGTAAGGGATTTGTTGTGATTTTCGTTTAAGTACTTTCAACAATTTATAATATTTAAAACGACTTTATTTTAACTTGATTGCACTTCATGGCACATACTTTTCAAATAAGATCAAGCGTTTTTGAGAAAGCGGATATGCAGCTGAATCAACAACCGGCGGCACCCTTCGAACCATTCACTTAAGCCCGATCTAAAAATAAATTATACGAAATTAAACCAATTGACTTTAAAGAAAATCCATTCTGTTGAACACCCACAGACTAATTAAATCGAATAACAGATTTAATAATACATTTTTGTGCTTCTGATATCAATGGACTCTGTTATTTTGTGGTAAATTCTGGAAAGTTTTTTTGACCATACTTTTATTATTCATGTCTTCTTAATAACTTTAACAACCGAAAAAGTACTGAAGTTTCATCTTTCAGACATATTTTAAAAAATTTTCTCTAAAGAGTTTGAGATCAAAGGAATGAAAACCAAAGCTTTTTCTAAATTAAGTTTTGACTATATAGTAATTTTATTTATTAGTTACTACCTTTAAGTCCAAAATCATAAAATAAATTGTATCTCTGGGGTTATGAACAAATCTAGCACTTTTGAAATTGTATTAATAGGGAACATTTATAAGATATAAATTTTCCAATCTGTATTATCGTCAAACAAGACATTTATTTTAAATTAAGAACAGACAAACATGCGTAAACATAATCCAATACGCATGGTGCTATAGCCACAAAGTCTGATTTGCTTCTTTCCAAATACAAGTTGTATTTCTTGCTACTCTAAATATTTCAGTATTTTATAATTTCGCAGTTGCTCATCGGTATTTGTGATATACTATAAAGTGCATTGGGATATATTTTGTGGAATTTATTAATAGCATCAAAGTGTTGCAGACATTTTGCGGGCCACAGCAAAAGTTGTACGTACCCGAATTTAAGTTTGTCCTCGCCCAGTCGTACCTCTCCTATCTTTCTCCCCTTTCCTCATCCATTCGGTCTCGGCGAACGGAAGTGCCAGTGCACAAAACTTTGGTGTCTTCAATTTGCTTTCGATTTTTGCTTTTGCGCTCGCAACTTGCCGTCCGCTATTCCGACTTCCGCTGCAGCATGCCATTTTGTTTTTGAAACTTTCTCTGTTCTTCATTTTTTTGTTTAGCAGTTTCCGGGCCTGTAGTTTTGCTGAAGCCCGTTGGCAACATTTGCCCGACTTATGAATTATTAGCCGACAAATAGCATTAAAATTATTAATTGAGTGTGTGCAATACAATCACCTTTTTTCACTCCCCACTCTTTCTCTGTTTGTTTTAATGTACGCAGGAGCTGCGACGTCTTAGCCTGGCTGATAACTCAATTGTGGAGCTCGTGCAGCGTAACTTCTTCATGCTGAGCAGACTCAAGTACCTGGACTTGAGCGGAAATCCGCTGCAGGATTTACAGCCGGATGTGTTTCGCGATGTGCCGGTGAGTAATGACATGAACGACGCAGAAGCGAAAACAACAACGGCACGCAACTCACGCACTTTTCTTGTTCATTGTTTTCGGTTTGCTCCTTCGTCCTACGCAGGAACTCAAAGTATTCAAGTGCCGCAATTGTCAGCTGAAAAAAATCAATCCACAGTTGTACAATTTATTGCCGCTCTTAAGCGAATTGGATTTGGGACGGAACGAGGTTTGTCGGCTTTCATTTGTTCTGTTGCCTTGGCTCTAGCCCTTGCCAATTATTTTCGCCCTTCTTGCAGTTCAAATTCCTCGACAAGGACGAATTTCGAGATGTAAATCGTCTGACGAAAGTTTTACTCGACGGTAATCAATTGTCTGTGGTCGTGGACCAGCTCTTCCGGATGCAGAAAAGTCTTAATCACTTGGGTAAGCTAGATGATGACTCCATCCTCCTCCGCATTTATTTATAGAAGACGACCCTTTTCCATTTATTGACTCAATCTATTCATTTTAGATTTATCATACAATCGCCTAGCCAAGGTGCCCAATGACTCGTTCCTGCATTTGAATAATTTAACCTTTCTGGACTTGTCCTACAATAAACTGGTGCGTCTGGAGCCGCAGTCCGTGCGTAATCTGACCAACCTGCAAACTCTCAACATCAGCGGCAATGTGCTAATGGATTTGCTAGAGATGCGTGAAACCTTTGAGGTAGGCAGCATCAACATCAACATCAACAACAACAACAGCTGCTCATTACACATTCATCTGCAATTTGTATGCAATTTTGTTAACAGATGATACCACAACTGACGCATCTGTCCATTGCCGATATGGGCCAACTACCAGTTGGCTTACTGGTGCCCTTCAGACAGCTGCGCTATTTGAATATATCTGGCAATTCGTTGGACAATATGGCACTGCAAGTTATTGCCCCGTGTCGTGAGCTGGAGGTAAGTTTTCGGTAGCCCAGCAAAAAAGTGATTGAATGCCAATTGAATGGGTGTGTGTTGCTTCTGTGTTGTATTTCAAGATTTGTCGCCCTGCACAAAAGCTTGGCATGTTTTATAAATGGCAACAGCAACAACAACAGCAATACAACCAACAACACTCAGCTGCGGCCCATTTTGCCATTGTTGTGATTGTCGTGTGTCCTGTTGCCAACACAGCATGCATGTTTCTCTGCCTGCCTGCCTGGCTGTCTGTCTGTATTTATTCAACTGCTGATAGCTCTTTGACCGATTGAAAAGTATTTCGCTTTTGTAACAATTTCAAAATGAAAATGCTGCCGTTCAGACGGCATTTTTGGCTCATGGATGTAAAGTTTTGAGTCCGTGCTCTATTGGACTAATGGAGGGGGGAGTGTGGCGGTACGAGACGTATATTGATAAAGAAAACATATTGGCAGACAGCAACAAAGATGCTACATACTATTCTAACTACTGCTAACCCCACCCCCCACCTTATAACCCACCCTAAACACATGCAGTGTCTGCAGCTCTAAGAAAAATATGACCTCCAATTTCGTTATGAAATTATATGGCTATTTAAACTTAGATTGTTGCTCTTACTTTACGTACAATAAGGCTGTTCTTCGTCAAAATGACTACAGGCGATTGTAAATTGTTCCTGTTTGATCTCAAAGCACAAATTTTAAATTTTGGAAGTGAAACTTCTTATGAGGGGTTTGAATGCTGGATCGGCGAGTTCTATAGCTATTTATAGAAGTATTCTAGCCATTTTCTAGCGGGTTTTCTATATCTTTTAGTTGTGTTATTTTTTTTTACATTTTGTGGAAAATTTTTAGCGGATTTTCTTCGCTTTTTCTAGCTACTTATAATTGTTTTTCTTGCGATTTTATAGCGGGTTTTCTAGCTATTCATAGCGGTTTTTAAATCCACTTTCCAGCAATTTTCTAGCTTGCTAACCAAAAGCGATAACCATTTTCTAACATTAGCTCAATCTAAGTCGTTCCAGTACAACCATTAAGTTTCACTTCTATCGCGTGTCGCCCTGACACACAAATATTTTATTTTATCTCTTAAAATCACGAAACCAACCTTTTTACCATCTCTTGTTTATCCAGCTTGAGAAATGAAACACAAACAGCTTAGCCCACGAACTCAAATGGCATCATCTGCTTGGCTCTCTGTTCGTGTCCTCGCTCGTTCGCCGTGTCATTCTGCAGAATCGGTTGTTGTCGTATTTGTAGGTTTCAGGTATTATTTTCATTGTTTTTGTTGTTCACCATGGCAAATGTATTTCGCAACAATAATCATTTTATGCACATTAAGCCTTTCAATTTAATTGAATTTAATTATATATGTATATACTTCAGATCTAAACCAATTTCGTCATTGTTTTCGTAGGTCATGTTTTTGTTGTCTCGCTGCTGGCTTTCCTTTGGCATGTGTAAGGCCACTGGCCATTGCCTGACCTAATCGCTTTTTGATAAGCAAATTGCAGCTTAGAATTTTGCAAGGGGTTTGAATAAAATCATTTTATATAAAAGCAGCTACATCCTTCGAATCAGGGAGATGATTACAGCGCAAATGGGGGAAATGCCAACGTACATTAATGCACATTTCATTTGAATACCTTACCCTGAATTGTTGTGTCTCTTTTGTCTGACAGTTTCTGGATTTATCACGAAATCAATTATACGGCATCAGCGAGGACACAGCGCTGCGCATTCAAGGCATTCGCAACGTGCGCCTTGACAACAATCCTTTGATATGCGATGAATGTCACATGGGAAAATTAATAAATGTTGTGCGACAGGTGAGTGCATACAAAACGATAATGAAATGAGGAGCAGAACAAAAAGATTGCCGTGCATTGGCAGCCAACATAAATTGCAATTTATTGTCAAAGTACTATTATGCTTTTCGGATTCATACATTTCCTCATATGTTTGTCTGAATTATTTATAGCTGCAGTGGAAATGGGATACATATCCGATTTGTTTTCTGCCCAAAAGTTTGCGTGGCGCCGAAATCAACAATTTGGACATTGGCGGCCTGCACACATGTCTTGATTACATCAGTGATGAGGAGCAGAATGCTGCCAGCACTTCGTATAATTTTCTTGAGCACGGTGAGTCTAAAAGTTGTGTGCAATTAATTAAATGAATTTGTTTTTGACTCTCTGCACTCTCTCCTCCCAACGCTCTCTTCCTCTATTAACAGGCGGCCTTAATACTCTCGCCATTTTGGGCGGCATCATTTTTGTTCTAATTACCACCATTATACTGTCGGTTGTGGTCTGTTTCTCCAAAAATCGTGCCCGCTATTATACTAGAGAGGATCATCTCAATGGCAGTAAGTCAGCACATATATTTCATTTGACTTATTTAATTACACAACTTGAAGCTTTGGCAAATGCCTGCAATAAATGTCCAAGGTGTGGCAAAGAAAAATTGCCAGTCAGAAAAGAGCCATTTCAAAATGGCTGAGACGCCTGTTCAGTGTTCACCCTCGCCTGTCTGTGAACCTAATCCTTTTGGGCAAAGCGCCAAGCCATACTCGTACAGAAGCAAACTTTTCTTGGCAGACAGGCCCACAGACATGGCGTTGAAATGCGAAAACGAACGCATAAATGTGAGCGACGACAGCTTGAAACTGAAACTTATTTAAAGAAAAGGGAACAGGCAGCTATACGAGTACAGGACTTTCAAAATTTCCCACTTGCTCGCACCAAGGCCGTGCGGCATGCACGAGAAATTTTCAACGAAATTAAAAAGAAAGACGTCGTACTTAATTAATTAGAAGTACGTGCTTCATTATATGCCTCCGCGACTTAATTGAGGAATAAATAAATTTCACGCTGACCCCAGCAAAGCGGTCATGCGCAAGCAGTAGCAGCAACAGTAGCAACAACAACAGTAACAGTAATAGCACCTGCCCAGCAAGCTTGCTTACCTTTTCGGTTGACGCAAGTTGTGTGTAGCTCACAAATTGGCCCAAGGGCGAAGCCATTCAGCGTGGAACGCACTCGGGGGAAACGCACGGCCTGCGCCCAAACAAAGCAAACTTTTGAATTTTCGCAATTGTAGCGTTTTCTGCTTTACAATAAAAGCGACGCGACCACCACCCCCACGCCGTACAGCCCACCTTAGGTATTTTTACAGGCCGCAGCGCAACGACAAAATGTAAAACAAAAGTTTTTCACACAATTCAAGTCCCTTGATAAGCGAAAAGCAAACATACAGATGCATGAGAAATTGAAAGGGTTGCTCGAAAAGTAAAAGCAATTGCATAGAAGGATTCCATACAATACAAAGCATGAGAAACAGAATGGCAATGAATATAATAGAAGAACAACACCTAAATAATACAGTTGGAATTGAAACTGAAGAGAAAGGTAAATGGAAACAGTACGTATAGCTGAAAAACTATGAAATAGAAACAAAATAAAAAAAATAAATCGAGTACCAAACAATATGGTACAGGATTAAACAAGGCTGAATTATATTTTCACTTAATCCAAAAATATTTTCGGTGTCGAGAAACATGAGGGAACAATTGTGTTCATTTAGAATTTAAATGAATAATTATACTCTGTACATAAAATATTCAAGAGTATACTTGTATTAGGTTTGCGGGAGCTGAAAATGTAACAGGCAGAAGGAGGCGTGGCAGACCCCACAAAGTATATATATTCTTGATCAGCATGACGAGACGAGTCGATCTAGCCCTATCTGTCTGTCTGTCTGTCTGTCTGTCCGTCTGTCAGTCTGTCCGTCCGTATGAACACCTGGATCTCAGAGACTATAAGAGATAGAGACACCAAATTTTGCACAAAGATGCCTTATATGTATACGCTACACGAGTTTGTTTTATTTTTTGGATTTTCCCCCCACTTCCCCCCTATGGGAGATTTCCCGATTTTCCATTCGTATATTCGCCTATATCTCGGAGAGTATTACACGTAGGAACACCAAATTTTAGAATTTTAGAATTTCCCTTCCTCCCCCCTCTCCCACGCAAATTGCGATTTTCAAGTTTCACTATGATATACCGATTTAACAAGAAGTTATAGCTATAAATATATTTGCTGCTGCAGCGCTGCCCAAGCGCTGCCCGCTGCTGTTGTTGATGCTGATGCTTTGGTTGACTGCAAACATGTTTACACAGATACGAATAGATCATTAATTTTTTTTTATTTTCTATAATTATTGTAAGCATATGTACAGAATATTTCAAAGTCGGAACACCCGAATTTAGCTTCTTTACTCGTTTTCTGTTCTCTTTAAAATTAAAGGTATTATGAAATGAAGAGATATTCTGAAACAGTTCTGTTTTTGTAACAATCTATGTCTGTTGAAACCGGAAATTTAATCTTTATGCATGCCACGTTGGACAGATTTGTATTTAATATTTAAATTATAAAATTAATATTACCAAGAAACTTATTAGGCAATCGAAATAGGGTTTCAATTAAAGCTTAAAGCATAAAAAGAATGGAAAATTGCAGCCCTAAATAATACAGTTGGAATTAAAACAGAACAGTAATATAAAGTACAGAAGTACCAGAAGCCAAATATATATGAAAAAATGTGAAAAGTAAGCCAAATAATGCAAACAAATCGAATACCTACCAATGTGTTACAGGATTATAAAAGGCTTTATTATAATTTCAATTAATTCAAAACTATTTCCGGTGAGGCGATAACAAACAATTGCATTCATTTAAGATTTTAATTTTTAATTTTCTATTATTTTCAAATTGAAGATATTATGGAATTATGGAAATGTTGTGAATTGAAACCATTGCAAATCATGCCACGTTGGACATATTTGTATTTCATATTTAATAGATAAAAATAATTTTCCCGATTAGGCAATCGAAATAATGTTTGAATTGAGCTTAAATCAGTTCTTGTAACACATGAAAAAAGAGGCTGTAGCGATTCCTAACAAATTTACATGCGTACTCCCTGTTCTCACTACGATTCTCTCTTTATATTTAGGAACAGCTCTGCAGCTATCAAGAAACTACCTAAGCAGTTCTCGTTTTTGCATGCATAGTGGGTTGACATAACTACCTCAAGCACTGCACCAATTCAGCCCATATCTCAAACGCTTTTTCTCTCTTCCTCCTTTTTTCTTTGCGACCTGTCTCTGTTGTACCACAGGCGATAGCAAATGTTTGGAAAAGAATTTGGAGGCCACCACAATTACGACACTGGGCAATGGCAATTCTCCAACAACTACAACCACACTCACGCTGGCCATATCACCCGCCGCAGCGCCCGCAAATGGAACAAATGGCACAAGTGGACTGGCCGGCAGTCCGGCCGGCAATGGCAGCACCATGAAGCAACAGCCAACTGGCGTCAACGAGGCTGGTAAGGAAATCAACTTTACATTTCCCATGGACGATCGCGTGTGCACCATCGACGAGCTGGTGTTGCCCCCAGCGCCTCCGCCACCCCACATGCGACACGACCTACCCAGCATGGGCAGTCTGATGTATAATGTCTCCCACACGCCTGGCAACACGATGGCGGGGACGACCACGACGCTGGCGGCGGTGGCTGCAGCAGCCACCGTCATACCACCCGGTGCCCCCTCAGCCGGGGGTGGTATGACTGGCACTTCGCCCTTGCATGCACCCACGCCGACGCCAGCCGAGGCAGTTGTTGTTGTGCTGCCGCCTCCGCCGCAGGCAGGCAGCGTTATCTCCTTAAGAGAGGCACAGCAATTGGTGCATTTGAGTGGCAGCGGCATCGGCGGCGTCAGTGGCGGCGGTGGAGACGTGGGCGTGCTGGAGCCACTAGTCAGCGTCAACTGACCCAGGGGACTTAGCGCAGCCTCAACCACAACAGCCGCAAAAGCAGACTCATCAGCTGGTAAGTTTCCCATGCAAGCAAAATGTACGACAGGGACAACGTAAGCACCGCACTCCAAAGAGGAGGAGTTAAGCCACATGGAGCGTATAATTAATGACAATTTCTGTTTGTTTTTGGGTCAAAAGCAAGTGCAAGTAATTAAGATTTGGGTTTACTTTTTATCTCAACTTCAATTTACTGATTATTGAGTTCATTTTTCATTAATTTGTAACACTCAATTGTAAGGTCACTGCCACCCATGATTTTTAAAGTCTAGGAATTACATGTAGTTTTCTTTCAACTTTTATACTCAAGGTCAAGTCTGTAAATAAACTTCGAGCATATGGCATAAAATAAATAAAGGATAATTTAAACAGATACAAATTTGTATAAACACACACATTCCAAAATGTGATAAAAACAATGGATATATTTTGTAAATAACATAAAATGGAAAAAATTAAATAAAAATGTAGCTATTAAGTCAAATATACAGCAAGAAAACTTGAAAGTATAATCATCAACTAAAAAATACAAAAACTAAAAAAAAAACTAATAATATTTGTACATTTGGCAATTCGATTAAAAATTGTAAGCCGCAAGAAAGCATAAGTAATGTAGTCCGTAGATAGTTTCATGAAACATTGAAACACTTAAAGAAATATTAGACTTACATTTAAGCAAATACCAAGTAATACAGATGTAAGCCAAGCTAAGAGCCACATAAAACAGATAAAAAATATATTGAATATAAAACTCAACAATTACGCGCAACATTAAGAAACACATTAAACATTTTTTTGCCTTCTTTATTTTAATATACAACCAGTTTAATTTTTAACCATAAAACAGAGTATAAAAACTCCTTTAATTTAATAACGAGATTACCATTAATTCCATTACAATCATTTGTAACAAGTTTCATTTATTTAAAATAAAAACCACCTATATTTCAATGTATAGTATAAGCGCAAATATTTAAATCAGTAATAAAGTGTGACTGTTTAATGAAGTAAAAAAAACACAAGCTGCATTTTTTTCTCACCACAGGAAAAACAAAAGCCACAACAATTTAGAAAAAACAACATCTAACTGAACCAACTTACAACAACAACAACAACAAGAGATCAGCAACCGCCGCCTGCAATTTATTGCTTTAAAAATACGCATTGCTGGTGGCATCATTTGTGGCTTATGGCAAGCGTTGCGAACGTCTCCACTTAGCCACACACACACACACACTCTCTTACACACGTACGCAATATGTGCAGTAAAATTATGCTTGCAACACTGATACACACACACACAAGCACATTTATTTGCACTTGGACGGTTAGACGACCGCATATATGACGGCGCCAGCCCTAAGCATGTGCTTTGCAAAGGCTGCCCTAAGTTCGCTTCCTCGCCATTTTAACTCAACGCAAATGAAAATTGCTTCCGTTTTCATTTCGCCACGCTTTCGTGCAATATAGCTGCGCTTTGTGGCAACGATGTCGGTTTGGATTTGGATTGCTATTGTTGTTGATTGCTTAGTAGACGGGGAAGACACGCAAAAACAGCTTGAGACAAAGAAATACACTTTTAAAAACACACGACTGATTTATGATTGTTTGGTAGAAAATCACAGTAATATTATATCATATTTTAATTGTGAATAAGCAAATAATAAAAATGCTGCTTGGTGGCACTTTTTTTATTTATTTTTTTTTTTCTTAATTTTGATAAAACTTTAATTAAAATTTAAAGTTTAGTCTTATTTAAATATTTATTTCATTTAATTATTAATTATTTTATTTATTCTTATATTAAATAAATCTATTGGAAAGATCAGCAGGATGTGATCTCTTCAGCCTCCTTCTTACTACTCTTCTTCCTTTTGTCGCCGTTTCAGCAGGCGCCTTGCTAATACGTTATCATGGGTTCGCAGACGCTCCATGTATTGCGCAGCCTGCTTATTTAGCACGTCTCCAACTTTTTGCATGTGTGCCGTTTTCATGTACCAGGGGGCACCTGTTAGTAGGTTAAGGGTTTTCGCTTGCAGGACCCGGATTTTCTGCAGGTGTGACTTTGCAGCGATTCCATAAACTTGTAAGCCATATCGCCAAGAGGGAGCGATTCAGGACTTATAAACAGTCACTTTGTTTTTCAGTGACAGTTTTTTGCTGGTCATATTGCCATCTCATATTGTTTATTCTAACACTTAGTGTCTTTACAACAGAGCATATGTGCTCTCGAAATGTGAGGCGCCTGTCCAAAAGTACGCCCAAATATCTGTAGCTCTTGGTGTGATTCAACAGCTGGTTCTGAATGGTGGCACTTGGATGAGAAGTGGTTTTACATTTTATATTTCAAAGATCAAGTTTGAAATCGCAGCCCTAAGGTATGCTACATTTTTTAATACGAGTATATGTAAATACTTTTTTTTTTAATAAAAATTATACACCATTTATTAAACTAGTGTTCTGCTACCAATAAGGCAGCTTAAGCTAGTTGAAAATGAATGGGGAATAAAAGAGTTCATTTTTTTTAGATATCGTGTTCTTGCCACATCTTGGATTTATGGATCTTAATCTGGAAATTCGCTACCGCCCATAAGTAGCTTTTCAATCACAGTAGGAGCGCTCTTTTTAAATTCAATAGTTTTATAAGCATCCTCTTAAGCAGTAAGACAAAAAGTATGTGGAAATGAATTTGAAAGCTACGCTCCTATTTTTAAATAGTTTGTAGTATTATTTTGCTTATCTTTTCATAATATATTTTCCCGATGCCACTGCTGACTTTGATTAACTAATAGGCACCTGTCCGGGAATATCGTCGTTGGATAACTGCATAATAAACTCATACCTTTTCGATGAAATCTGGTTCTACTTAGTATTGGTGGAGGTTACACAAGGTTGGGCCAGCTACATTTGCAGATCAGCAACTGAGATAAGCATAGCAGGGCGCTGCAGTCATTTATTTAGCTAGTGCTGCCAAACAATCATATCAAATAATTTCTCAAACGCTTTTTTTAGTGTACTTAAAGAAATATATATAAAGTTTAACTTGCTAGTAGGTAATTGAATTGGACAGCAACAATTAAGGAAGTACCCTGGTAGCTTTATTTATATAACCTATGCGAGAGAAGAATTCGAAATTACCCAAAATTTTTAAAGTAGGAAATGCATGAGTAAGTCATATAATCAAGCGCTGCCCACTTGACTGCTAAGAATTATGGCTGAGGAAAATGCAACCATTTGTTTTGCACAAACTCTCAACCAGCTCATGAATCTCGTAGACAATTTTAAGTAGCTCCATGCTATGCACACATTGTACCCAACCCAAAGCCCGTTGTAAAGCTGTGCGTACTTTTTTGAGGCAAGAAAAAAAAAAGGGGGAGAAAGAAAATACATTTGCGTTTATGCATGAACGCAAGGGCTTCAACTTCGATCAATGTTGTTATGCTGTTGTTGCTGCTGCTGCTGGTGCGTTTTGAATTTTGCATTGGAAATGCATTGGAAATTGCATATAAAAAAGGCTGGAGAAGAGCTCAAGTGGCCAAGTGCGCATAGAAATGGCCAAGGCGCCGCACCCAGCTCTCGCCAGCTGCCGCATGCAAATTGAGCATGCGGTCCATTGCAGGGCTTCCGATTGCACATCAATATTGCTACACTTGACACATGAAGCAGACAACTTTGACTGTCCGGCGCATTGATTAAACTGTGAAGTGCTCTGGGCGCAGTACGAAATTGTTAGCATAGTAGAGATGTGGCCTTTACAAAATAAATTGGTACTGCAGCATCTATACAACTCAATATGCAGTGCACTAATTCATTGTTTCACTTTAATCCACTTGCCTACAAATACGTATACGAAGGGGTTTCGCATAAGCAACGTGCGCCAGACGTTGAGCATGACGTAAAATTTTTTACAACAGACACTTACGACCAATTGACGGTAGATAGCCTATTTAGTTGCGCCCAACTGCAGCGCACATCTGTTCCACCATCAATTGATTTCAAAGTTTAAGGCAAGCCATCAAATAAGGTCTACAGCATCTTCTGCACTCCCGGGTGTTGCCTCGGTCCTTATACACTGCAGATACTAGATACAAGCATAACAACTGCAACTGTGCACTTTTGATTAAGTTTGGATGCAACAGTTGTGGTTGCATGTGTAAATTTAATCAGCAGACCTGCTCAAGAATGCGGAAAAGCTGTGAAGCTGTAACACAATCTTGGGCAAGCAGTTCAAATTTAGCAATTTAATTAAATTTACTGGCCTGTGAGGCGAAGCTTATTTGTGGCACGCCGCTCAGCCAACGTAAATTTACGATACAAGGGATATTTCGACTCCACCAGAAAGGCTGCTCCCAATTTGTTTGTTGTGACTACATGACTATATACTATAGGCTACATAATAATAACAAAAACTAAAGCTTAGAACATGCAGCAACAAATATTCCATCGAAATGTTTTTTAACAAAATCAAATTCTTTATTGGGTTATAGGTCGTAGAACTAAAATACTCTTGTTGTACCAATTATTTCTAACACAGCTATATAGTTTTCCGATCGCAGTAAGACTTCAGATCAAAACTCAAGAAAAAAAGTTTTCTTCCGATCTTTCCTCTGGCAGCTATAAGACAGAATGCACTTTTTTTTAATGCCATGATGTACTTTAACTTATCATTATATTATCATCATATAAATTACAATTTTACTTCAGATATCCCCATAAAAAAGTATACAAGTACTTCAAAAAACCGATTAGTTATATTGCAGGTAAGTAATGGTGTGGCATAAGTATAGCTTTTCTACATTCTAATCAAGCAACCGTTGATCTTATATCGACTTATATACCAACAACTACTAATTGCAACTTTAATGAATTCACAACATACTTCTGGTTGCATGTATTTTCCATTTATAAAGATCTTTTCACTTTACTCTCTCTATATTTATCTATGTATATCCCTATAAGTCTAATCTGAATACGGATTAATTTCTAGTCATAAATTGGAGGACTGGATAAAAGGCGCAGATAATTTTATTACGGACTTACTTCTTAAGTAACTTAATTTTCATTGTTGTAATAATTTTCTTTTGGTTATTATTTATTCTTCTTTTTGAAATGAAAACCTATTGTTTGTCCATTAACCGTCAATGGCCATAATTAGCTCTGCATCAAGCATAGCTAACTGAAGGGAAAACTAACTGAAGGGAAAATAAAAAGCTCCCAACGAAATAGAGCCGGTATTTTATTCTCTAGCCTAAAATATATTTATTATATCACTGACAATGTATTGCATTATCAGTTCTGGAGGAATATGACATGTTGGCAACATCCTACTCAAAAGAAGGTAATACTGAACAGTTCAGAAAATGTAATTTCTGAATTGAAAGTCGAGTAACTAAAGCAAAGGGGAATATGTTTAAAACCTTGTGAACGGATGTGATCACAGTGAAGCAATAAACACTTAGAATTTAAATGATTTATTAACAACGTTTGTATTGGAACGAGCACTAATTAAGTCTGTACCTGGCTGGAAAACCATTCCTTTTTCTCAACTTCAAGTTCAAATTCGTTTGACTTTAAATACGTTTCAACAGGATTTCATTTAGGAATCTTTTGAAATTTTAGTTGAAATTTTTGTCTTAGAAACAATTTCTCCAATTTATAATAGCTACAACAACAGCATCTGAATACTTTGTCTGCCTTCAACTAATCAATCACTGAGCCTTCAACTATTAACCCCTACATATTTCTGCATGACAAATCGCTTTCCTCTCTATTTACATACTTGTATTTGTATTTCTGTCTCTCCTCCCTCTCTCTCTCTCCTGAATAGTTTCTTTTCTAATGTCAAAGCACGCATTTGTCATCACTAATTGCTTTTCGAAGCATTGCAAAAGTCTAACGAGAGAAAAAAATGAGGGTAGGGATATAAAACCATGTCAACAATTAGGATTGTGCCCGACAGTCTCCAACAACGCAGCTTACACATAAAAACAATGAGAATAAAAAAGGGGGAATGCTAAAAATTGTCAGGCCAGAGATTTCTGGTTTCTGCTCTCTGGTTGCAGTTCAACACGTGTGACAAGCCTGCTGAAATGTGTCAGAACACAATGAATTTTATTGAGGCGCTGTGCAACGGGGCTTAGGGGCAAAGAGACAAAAACGAAAAAAAAAATGGGGAAAATGGAATCAAAAATCTTTTTGTGGTTTAACCAGTGAGCAATGGAAATCCATGACTGGTGCAAGAAAACCTATTGCGTGCTGACAGTTCCCCGGTGTGGAAATCAGGGAGAAAACAAAAGCAACAAAAGTGAAAAGTTAAAATAGGGAAGAAAACGAGGACGAGGCGACTGCTTTAAGACTCACAATTGAAGCGCACAGCTTGCAATGGGAAAAAGTTTGGATGGGACTTTAATTTGCCATAAGCGAGGCAATAATGGAACGTGCTAAATATTTGGCTACATGGGAAACTTCTGTGGTACGATGTGCCTATTTTGTTTCTAAATTGCCAGCGATATATTTGGCACGACTTCAATGCCATTGCCACCGCCGTTAACTAAAAAGCCCCCTGGGTGTAGTCATAAAGTTTTCAAAATGCATAAATTTTTGCGAGTTTTGCGGCCAGAAGGAGAATGGTTTTTGCTTGTGTTAGCCCACTCTTCACTTCAGCTTGAGGAATTTCATACTGGCGCATAGTTGACTTTCTCATTCTTAGCAAGCTCCACACGTTTTTATGTGGTTTCATCAATTTTATTGTTATTATTAAAACATGACTCATAATATTGTGTGGTAGCTCTAGCTCTCTAGACATAAAAGTCGAATGTCCCATGAAACTACAAATAAGTTAGCGCGTTTGGCATCGAGCATTGTACGAGTATGTAGAATAATATGCGACATATTAATAATATCTCGGCACACCTGCTACTCCCCCTTAATAGTGTGAGTGAGACATCCTTGTTGTCGTCGTCGCCGCTCCCCGCTGAGCAGCCGAGATTTATGCGAGCTGTGAGCGCACGTGTATGACTCCATTATATGCGTTAATAGGATAATGTGCCAAATAAATGAGAATATGCACCAAAGCGCGTCAAGTTTGTTTCTTTTCTTGGCAGAACTCGTCGCCTATGTATTATATTTCTTCAAATTTTTGGGTTGCCCCCCTGCGGCAAAGTCCGACAACCCGCTGGCATATTTAAATTCAAATTGCAACTGTATGTGTGTGTGTGTGCCTTTAAAGCCAACACTATGGCAACAACAATGTCATAGCAAAATATGAAGAGGGAACCCAGTCAGCAACCTTTCTGGGCCCGTTTGATAAATGAAACAGCTGTCAGCGGCAATGGGCCGCACAAAAAGCTCATCTAGAGCCAAACATGTGAAGGTGGCCAGCGGGAACAGTACATGATTTTACAGGCATACTACACACACACCACACACACACCACACACACACACACACAACAGGTAACACTAAACACGTGCAGCCAACAGCAAATACGAAACTACAAAAACAACACTAGTACATGGTCAAGCGAACTTAAGCACGCAGCTTTGTGTATTGAACATGTCATCGACAAAATTGTGTCAAAAACCTACCACAAAATACCAGAACGCGGTTACAAACGAAGTGTGGGGCGGGGAAGGGGCGTGGAGGGTGCCTCGGGTGTGCAGACGTGTAGGTCATACCTTTGGCCATTGTTGTGCAACAGCTATTTCAACAATATTTCGTTATGCTCCTGCAACATGGCTTGCCACTTTTGGCTGACTCTGCCCAACAGCCTGACTGAATAAATTGGAGAGAGAGAGAGAGAGTGGTGGGTGGAGAATGGAGATGGGACTTAGAGGTGGGTCTACGGTAAGGGCAACGCTTTTGTGGCTGCTCGGCTGCTCGGCTGCTTGGCTGCCTCGGTCATACATCAATTTAACAAGCAAGCATGCACATGGGAAATTAGCAAGCAATAACGGTATTTTTTGGACAGCAATGCCAGAGCAACGACAAAACCGAGCTTACATGCATGCCATAGACAAACAGCAGCAGCGGCAACAGCAGCAGCAGCAGAAGTAACAACAACATCAGATGCACCAGCAACAAAAACAATTGGCTTCAATGTCTAGCACATTGTTCTCATGCCCGCCTAAATATCACTTTTAGTGCATTATTTATAACCTCTGCACATGGAATAAGTTAAGTTTATGTAGTGATGCTACAGAGAAAAAAATAAAATGAAATCAAAAGTTCGGTAATCCCCTCACTAATCGGGTAATTTCTTTAAGTCATATTTATATATAAAACAAGAAAGGAATGCTAAAGTCGAGCAGGCTCAACTCTTAAATACCCTGAACCACCCCACAAAAAAATAAATTAATTTAATTTAATTTAATTAATTAATTAATTTAATTAATTAACTAAAATAAATATAAAATATTCCATACATGCATACATACATTTACATTTACATCAAAATCGTGTCTATGCGTGTTTGTATACTTGTACATATGTATGTACGTGTGCATTGGCCATGGTTATATGGCCCTTGTACCTTTTGCGTACAGGGTATAAAAATAGCCAAGCTTTAAAAGTTTGGTAATCCCTTCACTAATAATAAATAAATAAAATACGTTCATACGGACACAGCAAAATATAGAGTTTTAGGTTCATGATCATAAAGGAATAAAGGTTTCCTTGTACAGATTACTCTTATTATCAAGTATTCCATGCAAATGTTTTAAGACTAAAATAATTAAACCATACCCAAAATTAAACCTTCTCCTTTGGATCCCATGTCTTCGACATTCAAATAATTGGTTATTTTCATATGAGCAATGTTCTTATGAATACAACATATAAATTCATATAAAGTATATATTTTAATTATCTGGCAGTATATTCGAAAGGAGTCAGAGTTAATTCGCATTCCCGTTTTTTCATAAAAATAAATGTTCATCGCTAAGATTATTTTCTAAAACGATAACACGACGAAATCATTTAAACTTATATTTTTAATTAAAATTATAAAACTGCATTATACGTACATACCTGATATTGATGTGCAATTCCTAAAAGGTAATAGATGTAGCTAAGGAAAAAGCAGATAATACTAATACAGTATTCAGAATTTACGAGTACATTTTTCCTTAAGCTTTTTATGAAATGTTTGCTTTTAAAATACGTTTGCTTTGGCTTAACACAAATTGATTGTTTATTGAGGAACTACGGAAAGGGAATAAATAGAGCCGGGTCGATTTTGGAATGCCATTTTTGCATTAGTCGCAGGATATAAATGGACAGTAACTTTAGGATAAGTGGGTGTATTGATTCCACACGCATGCACGTCAATTGAATTAAATGCCAGGGGAAGGCAATACACACACACGTACTACAAACATGCACAAGCATGCTCAGCTCATCAGCAGTGTTACCACATCAAAATGCAAATGTCAAGCCAACCATCATTTTATGGTCTTGGGAGCACCTGAAGTCGACAGGGTTGACAGCGCAGTCAACAACGAACCCATAACTACACCTAAACACACAGCTGTAGGTACAGGACCTACATATATTTATAGGGAGAGAGATTTGTTCACCCACGATTAGTTGACACACCCACAAAGACACACACACACACACACACACGATTTCCGCGCCATTTGCTGTCACTTCGCCAGTTTGCACATCGTCGACGACAGCGACAGCATCGCTGCCAAGTTCGCTCATGCAGCACAGTTTTTTTTTTTGTATTTTGCTGGTCCCTCCCCCTCTCTGTTTTTCACCGGGCAGGACGCGCGACAAGTCCTTCCTCTTACTAATGGTAACTGGAAATGGCAGCGGCGACGAAGACGGCAACGTTGATTGCCGTTTGAATTGCTGCTGCCACTGTTGTTGTTGATATTGGTGTGGTTGTAGCCGTAGTTGTTGCCAGCATTGCTGTCGCCGTGGCCAAAGGTTCAGCGTCATTGCCGCCAATGTTGCCAATTTTCTTGCTTTTGCGTTTCGCTTTCCCATAAGACAACAATTTGTGTTCTTTTTTCTTCCAGCGCTGCAATTTTACGTGCTGTTGACTGTGACGATGAAATTGGGCAAATGGCCTATATATGTACGTACTTACAAATGTCACTACAAAGACCCCAGAAACATAATTGATATATCAATATATTCAGAAAAATACTTGCATTAAATTAAACGCAATAAATAAATAAATAGTAAAAACTTTACTTGTATATAGATCTATTAAAAATCCTATATTCTTAATAAAGGTACAATTTATTTCAAATATTTTTTATGATTATTTGTTAGCTATAACTACATAGACATAGATGTTGAGGAAGAACTTATCGAAATAAAATCGTTGAATGCTTAGACAGAATTAGTCTCCTCTTGTGAAGTATAAGAATGGCCTTGAATCAAAAACAAACGAAACTTATGTTGTTTATATAATATACGACATTAGATTTTAAATAAAATCGAACAGAAAAATATTTTATATAAAAACACATTTGTGAAAAATGCATAAAATGTTCGGTAATTGGAATATTGTTTTATATTGTACTTCAAATTTCTTTGAAACTGCACACTTTTTCAAGTGTAGTTTTGTCGGGCCTCGGGCGAATGCATATGTCAATATGGGTAGAGCTATCCTGCAGGAACTCAAAGGCTGGCTCAACCTTTCATCGTCCGATGGTTTGTCATGCTAACGTTCATACATTGCCCGGCCCTCTCACCAAGCGCCTGTTTGTTGTTTTTAAATGCCTTCTCTTCTTAGACTGCCGCTGCAGTGGCAATAGCCAACCCAAATACGTTGACTGCGCTGGCCAGATCCCAATTTGGCCAGCTCTAATTGCACTTACTTAGTAGCCTGAGCCGAGGCAATTTCGCTGATTGTGCAATGCAATTTGGGCGGTGCCTTTGTCTGCTGTCGTCGCGTGCAATTGAATGGCGGCGAAAATTAACTACTCGGAAAGCTGGTGCTTAAGAGCTTAAGCAGTACCTACTCGTACCTATATCTAGTACAAGCAAGTATATAAACAAATGTTTATAAGTAGTTTTCAAAACTCACAAATACGAGTACAATATGTAAACTTTTGCGTGCAAGTTTCTAGTGCTTTTTTTATTGGTTTGCCAAAAATAAACAAGAATTCGAAAATACACAAAGAGCGACGACAAAGCAAAGCAATAATAATATGGAAATGTAAAACTTTTCCAGCAAACAAATACCAAAAATGTAAATGGGGCGTATGAGTTATATTTGTGCTACCATTGAGTTGCAGCTGTAAATCTGTAAAAGAGAGCGAAAGAGAGAGAGGAGAAAAATCACCGTTACTCAACTTTGGAACTTTCACTTTTGTGCAGCTAAAAACAAAAACTGGTGCAATGCTAAAGAAAATCCAATTGTTGAATCGAGTGAACCAGCAGGCTGGCAAAGGGGCAGGGAAAGAGGGCAGGGAAATTTAAGAGAAGTTGGAATAGACTGCAGCACAATTGTGCACAAATAATTGAAGTTGCCTTTGTTGTGCATTCCGTTTTGTGGTTTATAGCATGTAGTTGGTCTTACCGTTCTGTTTTCTGCACTACACCTATTCACACATCACACACACACACACATACACACACACTCACACATACTATATACACACAACTAGAACATGTCTGGCGGCGAAGTCCTTATGTTGATTGATTTTGATTGCACTTTGCTTTATGTGCCGCAAGCTTATTTTATTTCCGAAACAATTACCTTATCGCCTTGTTATGCCTCTTAAACGTAAATCCCTTCACCCATAATGGGGCGACTCGAACCACGCCCTTTCAAGTTCAGTGATAACCCATTAAGCGCCCACAGGCACCCCAAACACCCGCACTAAGTGCAAAACTTTAGCTATTATTAAAAGCCTCATTGTCAGTTTTGTTGGGCCCTGGTGTGCCGTGGCCGAGCTCTGAATATGGCCCTATAGCCATACAGAAACATACTTGTACACATATTTATACAATACACGTTAATGCTATGCATGTACTTGTAATGCAAATGGGCACAATGAAGCCGGCAGCTTCCTCGCTCCACCTCCCACGGCACAGACCACACATTTACACAATACAGAAGAATGAATATATTTCGCACAAGTTCGTTCATATTTTTAATGTCATGAGAATAATAATTACGTTCATTGACTTTGTTAAGTAGCCTACTTAATGCTAATGTGATTTGTTGTCTGCCCCAATGAGTGCGGAGCGGTACCTCCAGGTTCCTCAGAAATATTCATTACTCTGCTTTTGGTGAAAGGAACAATGAAAGTTTGACGTTTGAGAAGAAAAGAAATACCTTTAAAAGGAATTTTTAATAAGTCAAAGAAAAATTTGTTGTAAGGCAGCCATGATTTCAAATAATAAGGAAAACAGAGTAGACACTGACATCATCTGCAATACAGTTGTATTTTCTTAGGAATGAGCTCTGCTTATATTAAATTAAAAATATATTAAAAAGTATGAAGCAGTAATTAGGAAGCGAAAAGGACTAATTTTTTCATCAACCGACACTTAGGAGTTTTACGCAGACGCTTCTAATATTAATAATAATACAAAAGACTATGTTAATGGATATTTGTTTTGATGTAGTTGATAGTAATTTTATGTTTAAATTTAAAAATATATATGTTATATATATTAGAATTGAATATAGTTCCAAACCTAGGATTACTTTTATTAACTGGCCATTAAGTTAAGATCTGCCTAAGCAATAAGTCAAGGTTGGGAAGTATTTGTTATTATTAAAAACTTGCTGCAAAGCAACTAACTACTGGAAGATAACGAAGCTTGTCAACTTGTATATCGAATTCAATTGACTACTAAATTTAGTCTAAGATCATTTGGACAATAACTTATATTTGTTGTTCATACAAAAAGTGCAACTCATAGCCCAGATGTTGACTTACTGTTTACCGATTTGTCTTATCAGCACATTTAATTGATTGCCTTCCTTAACCAAATAAACGGCATTTACTCGTATATATTCTATATGACCCTTAATCAGATAGTTAAACTATCTTTAAAGTGTATAGCTTATGATGTGTAGCGCACATTATGAGTGGATCATAAATAGCAAACGACAATTAAATTAAAATCGATTACGCAAGCGAGCCAAAACGTAATAATTTTGCATGCGTCAACAAGTTGCACATATACTTGTATTGTACAAAAGAGTAGTTGCCATTATTTTCACAAAAACATATATGCCATTATATAGTAGTACATGCATTCACTGCCACACTACATTGATTTCTGCACCACTAATATGAGAGCAGTGACAATTGTCAACCTATGTGAACTAAATATAGTACATTGTATATAGAATAGTGACGTGAATGGCATGCTGAATTACTTAATGGCCAGTCATCGATTTCCACAATGTCAATATCAAAGACAGGCAGCAGTCATGCGGTCATTGCTGCACCTACCACACACACACACACACGCACATACATATATATATACATATATGCATGGATATATACATATGTGCTTAGAATAAACTCGTATTTCTATGAGAGCCCCATGAAATGGGAAGCCCTAGCAAGTGTTTACATCGCAGGCGACTACACAACTTAGGTTAACTAATTGAATTTAGTCGTTGGCGACAATGCCAGGTATAAATGTCGGATTGCCGAGGAACGCTAATTGAAAACGAAGCAAACAACGCAACGCGGCGTAGTTTGGAACGCGAGCGCGAAACGTTAGTTGATCATCTTTCGAATAACATATCCGGAATAGTTAAGAGCCACAACAATCTCAAGATGGTGGTCAATTTTAAGGTGTTTAAAAAATGTTCTCCGAACAATATGATCACCCTGTATATGAACAGGCGTGAGTTTGTGGATTCGGTGACACAAGTGGAACCTATCGGTAGGTAATAGAGGGAAGGCCCGAAACACCTTTGGAATTTCATATTACGCACTGTAGGAGTCTAAGATGGATCATATAAATTTATTGTGATTGTGCAATATTGACATTAGTTAATACAATGAAATTTCAAGAGCTGTAATTGCAGGTCAATTGCATTGTCAATTTTAAAAACTTTGAAAGCCTAAACCAACTTTATAAAGAATTGCCCGATATACACACTTCCTTAAATATTTTGAACACATTATACATTAGATCGAAGTAGTGAAAATAAAGCACAAAATATTCGCATCATCACAGATGATCTGAGTCCAATTCAGTCTGCAGATCTCCATTTAGGCCTCTTTATAGTAATAAGTTCTTTAGATCAAGAAATCAATGAGCAATGAGCCTATTAGGCTCGGCCGCATGCAAAATTTAATAAGTTAGTCTGCTGAGTGGAATTTATTGCGGTTTATTATTGAAATTTGCTTTGTGGTTTAAGATTAAGCAACAAATTGTTTGTCTCTGAGCAAAGACAATTTATTCCTACTCGTGTGTACGAATTTCTGTCTCATGCGTAGTCGGAACTGTAACTATAGTATAGTCTAGTCTAATTAAATTAGGCTGTAATTTATGCAATACGCACAAAGGACACCGCAACCCAACTGCAGCAACAAAGCTGCTTATTAGTTACGTGACCGTTAGGTGCTAGGATTTTGCACAAACACCCAAAGACACACACAGACGCGTTGTAATGACAATACAATGGCGTTTATATCGGTGCCTACTTACGCATAAGACGGCAAGGCGACCACCAATTAATTTCACACTTAACCTTCTACGCCTTCTTGTTCAGATGGCATTGTTGTGCTGGACGATGAGTATGTGCGTCAGAATCGCAAAATTTTCGTGCAGCTCATTTGCAACTTCCGCTATGGGCGCGAGGACGACGAGATGATTGGTCTGCGCTTCCAAAAGGAGCTGACACTCGTGTCGCAGCAGATTTATCCGCAGCAGAAGCAGGATCTGCAACTTACCAAAATGCAGGAGCGTCTGCTGAAGAAGCTCGGCTCGAATGCCGTCCCCTTCATCATGAATATGCCGCCCAGCTCCCCAGCCTCGGTGGTTCTGCAGCAGAAGGCTAGCGATGAGAGCCAGCCCTGCGGCGTGCAGTACTTCGTGAAGATCTTCACGGGCGACAGCGACTGCGATCGTTCGCATCGTCGCAGCACCATCAATCTGGGCATACGCAAGGTGCAGTATGCGCCCACTCGGCAAGGAATTCAGCCCTGCACCGTAGTGCGCAAGGACTTCCTGCTGTCACCCGGCGAGCTGGAGCTCGAGGTGACACTGGATAAACAGTTATACCATCATGGGGAGAAGATCTCCGTGAACATATGTGTACGTAACAATTCGAACAAGGTTGTGAAGAAGGTCAAGGCCATGGTGCAACAGGGTGTCGATGTGGTCCTGTTCCAAAACGGACAGTTCCGCAACACAATCGCCCATATGGAAACAAGCGAGGGTTGTCCCCTAAATCCGGGATCCAGCTTACAAAAGGTCATGTATTTGGTCCCCACCCTGGTGGCCAATTGTGATCGTGCGGGCATCGCAGTCGAGGGTGATATCAAACGCAAGGAGACGGCTTTGGCGTCCACTACGCTGTGAGTACTGGCAGATCAATGGTGAAATAATTTAATTCATATACTTCTGTACTATGCAGGATTGCCAGCCAGGATGCTCGTGATGCGTTTGGCATAATCGTTTCGTACGCCGTCAAGGTTAAGCTCTTCCTGGGCGCTCTGGGTGGCGAGTTGTGCGCTGAGTTGCCCTTCATACTGATGCATCCTAAGGTATGACTTCATTATTCTAATATTTTCAAGCGAAATAACCTTTTTTCATTATTTCCAACTTTTAGCCCAGCCGCAAGGCTCAATTGGAAACCGAGGGCTCCGTGGATGTTGCTTAGACCACCGTCTTACCTCAATTAAATGCCAAGTGCCTATTTATACTTCTACTTAACCAAATCTAATCCAGAAACTCAATATCATAATAGATAGACTATTTTGCTGATGTTGCTGAATTGTTCTGAACTGCAGTCGTCGTACTTTTCTTATGTATATGTATAAGAAAGAAGTTAAATATTCCTGAATATGTGTGTATGTGTATATAATCTCTATAATATACTCTTATATGCTGATTTATTACTATAATTAGCAATGAATGAAATACATATGAAACACTTTGTGCTAGGCTTCTAAGCCACTGATTAAATGAACTCGTCTTTGGTATTAGGGATTGCCAATTAATAGGTAGCATGTACTTGACACCATTACTGGCATATGTACTTACAGATAAACAATTTGATGCTGTTCCTTCGCACACTCATTAATACGTTTCTAGATTCCCTGGCTTCGCAAGTTCATTATAATTCCCACATATTCTGCAACACGCCCCCACAATCATTGCTAAAGATTATTTGTTCAAGTGCATTTGGGAAATCAACTGTTACATTCATAAGCAACCAAATCAATATGCTACATTTATTTTGTGGCTTCGAAATTTCAACTAATGCACACCCACAATGCGCAGCCAGTAAAGAGGCGAAGCTGAGCGTCGTGGCTGAAATTAATTCATGCTAAAGTCCATAATAATTAATTCCATATGACCTGGAATATTCTGCAAATATAATGCACCAGAACTTGGCAACATCATTGATAAATACATAAGCATATGTACATACTCGTACGAGTGTATATGGCGGTGGCAAAATATAGTAGCAGCCCCGCTACTCGTATTGCTCGCAGCTCTTTTTATAATTGATATAAAAACTGCTTCCGAGGCGAAAAACAAAGTGGCGAAAACAAAACATGTAATATTTTTTAAACTATTCAATAAATATTTTGTAATCTATCTGCTGCTTTACGAATTAAAATTACGTTCAAATGACACTTTAACGAACAAAAATACTATCAAACGATTTGAAAGGACGAGTAAATAAAAAGTTAATAACACTCTTGCGAATAAAGTATGAAAAATGATAAAAAATAAATATTTAAGTTAACTAAATTTTCAATGCTATGAGAGCCTTTTTACACCCTGTGCCCAAAAAGTAAAAGGGTATACTACACATCGAAGGAGATATGGCAGACCCCCAAATGTTTAGCAGCCCTGCGATTGCTCGCAGCTCTTTTTATAACTGATATAAAAACTGCTTCCTAGGTAAAAAACATGCAATGGTTTTTTAACTATACAATAAATATTTTGTAATCCATTTGCTGCTTTGCGAATCAAAATTATGACCAAATGACACTAACGAAAAAAAATATCAATTGATTATAAAGGGCGAATAAATAAAAAGTATATAACACTCTTGCGAATAAAGAATGAAAAACAAATATATAAGTTAACAAAATTTTCAATGATATATGTAAGAGCCTTTGCATTTGGTTTTTTGTACAAGACGTTATAGCCATATATGTTGTTGTTGCTGCTGCTTTGGCTCGGCTCTAGACTGCAAAGAAGTAACATACAGAGAACACATACAAAGAAGGAATCCCGATGTAAATATATGATAATGAACTCTGAAAAAACTAAGAGTTCCGCCACATTTCTTCTCAATGACATTAATTGCCCTTTTAACCTTCAAGTCCATAAGCATCCAAACAAAGCGAGAGGGCATAAACCCTTATTGCTCATAAGATCATTTTTAAGACATACTTACTAAATTCAAATTCCATATAATTATATGTTAGTGTATATTTTATGGCGCTCTAAAACATTAGATTCTTATTTTTAATGGTTCTCATACATTTCCTGCCCTGGCCAACGAATGAGTTATAAAGACACTAAGCTGTACAATATAGATATACGAGAAAATAAATGATACATACAGCCAACTTTTAAAAAAGAGTTGTGTAAATCAGTAATTGGTCTCACACACCCTCACACTCGCCGTTACTTTCGCCACTAGATGGACTGCCGTCCACAGTGATATGCGCCTAGTCCCTGTATTTGACGTATTTCCCATTTTATTTCCACACAATAAATTCCGATTACAATTTTCGGCAATTTAATTAAAAATTCAACATGTTTAACATGCTCCCTCTATTCCTTCTGCGTCAGTACGCGCGCACCACTCATCAACAATCGACAATCAAATTTCCTCAATGCTCTCCTGCGTGGCTGCTTTAGTTAGAAAGCTGGCAAAGAGCAACCAACAGCGCAGTCAATCATCAAGCCAAATTAAACGCACAGAGAGTGAGTGCCACATCATCATCATCATCGTAATCATCATCATCGTAATCATCATCATGGTAATCATCATCATCGTCATCAGCATAATATGGCAATGATGCTCTGCTACTTTTCATTTCACTTTTCCTTTGCAGTTAATGCGTGCTCTTTGGTGTTCCCATTGTTATACACTTGCCACAGCTAATTTTTTGGAAATTCTGTGCACTCCATAAACCATTTTATTGCACAACTGTGCACCAAGTGGCTTGTGGCACTTTCAATTAGCCCAAGATTTATGGCTTGCATCTGGTTGCTCTCCTAACTGATGACTAATTTGGCTGACGCCCACTTATGTCGAGTGCAAAGCACTTAGTCGCCGCTAAGTTTCGCAAAATTTTCGCTATTTAAGTGCGCTTATTGAAAATTGCCCTTGTCAAACATTTAAATGCGATTAGATTAGCCCACCATTATCTGGTAGCGCAATAATTATCGTTTCTTTAAACATCTGGCTGATGTTACGGCACCGAATAAATAAAGGTAATCATGCACTAAAAAGCTTTAAAGGAAAACGATTCTAAGTTTTGAGGTAGGTAAGGTCAAGCAGAAAATGTAGTGCAAAAAGTGTATATATAGAACTATAATTGTCCTACTGACTCACTGAGTGACGGACTGATTAATTTTAATTTAATTCTAAAAGTCTGAACTTTGAAAACTCGACACCAAAAAGGGGAAAATTGTGACAAAATATTTATTTTAAAAAATATATATATTTTGAAAACTTTTAATCTTTTATCATTATTATACCGATCAAGGACATCCGTTCTTTCTAAATTAACTTTCTGGGGAAGCCCACAAAGCAAGTGAAGCGGAAGGCAACCTAAAAGGATCCTCATATGCACGAAATCCAAGAGCCATGGTATTTCATAAATGTAGAGGCTCAATAGGGTTCCTATAATAGATGAACAAATCAGCGAGGCCTTATTGCACATACAAGCTAATCTTACGCTATTAGTTGCCAAGTTCTGCCCCACACTAGAATAGCCAATTTGTCTAGCTGATAACAAATGCACCCAAATAATGTCGAGAATTAATTATGAAGGTCTTTACAGGGGTTTTTGCATAGTAGCAGTGCGGTACGCTATAAAATTTATGAAGTGCCCATAAAATTGTAGATAACCGTGAAATAATTTGAAAAAAAGTCGCCTAACATTCTGCCACTGCTCAACCAAATAGCAGTTAACAGCAAATAATGTGCAGCAGAATTAATCTATAGCCTGATTATCAGACAGTTTTAAAATAAGGTAGTGAGATTATTACTGCCGTCTTTAGTGCTTCGACAGCCGCTTAACGATCAAGATGTGTTGTCGCTGTTGTGGTGTGGCCCAACAAAAGTTTTGGGTATTTGGCTTCGGCGCAATGTTTACTGTCACTGGAATACTGTCCATAGTACTCTGGCCAGGCTTTATAGACGATATGATCACGAAGGTTTGTAGTAAAGACTAGAAATTCCAGCACGATGTTAAAGCCTTACTTCCCTTAAAGTCACTGCCGCTCACACCTACGTCGAAGACCTTTGACAAATGGGAGGTAATGCCCATACCAGTATACGTCTATATGTATCTGTGGAACTGGACCAATGCGAATGACGCGTGGACACCAGGAGTCAAGCCAAACTTTCAGCAGGTTGGACCGTACGTTTATCGTGAAGAGCGAAGAAAGGAGGATCTGGACTGGCATGACAATAATACGGTGACCTTTAACTCTCGTCATACCTGGTTCTGGGAGCCGGAGCTCTCGGGCGGTCTACAAACAGATCTAATAACCGCGCCTCATCTGGTTTCAATTGTAAGTAGGCTAAAGAATAATCCGGATTAATCAAAGCTATAAGATTACACATCGGTTCACAATTCAAGGCCGCAGCCAATACTATGCGTGACAGTCCGAAGCTATTGAAATTGATGTTTAACAATGAATTGAACAGCAATGGTGGCAATCTTTTTGTCACTCATACAGCTGGCGAGTGGCTCTTCGATGGATTCTATGATGAGTTCCTGCATTATGCCATGGAACTTAATAATCCTCTGGCGCCTAAGGTGGAAACGGATCAGTTTGCCTGGTTTCTGAATCGCAACGGATCCAAGGACTTTGAAGGTGCTTTCACCATACACACAGGCGTGGGCGACATAACGAAAATGGGTGAAATCCAATTTTGGAAAGGAATAAACCATACGGGCTGGTATGAAGGCGAGTGCGGCCGTCTAAATGGCAGCACATCCGATTTGTTTGTGCCCGGCGAGCCGCTGGAGAAACCACTCACCATATTCATAACAGACACGTGTCGCATCATTAATTTGGAATTCACAGGACAGAGCGTGGAGATCGAGGGTATCAAGGGGTGGAAATATGAGGCCACAGCCAACACCTATGACAATGGACAGCTGAATGCGGACATGAAATGCTACTGTCCTGTTGAGCGACAGCCAGACAACTGTCCCGCCACGGGTGCCACCGACCTAACTCCCTGTGCCGATGGTGCTCCCATGTATATGTCGGCCCCACATTTCATGAACTCTGATCCCAGCTATGCCGCAACCATCACTGGCTTTGAACCAAGCTATGAGCGTGACAACTTCTTCATCATTATGGAGAGGAAATTAGGTGTGCCGTTGCAGGTCAACGCTGCTGTTATGATAAGTTTGTTCATAGAAAAGGATGACGATATAACGTAAGTGCAAAAGACAACATTACTAAATGCTTCAACTAAGCCGATTCCCATAGCATATTGAAGAACGTTCCCGAATTTTATGCTCCACTTTTCACCACAGCCAGTCGAGCTGTCATCAACAAGGAACTCGCTGCTGAAGTGAAGGTAATATTGCAAAATAATGCTTGGGCTCTCAAATAATCAAACATTTTTGCAGCTGGCACTAAATCTGGGCAGCATAGGAGTATATACGGGCATTGGTTTCCTATGTTTGGGGCTTACAATCATTTCAGTCGGTATTGTGCTCACCATACATCGAAAATGGCGCGGACAGACAGCAGCAGACAAGGTGTAAGGAATGGCAGATGTTTAAAAAGCTACTGAAGAGGCAATACGAGCATAAAAGAAGCAAACAATACATACAAGTATGGCATTTGGAAAATGTTGTGAAAAATATACAGCCACGCTGTGATAGAAATCATTGTAACAATTTTTGTTCAACTAAATAAAATGCATTTAATTAAATATGGAAGTCATGGTTAAATGAATGCTTAGAATTTCCAAGGAATTAAAAGTAGGGATAATTTAATGCCAACGTAATATTTACAAAAGCAGGTGTAGCAGGATAACAACGTACGCAGCACCTCTGGCAAAAGGCGGTGATTGAGAGCTTTGATATAAAAGCACAAACATATCATTCCATAAACGGAGCACAATATAAGTATTTCTTATAGATTCAATTTTGAACTTGTTTTTAATAGAGACAAGTTATAATAATAAAATTGGCTTCATTTATTTTCAATAAAATACTTTTCACTAAAGACACAAGAAATAATTTCTGTATTTGTTGCTAAGATCTTACTATAAGAAATAATAATTAGTATAACTAATTAGACAAATTGGCCCTTAAATTATACATTCAATTTGGCCCGACTCATCGTTTTTTGGACTTCATGGATTAATGTGCCTTTTAGTTAATGAATAAATAATTTCAAAATTTGGAATACCTTTTTTTCCATTCTTTGCAATTTTTTCTATCCATCTTGCATTCATCTTGCATCATCATCTTCATCATCTTATGAATTGTAACATTTTATATATACTCGTATGTAATGAAGGGACCTTCTTATTTTCTTTGATTTGGATGCACTCCGATCAATTTGTTTGCTAAAGCATGAATTGTTTATATCATCTTAATTTTTGCTATATTTTACGAGGAAAACGTTTTTGCAGAACTTCAGTAAATTGGCTTATTTAGATCACTCACTTGTCACTAATCAACAAAAAGAATTGCATATTAAACTATTTTTCCAATATCTTAATATTTTCTAAAATAGGCCCAAGGCTTTTAAGTATAGCTAGCGACTTTTTGGTTCTCAAAGATTGTTATTGACCTTCCTCAACACAAGCATTATATTGAATATTTCAGAACATATTTCAACCGTTTAGCTGTCAAATAATATAATTTTTATGAACAACCCACACTTCACTCCACTCTGCAAATATTTTACAGACTTGTTCAGCATTAGACAAAGGCAAAACTGTATAGCAACGAATGCGATTAAGTGATTGTCTCGAACGTGGCTAATAAAAATAGCCAAGTGCATACAAATCTAATCACTGCGACTAAAAAAAAAAACCCAGAATACTATAAGTATATAATTGGAAAATTTTGCAATTAATAACGCAGTTGCGCTTGTAAGCCGTAGCCGTGCGACTTAAAATGTGCTGCAATTGTTGTAGTGTGCGCCAGCAAAGGATTTGGGTCTTTGGCATAGGCAGCTTTCTATTTGTGCTCGGCATCGTTCTACTTACAGCCTGGCCGAGTCTCTCACAGAAATGGATTCGTAGCATGTTGCCTTTAGCACCCGAATCCTTCATCTACAAACGCTGGGTGACAACGCCTACGCCCGTATACACAACATTTTATCTATTCAATTGGACAAATCCTCAGGATATTAATAACGAAGAGGTAAAACCGAACTTTGAGCAATTGGGGCCGTACACCTTCAGCGACTTCAAGGTAAAGGAAGGCTTGATGTGGCACCAACAGCGACCCGAAGTCACCTACTACGGTCGACGTACGTGGCATTTTTTACCGGAGCGTTCGAAGGGTCAGCTAGATGATATTGTTGTGACCCCGCATTTTCCCACAGTGGTTAGTATAATGAATGGCAGCAAACTTTTAAGCATATAGTAGACTGATTTCGATATTCTCAGACAGCTGCTGGCTATGCACGCAAATATCGCAAGATCCTGCGCAAGATCATGAACTATGCGCTAAATCGTGAGGGCGGAGCCTATTTATTTCGCCACACAGCGGCCGAATGGATGTTCGATGGCTTCTACGATAGTCTTATAGATTTTGCGGAACGACTGCACTCTCCACTAGTGCCCATCTACAGTGATCATTTTGCCTGGCTCTATCAGCGCAATAACTCCAAAAACGCCGAGGGAAACTTCACCATTCACACGGGTCGTGGCGATCTCAGGCAAATGGGTGATCTGAAAATGTGGAACGGGACCACACACACCGGCCTATATGCTGGGGAATGTGGGAAGGTGAATGGCAGCACAGGCGAGTTGTGGGCGCCAGATCGGCAATGGCATGAAACCCTCTCTATATTTATACCAGATGTGGCGCGTTTTATAAACATGTATAGCAGAAAGAATGTGAGTGTGGAGGGCATAGATGCGTGGCGCTACGAAACAACCGAACTTAGCTTCGACAATGGCCAATTGGCGCCAGACACAGAATGCTTTTGCGTGCCCAATCGTGAGTGCCCCAAAAATGGTGTGGTCGACTTTTCACCGGTGAGTTATCACGGTCCCTTCTATCTGTCCCATCCACACTTTTATATGACGGATGAAATGTATCGAGAGAACATAACAGGCCTACAACCAGATGCCGAGAAACATGGCATGTATTTAATAATGGAACCCACTCTCGGTATACCCTTAAGATTGAATGGGCAAATGATGATTAGTGTGAGAGTGCAACGCGATGAAGCTATCGAGTAAGTAACCATGCAATGTTAACAACATTACATTAACATTATATGTCCAGCTACCTGAAAGATGTAGCATACGATCACTATGCACCATTACTTGTGCTGCAAATGCAGGCTGAGCTGAACGACGAACTTATCAGTCTGATAAAAGTAAGTGTAAGCTTTCATGCAAACCTTAGAAACGTCATGTTCTTATATTTATTTTACAGCTCACTTTAAGTATACCCCATATAGGGCAATATGTTGGCATAGCTTTTCTAATCATAGGCCTGACCATGCTAACTGTGGGCGTGGTGCTCAACAAAAAGCACAAATGGCACAACGAAGTGCCACCCAAGACCGTTGATAAAACAAACAAGCCCAATGCGGACTGATGTTGATATGGCGCCTTTGTTTTGCCGATAAGACTGTTATTTATAACAATAAGATTTAAGCATTAAAGTGCGAAATTCATAGCCTAGTACTCATACTTGTACTCTTCAAAATGCTGATGGCGTGCTGCTCAAATTTCCAATTTCCTTTGGGTGTTGCATGCACACACAATGAACCGCACCTGCGACCAGGCTAAGCAGCTGCTAAAATTACACAAAATTATGGCCTTTCAAATATGCTAAATTTATTAATATGTTAATAATTGTTTTTTGTATCGTATACCTATACGAGTATGTGGCGAGGCCAAGTGAAGCCTTGAGCACGTTAGTTGCATACTTTATGGGGTACGAACTCTTTCACCAAGCACGGAACAAAAATACCAGCAGCGTTCAGACGGCAACTGCAAATTCAAAAAATGCCAACAGAATATTATAGGCGGCTAATTTATATGCGGCTGGCACGCAAACTCACGTTTTGCACACACATTGTCGGCTAACACAGAGAGATAAGGTGGTGGTGGGGGGAATATGTTGTATGAAAATTATATGGGTGCAAGAATTTTTTGGTCATAACTTTAACAAATATGTAATGATTGAGTGGTAAACTGGGAAATGCCATAGCATTATTGCAGAACGAATGGATATAAAACAAAGAGGAATTTGATAATTCAAACGAAACTAACAATAATAACAACTCCCAATCAAAATTCCCAAAATGTGAAATATTTAAAGTTGAACAAAATTTAGCCTTTTAGGCACAGGTTTTGTTGGGGACTAGGCTCGGTTATTTTGTTATTATTATACTTAAACCCGAAAATGATTGAGCGGATGGACAAACAAAATTTAATATATTCGTACTATGTACTTATGTTTGCATATATTACATTTAGTCATATCCTACTAAGTACTTGTATATAAAATTTAACAATAATCTGGTATCTATTTCATTTTCTAAAGCCAGCCAAATTATTTATTTATTGCTTCCATTAAACTGATGGTTTATTTGTAGGAAGGAATATTTGTTACTTTCGATATGGGATGCACTTTTACATTCATTATACTAGTACTAAAAACTGTGCATTTAGTTGATTGCTTGTCTTTTCCATTAATTACATAAATGTAAGTTTGAAACTCTTCCGCTTAACTAAATAATATTAATTACAAGTTAGTATAAAATTATTCTAAATGCATTGTAAATAAATGTTTACAGCTATAATACTTTAAAAAATCAATTAAATTTTTTCGTATACTCGTACTCACACCAAAATATGAAAAACAAAAACCAAGTTATCTGAACTTTCCCTTTTTATTTTGAGTATGTGATTCATAGTTCTATATTGAATTGCGTTAGTTTACTTACGATCATATGGTTTTAAGCTATTCTTGTCGATACTGCAGATCATGACTTCTGTAATTAAAATTTTGCATATCACTCCATTTCGTGTTCTTTGTTCTAATTATAACGAACCCTAGCATATAATCTCGTCTAATCAATCCCCTAGTAATTTAAGCAGAAACATCTCCTTACATTTAACTAACCAGCATTAAATAAACATGCACTAATGCATAACTAATCACTCGCTGTGAGTCGGGGCACAGATTAAAGATTCGACTCAAGATTAATTTTGTATTGCTACATTTCTTTAAGTTTAAATTCTTCTCTTTTATGTCATAAGATTTTTTATTTGTTTTATAAAATGATAGTTTTATTTGCTAATGATTTTTATATCGAGCTTATTATTTCATGCTAATGAATGCCATTCTAAGACCTGTCCAGTTCTAATCTTGCTATATTTTTTCATACAATGTTTTAGGGCGTCGACTTATCACACTTTACAATAAAACGTTATTTACTTAAAAAGCATAGAAGGGGGAAAAAATAAACAAAATATATTTATATCTTATTCAGCTCGTTGGGGGCATCGTGAAATCCCTTCAAAGATTCCACCGAAGATAGCTAAAAAGTTGGAAGAGGGAAGACAGATAGTTTGATTTCTGCATGACTCTAATAAGCTTTAGCTAATTGTAGAAGGCAATAATATTCATGTTTTTAAAACTCTCCAGAAAAAAGTGAAGCAAGGCCAACCTTTTGGTCATTTTGGGTAGACGGCTTTTAAAAATAGCAACAACTCATTGCCTGTTGAGACGCAGGTTGTTAAGGCACGCAGCACGACTGACATTTTTCTGTCTGTTTTTTCTTTATTTTCTCTTTTTGGGCACTGGATCTGTGGTTTTGCATGAAAAATGCGCGCTATTTACAAGCAACAGATCGGCCAACTCGACTTCATTATAGCGCCAGCATTCCAACATTCAAAAAAGAGCAAAAAAAAAAAAGCAAAAAATAAGAAGAAACGGTTGTATAGTAAATACATACGGGGCTATAAATGTGTTTATAAGTATGTGTTGCTGTATGTGAATGGTTTGTTGGCTCTTTCATAAGCTGGACCAAATTGTTTTTGCTGGCGTTGCTGTTGTTGTTGTTGTTTTTGTCGCTTCGACTGTTGTCCATTTTAGGTTGCGCGGTCATCATCAACGAGCGAAGCGCGCAAAACATTGGTGTCCTAATCTGCTGCCTGACTTGCATACTAATTTGTTTGTATTACCACAATACCACCTCCCCCCTCCCCCCCTCTCTCCAGCCTTTCTCTTCCATCAGTTTTGGTGGACAGTTTGCTTCTTTGGCTTTGCCGCCGCCTTTATGGTCGCCTCGTCCATTCGTTTGTTCCCTCAGTTTGTTGACAACCCGTAGATTATGTTGTTGGCTTTGGCTTTTGTGTGTTTAAGTATAAGTAAAAGCACGAGCATTGTTGTGTGTATCTGTGGATGTGTGTGTGTGTGTGTGTGTGTGTGTGTGTGTGTGTGTGTGTGTGTGTGTGTAGGAGAGTATATTGGCCGACTGCTCGAGTGTCATGTTGTCTCGGCTTATGCATTCCACACGGGTACATTCCTTGCCATCCATTCGTTGGTTTGTTAGTTTGCTTAGCTGCTTAATTTTTCCTTTGTTATGTCGACAGCCTTTCAGGGTCTGCCTTTTGGTTCATTTTTCGCACAATTTAATGTTATTTAATTGGCATTTAAGTTTATGAAAATGCTTGTGTTTGTGTTACAGCCACTCCTCAGTGATAATAATTGCCCCCGTCGGCTCTACCGAGGTCAGTTTTTATCTGTGGACTCGCGCGTGCTTCAGCCCCAGCTTCAGATTTGGCGTATGTGTAGGTGAGTGTGTATAAGTGGGTTTCATTTGGCAGCAGCAGCAGCAGCATGTCCTTGACCTTTTTCCATCGACAGCATTTTCGAGAGCTTAAGCCTATAGATTTAATGCGTTTGAGTTTTTAATGCGGCCATCACGTGGCAGGCACATATTAAAGCAGCACGCCTTAAGCTTTGGGTAATCTTTTGGACGCTGCTTTAAGGCCGATCTTATTGCAATTAATTTTTATTGCAGCACTGTAACAAAAATTCCGACCACAACGTGACACATTTAAACAACTTATTTGCTTATCAGCAGTTTCTTTTTTTTAGTTTTTGAAAATGTATCCTGTGCATTTACACAGCAATTTTCTATGCATTGTTTGGCTTCTCTTTCTATTTGGGCTCTCAAATTGCATTGGGGCCTTCGGCGCCTAGCGTCCACATGCAACGGCGGCAACGTTACAAAGTTGACAGCTGCCACAAAAAAAAGAGAAGAAGAACACAAACATACGACCCGTTGTACAAATAAAAGCATAACAATAGCAACAACAATAAGCACGGCGGCATATTGTTGGCCAAATTTAAAAATTCAATTTCAAAAGCAGCGTATAACAAATATTTGTATCCCCCTCGCACTTTCATTTGTGTATAGTGAATACTTTTTGGGTCTCAAATTGGTTATGGCAGCATGGCGCGTGTGGCAGGCAACAATTTATACTGCCCGAACATTTTCTAACATTTTTAGTGTAAACAATTTTCTCTCTACGACAAGTCAGAGTTCTCTTTCAGTAGAACATTTTTTAAAAATAAATATAAGTTTCTTTAGCTATTATCAGTTATAGTTGTTTCATCCTATATCTACTTGTATGTACATAAGTATGTCAATTGTTGAGCAACCCGATGTCCGTTCTCTATTTTTATCATCTGTGGGCAATTATCTTTGATTTTGGATTGAACTTATATTATATTTAAAACCAGACATAATAATTCACATCGACTGTGATCATTTCTATCAGTTCGGAATATAATACCATTTACTTCCTTCAATTACAGCTTACAAACTACTAAATTATTTAAATATTTGTAAGTATTTAACGAAAAGGGAAAAAGTAGATAAACGCGAATGTGCAAGAGGAGATGGGAAACAGAGATCTTCGAAAGTGGCGAAGGAGACAGTAGTGGCATATATAAGGTTATGCGGGGCTTACATAGAATAGGCCTAAACACTATTCTTGGGCGTAGAACCTTTGCCCTGTGACTGTGAAATGTATAAGGAAGGAGAATGGACAAAACAACAACGAAGTAAACAAAGCCTAAACAGGACCAAGCCAATAATAGAGACTGAATAGCTAAGCAGGTACATTAAAGACAGGAAAGTTCTGGCTTAGTGAAGGGAACTCTTGGCGGCGTATTTAAGCGCGGAGTATCTCAGCATTCATGAGTCGACGGTTGTTAGTGTTTCCGTTAGAAAAGAAAAAAGTCTCTTTGGCAAAGATTGCACTCTAGGCTTAAATGGAGGTCGCTAAAACAATCCAGCTCCACTTAATATTCAATTGGACTTAAGGAACATCAATCGGTTAATAGAGTCAAAAATTTGTTCCATTTTATCAAAATTCGCGGTCAATTGAGTTCCATTGCTGCTTTATTTTAAAGTAAAACTTAAAAAAAATATATTTGAATGAAATACTTGATTAATGGAATGCTTAATTGTAAGCCAAAAAAATTTCGAAAACTGCCGGAAATTTAAAAAATTCGTTGCAGTCCTGCTTTTTGGGGTAAAGCTGCAGGTTCGACATTTTCAATTTTTATACTCTGTACATGAAATGTACAGAAGTATATTAGGTTTGCGGGAGCTGAAAAATGTAACAGGCAGAAGGAGGCGTGGCAGACCCCACAAAGTATATATATTCTTGATCAGCATGACGAGACGAGTCGGTCTAGCCCTGTCTGTCTGTCCGTCTGTCAGTCTGTCCGTCTGTCCGTCCGTATGAACACCTGGATCTCAGAGACTATAAGAGATAGAGACACCAAATTTTGCACAAAGATGCGTTATGTGTATATTCTATACGAGTTTGTTTTATTTTTTTGATTTTCCCCCCCACTTCCCCCCTATGGGGGTTTTCCCGATTTTCCATTCGTATAATCGCCTATATCTCTGAGACTATAAGACCTAGGAACACCAAATTTTAGTCCCAGATGCCTTACGTGAATACGCAGAAAATGTATATTTTGGAATTCCCCTCCCTCCCCCCTCTACCCCGCAAATCGTAACTCCCGTAATTCTTGGAATTTCGAACTAAAATTTTGGAAATATCCCCAGTTAGTTATTATGTGTCCGTATGCCAAGTTTCACTATGATAGACCGATTTAACAAGAAGTTATAGCCATAAATATATTTGCTGCTGCAGCGCTGCTCAAGCGCTGCCCCGGGCTGTTGTTGATGTTGCTGTTTGGTTGGTTACACAGACACGAATAGATGCGCATAGGCATACATACACTCACACAGGCGCAATTGCTATGTAAATGTGCAATTATACACCCTTTACGTGAGTTCGAATACCGAGAGAGGTAAAATCGATCAAATTTTTTTTTATTTTCTTAATTTTTTTATTTTCTATAATTATTGTAAACATATGTACAGAGTATTTCAAAGTCGGGACACCCGACTTTAGCTTTTTTACTTGTTATTTTTTTTAAACTTGTATGTTTTAATTTAAATGAATACATACTCGTATGCATGCTCTTTATTTTTCAGTTAGCATCAGCACACTGCTTTTTAATTTGTAGTGTAGTGTGCATACATAAGGAGTACACACTGTACGCAGTGCACTCTTAAGAACATACACTGTAACACTTTATTGCAGTGAATAAATTAATTCAAAAAGCCAAGCATAATTCGGACGCGATGTAATATGATCGCACATGCATTGGGCGACATAAGTGCAGCGTCAGTGCAACTAGTGTCAGCCACCTCAAGTGCACATAACATTCTCCCTCGCGCTCTCGCTGCCAACAGCGCTGAGTACAAATACATAAGTAAAATACATAATGCGGCCGCTCCGCTGCCGGCGTCTCTGGCAGCGCAGCTACGAGGCCTTAGCTAAGTTCATTTTAAGTAAAATGTAAGAAATCAATATAAGTTCAAGTTTTAAGATTGAGTGTCATAAAAGTTAATAAATAATTAATAAAAACTCATAATAAAAAGTACGTATGTTATTACATGGCGACCGTGACAGTGTCCTACATAGGACCGTGATAGTGGTCCTGGAGGACCAAGGACAGAGGAGCTGATATACCATAAAAACGACCATAATAACGGCAGGAGGACAACTTTAAAATTCGGAAGACGGAGCTTGGCATGGACATCAACACAATAAAAATACTGAGTGAGTAGAGTGCGCGAGTGATGGGTAAACGCGGAGGTGTGCACAATAAAATTAATAAGAGAATAGCACATTTAAAGTGGCTTTTATTCTCAACTGCAACACCACCCGCGTGGACAACGGCCCAAAAATTGCAGGCAGAACTTGACTATTTAAAGTCAATAAGCAAAAATGCGAAACCCGACTCCGCAACTCGCTCCACTCGTATTGAAAATATAAATAAACGTGAAATAATTTTACCGCCTTCACCCAAGCAACTGCCAAGGAACGCAAAAAGCTGCCCAACGGACTGCGAGGGACCATTGCACACCCCACACTGCGAGTACACGTGCCGCCACTGCACGATACGCAATTAGGAGCAGTAAGTGTGAAAGGCATAGGACCGCCTTTTGCACCACCGCTGGAAAAACGCCGACGACAACTGTAAGTGCGGGAGGCAGGCCGCCCCTTGCACCAACGAGGGAGCATCAGCGTGCCACACCGGCGACGCCCAGCTGATGCGGGAATACACCACATCAAATAGCGACAAGTGCGGGAGGCAAACCACCACCAGCGACAACGAGGGAGCATCAGCGTGCCACACCGGCGACGTCCAGCTGATGCGGACGCCACAAGACGACAATCCCAAAAAGGGACACCAGAGGAAAATTTAATGATTAAGCAAAGATAAAAACTTATAATGCAAAATTTGTAATGCATATTTAAGTTAAAATATATATATGTAAGAAAAATTGTAAAAAAATAGCCAATAAGAAAATTGTAAAATAATTAATAAGGAAAATTGTAAAATTGAGCGGAACCTTTTCTGCCCGATTAGAAGTACAGCCCGTAAAGCTGTACGAACAAATAGGCAGGAAAATTGTCAATCTTTTAATAGTATGAATGAGGAGCAATAGTATAAGTAAGATAGATCAGATAGAAATATATAAGCCATATAAAAGTGGCATAGTTACCGATAAAATAAGTAATATACCCAAAATGGGTTTGATAGACACTAAGGTAGTAGATTCCACTGCAGGAATTGTCAATAAGGTGGAATCACAGAAAGTAGATGTAGAAATGATAAATATCCTGTTGGTAGTAATCGTTGTGTTAATGAGTGCGAATTTGTTTTTTAAGCTGTATAAGCTACACAATAAATGCCTAAAAAAAAGAATTCTGAGTAAGGCAAATGACTTAGATAAAATATAAAAAAATATACAGCGATTACTGCCAGCAGCAAAAAAAAATTATTAATAAATAAATATAAATAAAAAAAGGACATTTTTCACCAATGTAAAATTATAATATCAGGTATGCCCAAGAGTGGAAAGAAATCCACACCTAGGTAGAACCAACCACTATGCACAATGGGTAGATGACCAGGACAATAGATTTAAACAGTAAATAATAATTATGAAATATAGGAATAGAATAGAAGAAACATAAATAAATAAAAATTAATAAATAATAAATAAAACATAAAAATTAAAAGTAAAAAAAAAGAAAGGGTGTTCAACTTAATTACCTAGGAGTCCAATGAAAAAAAAATCTTGCTGAGCATCAAAATTATCCATAATACATGGACTGGAATGCTATATGCGGGAGAGTGCAAGAGCTGAGAGCTGAATTTGATAAATCATACAAAAGCCTCACTCAAAATAGGCCAATACAGATTGGTACATTGAATAAGCACACCATCAAATTGGTGCATTATTATAACGAGATCCGAGAGATATTCCTAGAAAACAAACCTAGGCTCACGGATCTCCATTGGACTCAGGCTTCAGACGTTGTCAAACGTCTAAGAGAACAGCTGCTCGCTGTTAGGGAAAGACATGGCTTGGATATACACTTGCCAAATGTCATAAGTAGCGCGGCGACATATATAGCTGTGGACGAAGATGAAGTAATGTCTATAAGTCCCAGGTCAAAATCGCCAAATACGGCATATGTCAGCATAATTTCGGAAGAAGATTCCAAAAGCGGACTTACTCCCAATAACAGCCCCGCAAGAAGCGAACCGGCTGACAGCCTCAACGCAATAGTAAACAGCCCGCAGTTGCGAAAAATGTCGCAGACACAGATACAATTCTTAAAAACGGCGTCATCTCTGATACCGGAGTTTGATGGCAAAGCCGAAAATTTGAGAAGCTTCTTGGACGCGTTGCAGTTGGTGGACTCAATTAAAGAGACACACGAGTCAACGGCAGTCCAATTAATAAAAACAAAGCTCAAAGGCAACGCACGCAATTTAATTAGCACTGAGAACTCAATTGCTGAAATTGTTTGCAAACTTTCTGCCACTGTAAAAGGTGACTCAGTTGAGGTTATTACAGCCAAACTGATGAACCTTCAACAGAAGAGCAAGACGGCTAATCAGTATACCCAAGAGGTAGAAAAACTGACAAAGTCTCTAGAGAGTGCATACATAAACGATGGACTTTCATTGGAGATAGCCGCTAAATACAGTACGCAACATGCTGTAAAATCAATGATGAAGAATTGTAACATTGACAGGGTAAAGCTGGTAATGGAGGCCGGCCAATTCAACAATATGAATGAGGCTGTCTCCAAGTTTGTCAATAGTTGTACCGATGCAACTGGACGAACAGATACAATTTTGTATTATAAAAACCAGCAAATAGACAGACGCTTCAGTAATAATCATAGAGCCAGAGGTAATAATAACCATCGCGTTGGAAATAGCTATCGTGGTGGAAATAACTATCGCGGTGGAAATAACTATCGCGGTGGAAATAACTATCGCGGTGGAGATAACCATCGTGGTGGTAGAAACTACCAGAATGGCTACCAACGAAATAACAGCAATTATAACCAAGTCCGACTGGTGCAAACCACGTCGGAAAACCAGTAAAAACCCTTGGGATAAAGAAAACTGTGGAACAAACGGTTCACGCAATAAACCTTAATTTCAATCTTTATGTTACACTAAAAAATGAAGCAACACATAAGTTGTACACATTGCTGGTTGATACAGGTGCAGATGTGTCTTTAATAAAGGAAGATACGGACTCGTTTGATAACGTCAATTATAATAATATTACTCAATTGTCCGGTATAGGTGAGGGAACAACCAATTCCAAAGGATCGGCAATGATAGAACTCCTATCAACATGCTATGCCATCCCTCATGACTTTCATATAGTAGATTCAGACTTTCCGCTTCCATGTAATGGAATAATAGGTATAGATTTTATGAAGAAATATAATTGTCAAATAGACTTAAATCAGGAGAGTGATTGGCTCATAATAATATTGATCACTCAATAAAAATCCCAATACATCATACACTTCAAAATAGTTACACAATTTTGCCAGCAAGATCCGAAGTCGTCCGAAAAATTTCCATAAATACTACAAGCAAGTATATATTCATACCAAATCAAGAAATTCAAAACGGAGTATACATTGGGAACTCCATTGCAGACTCTAAAAATATTTTTGTCCGAATTTTGAATACCACAGATAAAAATGCAATCATTCAGTTAAACGAAGTAAATTTTGAACCATTGAGTGATTATGAAATAATAGAAACAAATATGAACAGCAGTCACATTGAGGTCTTGGACAAACTAAGTAAAAATTTCCCACCACAGTTCGAACACGCTCTTACGGAGATATGCACCAAGTACATTGACGTATTCGGAATAGAAACCGAATCGATATCAACCAATAATTTCTACAAACAAAAGATAAGAATGAAAGATGATGAACCAGTTTATATTAAGAACTATAGAATTCCACATAGCCAAAAAGAAGAGGTAGACAAGCAAGTCGAGAAGCTAATAAAAGACAAAATAGTAGAACCGTCAGTCTCAGAATATAATAGCCCATTATTGATAGTTCCAAAAAAGTCATTGCCGGGTTCTGATAGTAAAAGATGGCGTTTGGTGATTGACTATCGCCAGATCAATAAAAAAATCTTATCCGACAAGTTTCCGTTGCCCAGAATTGATGATATTCTCGATCAATTGGGTAGAGCTAAGTACTTCTCATGTTTGGATCTGATGTCAGGATTTCATCAGATAGAGCTTGAGGAAAGCTCCAGAAACATAACGTCTTTTTCCACGAGCAATGGCTCTTATCGCTTCACGCGATTACCATATGGTTTAAAAATAGCACCAAATTCATTTCAAAGAATGATGACAATCGCATTTTCGGGTATAGAACCTACTCAGGCATTCTTATATATGGATGACCTGATTGTCATCGGGTGTTCAGAAAAACATATGATTAAGAATCTTACAAGCGTTTTTGATTTGTGTAGAAAACACAACCTTAAATTGCACCCCGAAAAGTGCTCATTCTTCAGGCACGAGGTAACCTTTTTGGGCCATAAGTGTACTGATAAGGGTATTTTGCCAGACAGCAAGAAATATGATGTCATAGAAAGGTACCCAGTCCCAACGGACGCTGATAGCGCTAGAAGATTCGTTGCATTCTGCAATTATTATAGACGTTTTATAAAAAATTTCGCCGATTATTCGCGGCACATAACAAGATTATGTAGAAAGAATGTTAAGTTTGAGTGGACCGGTGAATGTCAAAAAGCATTCGAATATTTAAAAGTCCAGTTGATGAAGCCTACGTTGTTGCAGTACCCAGATTTTAGCAAAGAATTTTGCATAACGACGGATGCGAGTAAACAAGCTTGTGGAGCTGTACTGACCCAAAATCATAATGGGACACAACTGCCAGTAGCGTATGCATCAAGATCGTTTACAAAAGGGGAAAGTAACAAAAATACAACGGAGCAAGAACTGGCAGCCATCCATTGGGCAATAAACCATTTTCGACCATATATTTATGGCAGACACTTCACAGTCAAAACCGATCATAGGCCCTTAACTTACTTGTTTTCAATGACGAACCCGAGCTCAAAACTGACGCGCATGAGACTTGACTTAGAGGAGTATGATTTCACAGTTGAATACCTCAAGGGAAAAGACAACCATATAGCAGATGCGTTGTCGAGAATAACTATAACAGACTTAAAAGATATACATAAAGGAAACAAAATACTAAAAGTCACTACAAGAAATCAAAGTAAACAGAAAAATCTCTGCGCAGAGAAAGACAAAGTAGATTTGCATAAGCAAACTAAAAATAAAGCTTCAAAGCCCAACGTATACGAAGTCATTATAAATGACGAGGTACGAAAAGTAGTGACCTTGCGTACGACAGATTCAACATGTTTACTAAAGCATGGAAAAAAAGTCATAGCAAGAATTGATGTTAGCGATATGTACTCCAATGGAATTCTCGACTTAGGTCAGTTCTTCCAAAGGCTTGAAAGGCAAGCCGGTGTGCTTAATATCAGCCGACTCAAAGTGGCACCGAGCGAAAAGATTTTTGAAACAACTTCAATAGAATCTTTTAAAGAAATGGGCAATAAAATATTGAAATCATTAAGAGTAGCGCTACTCAAGCCGGTGACCCAAATAAATAAAGAAAAAGAAAAAGAAGCAATACTGTTTACATTCCATGACGATCCAATACAAGGAGGCCATACGGGTATAGCAAGAACAATGGCAAAAATAAAAAGGCATTATTACTGGAAAAATATAACAAGAGACATTACAAATTATATAAAAAAATGTCGAAAATGTCAAAAGTCGAAATCGACTAAACATACCAGAGCCCCATTGATAATAACAGATACGCCAATAAAGGCTTTCGATAGGGTAATTGTGGATACGATCGGTCCACTACCTAGGTCAGAAAAAGGAAATGAATACGCAGTAACTTTAATCTGCGATTTAACAAAATACCTTGTAGCCATACCAATAGAGAACAAAAGTGCAAAGACAGTAGCCAAGGCTATATTTGAACATTTTATTCTGAAGTACGGTCCAATGAAGACGTTCATTACGGACATGGGAACAGAGTATAAGAATTCAATAATTGAAGATTTATGTAAAAATCTAAATATTAAAAACATAACATCTACTGCACATCATCACCAGACTGTAGGAACCGTGGAGCGAAGCCACAGAACATTTAATGAGTTCATCAGGTCATACATCTCAGTCGACAAATCAGATTGGGATGTGTGGTTACAGTACTTCGTATATTCTTTTAATACTACACCCTCAATGGCACATGATTACTGTCCATATGAGCTAGTTTTTGGTAGAACCTCAAATTTACCAGAGTATTTCAATAGCATAGATAGAATAGAACCACTTTACAATATAGAAGATTATGCTAAGGAATCTAAGTTTAGGATAGAACAAGCTTTGAAAAGAGCAAGATTAATGCTAGAGTCAAATAAACATAAACAGAAAATTAGTTATGACAAGAATAGTTTAGATCTGAAGTTAAAAATAGGAGACCAGGTTCTATTGAAAAATGAAACAGGTCACAAGCTAGATTTTAAATATACAGGACCATATAAGGTAGAAAAAGTAGAAGAAAATAATAACATAATAATATCAAATAATAAAGACAAAAAACAAACAGTACATAAGGATAGGTTAAAGATTTTTAATTCGTAACTTGAAGTATGGCCATACACAAGCATAAATACATATATATAAATATCAATAAATACAAAAAAAATATACATCAATTTTCTATGATTCCATCGAAAAAAAATAATAATAGAAAGAAAAAAATATATATATATACATATACATATAAAAAAAAAAATAATAAAATAAAATAAAAATAAGATAAAAAAAAAAAAAAAATTTATACATACAAATAAGTATATACATACATATATCAATTTTCCCTTTAAAAACATTATTAAACAAACAAAACAAATAGATTAATAAGAAACGAATCATAAAGATATAAACATATTTCATAACTAGATATACATGAAATTAATAGATAAATAATTTAGAAAATAACTTCATAATATTACGTTATTTTTCAAAAGGAGGGAGATGTAGTGTGCATACATAAGGAGTACACACTGTACGCAGTGCACTCTTAAGAACATACACTGTAACACTTTATTGCAGTGAATAAATTAATTCAAAAAGCCAAGCATAATTCGGACGCGATGTAATATGATCGCACATGCATTGGGCGACATAAGTGCAGCGTCAGTGCAACTAGTGTCAGCCACCTCAAGTGCACATAACATTCTCCCTCGCGCTCTCGCTGCCAACAGCGCTGAGTACAAATACATAAGTAAAATACATAATGCGGCCGCTCCGCTGCCGGCGTCTCTGGCAGCGCAGCTACGAGGCCTTAGCTAAGTTCATTTTAAGTAAAATGTAAGAAATCAATATAAGTTCAAGTTTTAAGATTGAGTGTCATAAAAGTTAATAAATAATTAATAAAAACTCATAATAAAAAGTACGTATGTTATTACATGGCGACCGTGACAGTGTCCTACATAGGACCGTGATAGTGGTCCTGGAGGACCAAGGACAGAGGAGCTGATATACCATAAAAACGACCATAATAACGGCAGGAGGACAACTTTAAAATTCGGAAGACGGAGCTTGGCATGGACATCAACACAATAAAAATACTGAGTGAGTAGAGTGCGCGAGTGATGGGTAAACGCGGAGGTGTGCACAATAAAATTAATAAGAGAATAGCACATTTAAAGTGGCTTTTATTCTCAACTGCAACACCACCCGCGTGGACAACGGCCCAAAAATTGCAGGCAGAACTTGACTATTTAAAGTCAATAAGCAAAAATGCGAAACCCGACTCCGCAACTCGCTCCACTCGTATTGAAAATATAAATAAACGTGAAATAATTTTACCGCCTTCACCCAAGCAACTGCCAAGGAACGCAAAAAGCTGCCCAACGGACTGCGAGGGACCATTGCACACCCCACACTGCGAGTACACGTGCCGCCACTGCACGATACGCAATTAGGAGCAGTAAGTGTGAAAGGCATAGGACCGCCTTTTGCACCACCGCTGGAAAAACGCCGACGACAACTGTAAGTGCGGGAGGCAGGCCGCCCCTTGCACCAACGAGGGAGCATCAGCGTGCCACACCGGCGACGCCCAGCTGATGCGGGAATACACCACATCAAATAGCGACAAGTGCGGGAGGCAAACCACCACCAGCGACAACGAGGGAGCATCAGCGTGCCACACCGGCGACGTCCAGCTGATGCGGACGCCACAAGACGACAATCCCAAAAAGGGACACCAGAGGAAAATTTAATGATTAAGCAAAGATAAAAACTTATAATGCAAAATTTGTAATGCATATTTAAGTTAAAATATATATATGTAAGAAAAATTGTAAAAAAATAGCCAATAAGAAAATTGTAAAATAATTAATAAGGAAAATTGTAAAATTGAGCGGAACCTTTTCTGCCCGATTAGAAGTACAGCCCGTAAAGCTGTACGAACAAATAGGCAGGAAAATTGTCAATCTTTTAATAGTATGAATGAGGAGCAATAGTATAAGTAAGATAGATCAGATAGAAATATATAAGCCATATAAAAGTGGCATAGTTACCGATAAAATAAGTAATATACCCAAAATGGGTTTGATAGACACTAAGGTAGTAGATTCCACTGCAGGAATTGTCAATAAGGTGGAATCACAGAAAGTAGATGTAGAAATGATAAATATCCTGTTGGTAGTAATCGTTGTGTTAATGAGTGCGAATTTGTTTTTTAAGCTGTATAAGCTACACAATAAATGCCTAAAAAAAAGAATTCTGAGTAAGGCAAATGACTTAGATAAAATATAAAAAAATATACAGCGATTACTGCCAGCAGCAAAAAAAAATTATTAATAAATAAATATAAATAAAAAAAGGACATTTTTCACCAATGTAAAATTATAATATCAGGTATGCCCAAGAGTGGAAAGAAATCCACACCTAGGTAGAACCAACCACTATGCACAATGGGTAGATGACCAGGACAATAGATTTAAACAGTAAATAATAATTATGAAATATAGGAATAGAATAGAAGAAACATAAATAAATAAAAATTAATAAATAATAAATAAAACATAAAAATTAAAAGTAAAAAAAAAGAAAGGGTGTTCAACTTAATTACCTAGGAGTCCAATGAAAAAAAAATCTTGCTGAGCATCAAAATTATCCATAATACATGGACTGGAATGCTATATGCGGGAGAGTGCAAGAGCTGAGAGCTGAATTTGATAAATCATACAAAAGCCTCACTCAAAATAGGCCAATACAGATTGGTACATTGAATAAGCACACCATCAAATTGGTGCATTATTATAACGAGATCCGAGAGATATTCCTAGAAAACAAACCTAGGCTCACGGATCTCCATTGGACTCAGGCTTCAGACGTTGTCAAACGTCTAAGAGAACAGCTGCTCGCTGTTAGGGAAAGACATGGCTTGGATATACACTTGCCAAATGTCATAAGTAGCGCGGCGACATATATAGCTGTGGACGAAGATGAAGTAATGTCTATAAGTCCCAGGTCAAAATCGCCAAATACGGCATATGTCAGCATAATTTCGGAAGAAGATTCCAAAAGCGGACTTACTCCCAATAACAGCCCCGCAAGAAGCGAACCGGCTGACAGCCTCAACGCAATAGTAAACAGCCCGCAGTTGCGAAAAATGTCGCAGACACAGATACAATTCTTAAAAACGGCGTCATCTCTGATACCGGAGTTTGATGGCAAAGCCGAAAATTTGAGAAGCTTCTTGGACGCGTTGCAGTTGGTGGACTCAATTAAAGAGACACACGAGTCAACGGCAGTCCAATTAATAAAAACAAAGCTCAAAGGCAACGCACGCAATTTAATTAGCACTGAGAACTCAATTGCTGAAATTGTTTGCAAACTTTCTGCCACTGTAAAAGGTGACTCAGTTGAGGTTATTACAGCCAAACTGATGAACCTTCAACAGAAGAGCAAGACGGCTAATCAGTATACCCAAGAGGTAGAAAAACTGACAAAGTCTCTAGAGAGTGCATACATAAACGATGGACTTTCATTGGAGATAGCCGCTAAATACAGTACGCAACATGCTGTAAAATCAATGATGAAGAATTGTAACATTGACAGGGTAAAGCTGGTAATGGAGGCCGGCCAATTCAACAATATGAATGAGGCTGTCTCCAAGTTTGTCAATAGTTGTACCGATGCAACTGGACGAACAGATACAATTTTGTATTATAAAAACCAGCAAATAGACAGACGCTTCAGTAATAATCATAGAGCCAGAGGTAATAATAACCATCGCGTTGGAAATAGCTATCGTGGTGGAAATAACTATCGCGGTGGAAATAACTATCGCGGTGGAAATAACTATCGCGGTGGAGATAACCATCGTGGTGGTAGAAACTACCAGAATGGCTACCAACGAAATAACAGCAATTATAACCAAGTCCGACTGGTGCAAACCACGTCGGAAAACCAGTAAAAACCCTTGGGATAAAGAAAACTGTGGAACAAACGGTTCACGCAATAAACCTTAATTTCAATCTTTATGTTACACTAAAAAATGAAGCAACACATAAGTTGTACACATTGCTGGTTGATACAGGTGCAGATGTGTCTTTAATAAAGGAAGATACGGACTCGTTTGATAACGTCAATTATAATAATATTACTCAATTGTCCGGTATAGGTGAGGGAACAACCAATTCCAAAGGATCGGCAATGATAGAACTCCTATCAACATGCTATGCCATCCCTCATGACTTTCATATAGTAGATTCAGACTTTCCGCTTCCATGTAATGGAATAATAGGTATAGATTTTATGAAGAAATATAATTGTCAAATAGACTTAAATCAGGAGAGTGATTGGCTCATACTGAGACCTAATAATATTGATCACTCAATAAAAATCCCAATACATCATACACTTCAAAATAGTTACACAATTTTGCCAGCAAGATCCGAAGTCGTCCGAAAAATTTCCATAAATACTACAAGCAAGTATATATTCATACCAAATCAAGAAATTCAAAACGGAGTATACATTGGGAACTCCATTGCAGACTCTAAAAATATTTTTGTCCGAATTTTGAATACCACAGATAAAAATGCAATCATTCAGTTAAACGAAGTAAATTTTGAACCATTGAGTGATTATGAAATAATAGAAACAAATATGAACAGCAGTCACATTGAGGTCTTGGACAAACTAAGTAAAAATTTCCCACCACAGTTCGAACACGCTCTTACGGAGATATGCACCAAGTACATTGACGTATTCGGAATAGAAACCGAATCGATATCAACCAATAATTTCTACAAACAAAAGATAAGAATGAAAGATGATGAACCAGTTTATATTAAGAACTATAGAATTCCACATAGCCAAAAAGAAGAGGTAGACAAGCAAGTCGAGAAGCTAATAAAAGACAAAATAGTAGAACCGTCAGTCTCAGAATATAATAGCCCATTATTGATAGTTCCAAAAAAGTCATTGCCGGGTTCTGATAGTAAAAGATGGCGTTTGGTGATTGACTATCGCCAGATCAATAAAAAAATCTTATCCGACAAGTTTCCGTTGCCCAGAATTGATGATATTCTCGATCAATTGGGTAGAGCTAAGTACTTCTCATGTTTGGATCTGATGTCAGGATTTCATCAGATAGAGCTTGAGGAAAGCTCCAGAAACATAACGTCTTTTTCCACGAGCAATGGCTCTTATCGCTTCACGCGATTACCATATGGTTTAAAAATAGCACCAAATTCATTTCAAAGAATGATGACAATCGCATTTTCGGGTATAGAACCTACTCAGGCATTCTTATATATGGATGACCTGATTGTCATCGGGTGTTCAGAAAAACATATGATTAAGAATCTTACAAGCGTTTTTGATTTGTGTAGAAAACACAACCTTAAATTGCACCCCGAAAAGTGCTCATTCTTCAGGCACGAGGTAACCTTTTTGGGCCATAAGTGTACTGATAAGGGTATTTTGCCAGACAGCAAGAAATATGATGTCATAGAAAGGTACCCAGTCCCAACGGACGCTGATAGCGCTAGAAGATTCGTTGCATTCTGCAATTATTATAGACGTTTTATAAAAAATTTCGCCGATTATTCGCGGCACATAACAAGATTATGTAGAAAGAATGTTAAGTTTGAGTGGACCGGTGAATGTCAAAAAGCATTCGAATATTTAAAAGTCCAGTTGATGAAGCCTACGTTGTTGCAGTACCCAGATTTTAGCAAAGAATTTTGCATAACGACGGATGCGAGTAAACAAGCTTGTGGAGCTGTACTGACCCAAAATCATAATGGGACACAACTGCCAGTAGCGTATGCATCAAGATCGTTTACAAAAGGGGAAAGTAACAAAAATACAACGGAGCAAGAACTGGCAGCCATCCATTGGGCAATAAACCATTTTCGACCATATATTTATGGCAGACACTTCACAGTCAAAACCGATCATAGGCCCTTAACTTACTTGTTTTCAATGACGAACCCGAGCTCAAAACTGACGCGCATGAGACTTGACTTAGAGGAGTATGATTTCACAGTTGAATACCTCAAGGGAAAAGACAACCATATAGCAGATGCGTTGTCGAGAATAACTATAACAGACTTAAAAGATATACATAAAGGAAACAAAATACTAAAAGTCACTACAAGAAATCAAAGTAAACAGAAAAATCTCTGCGCAGAGAAAGACAAAGTAGATTTGCATAAGCAAACTAAAAATAAAGCTTCAAAGCCCAACGTATACGAAGTCATTATAAATGACGAGGTACGAAAAGTAGTGACCTTGCGTACGACAGATTCAACATGTTTACTAAAGCATGGAAAAAAAGTCATAGCAAGAATTGATGTTAGCGATATGTACTCCAATGGAATTCTCGACTTAGGTCAGTTCTTCCAAAGGCTTGAAAGGCAAGCCGGTGTGCTTAATATCAGCCGACTCAAAGTGGCACCGAGCGAAAAGATTTTTGAAACAACTTCAATAGAATCTTTTAAAGAAATGGGCAATAAAATATTGAAATCATTAAGAGTAGCGCTACTCAAGCCGGTGACCCAAATAAATAAAGAAAAAGAAAAAGAAGCAATACTGTTTACATTCCATGACGATCCAATACAAGGAGGCCATACGGGTATAGCAAGAACAATGGCAAAAATAAAAAGGCATTATTACTGGAAAAATATAACAAGAGACATTACAAATTATATAAAAAAATGTCGAAAATGTCAAAAGTCGAAATCGACTAAACATACCAGAGCCCCATTGATAATAACAGATACGCCAATAAAGGCTTTCGATAGGGTAATTGTGGATACGATCGGTCCACTACCTAGGTCAGAAAAAGGAAATGAATACGCAGTAACTTTAATCTGCGATTTAACAAAATACCTTGTAGCCATACCAATAGAGAACAAAAGTGCAAAGACAGTAGCCAAGGCTATATTTGAACATTTTATTCTGAAGTACGGTCCAATGAAGACGTTCATTACGGACATGGGAACAGAGTATAAGAATTCAATAATTGAAGATTTATGTAAAAATCTAAATATTAAAAACATAACATCTACTGCACATCATCACCAGACTGTAGGAACCGTGGAGCGAAGCCACAGAACATTTAATGAGTTCATCAGGTCATACATCTCAGTCGACAAATCAGATTGGGATGTGTGGTTACAGTACTTCGTATATTCTTTTAATACTACACCCTCAATGGCACATGATTACTGTCCATATGAGCTAGTTTTTGGTAGAACCTCAAATTTACCAGAGTATTTCAATAGCATAGATAGAATAGAACCACTTTACAATATAGAAGATTATGCTAAGGAATCTAAGTTTAGGATAGAACAAGCTTTGAAAAGAGCAAGATTAATGCTAGAGTCAAATAAACATAAACAGAAAATTAGTTATGACAAGAATAGTTTAGATCTGAAGTTAAAAATAGGAGACCAGGTTCTATTGAAAAATGAAACAGGTCACAAGCTAGATTTTAAATATACAGGACCATATAAGGTAGAAAAAGTAGAAGAAAATAATAACATAATAATATCAAATAATAAAGACAAAAAACAAACAGTACATAAGGATAGGTTAAAGATTTTTAATTCGTAACTTGAAGTATGGCCATACACAAGCATAAATACATATATATAAATATCAATAAATACAAAAAAAATATACATCAATTTTCTATGATTCCATCGAAAAAAAATAATAATAGAAAGAAAAAAATATATATATATACATATACATATAAAAAAAAAAATAATAAAATAAAATAAAAATAAGATAAAAAAAAAAAAAAAATTTATACATACAAATAAGTATATACATACATATATCAATTTTCCCTTTAAAAACATTATTAAACAAACAAAACAAATAGATTAATAAGAAACGAATCATAAAGATATAAACATATTTCATAACTAGATATACATGAAATTAATAGATAAATAATTTAGAAAATAACTTCATAATATTACGTTATTTTTCAAAAGGAGGGAGATGTAGTGTGCATACATAAGGAGTACACACTGTACGCAGTGCACTCTTAAGAACATACACTGTAACACTTTATTGCAGTGAATAAATTAATTCAAAAAGCCAAGCATAATTCGGACGCGATGTAATATGATCGCACATGCATTGGGCGACATAAGTGCAGCGTCAGTGCAACTAGTGTCAGCCACCTCAAGTGCACATAACATTCTCCCTCGCGCTCTCGCTGCCAACAGCGCTGAGTACAAATACATAAGTAAAATACATAATGCGGCCGCTCCGCTGCCGGCGTCTCTGGCAGCGCAGCTACGAGGCCTTAGCTAAGTTCATTTTAAGTAAAATGTAAGAAATCAATATAAGTTCAAGTTTTAAGATTGAGTGTCATAAAAGTTAATAAATAATTAATAAAAACTCATAATAAAAAGTACGTATGTTATTACAGTAGTTTTTACGGCCAAAAGCGTCCCAAAATTGTATGTATAATTAAAATTGTGCCGGGCAAACAATCGAGTTGAGCAGCTGCTAAAGTTGTAGTTTTAATGTTGATGCCATGCGAAGTCGAAAAACACTTATAAATATTTTGAATACGGCGTGATGAAGCATCTGAATGCGAGAGTGTGTGTGTGTGTTTTGCGTTTTAATTGCTACTGCGTGCTTTTATGAAGTGCTCATAAAATGGCCAGAAGCTGTGCCGCCGCATTTTGCTCGCGGTCAGTTGGCAGTAGTTTTGCGAACGCTATTTGACCTCGAGCTCATAAAGTGCTCGCAGCTGGGCAGAGAATTTAGATATTTTTGCAAACGCTCTTTTCAAAGTACGTTGTTAAAAAATGCTTATGTGAACTTTTGCCAGGCCAACGCAGATATTTTTTTGGAGCCTAAGCTCTTCTGCCAACTATGCACTGACATCAACAACTCTAATACAGCTCACAGCATTTACCAAACGCATTCACTTACAGTTACCAGCCATGGCAAGATGCCACACATAAGCACGCACACAGAGTCCCCCAAAGCACACAAAGCGGATAGAAAATGAAAGTCTAATAACGAGCAAAGCCAAAGTAACAACAAAACTGCAACACAAACTGCCGTTTTAGTCCGGCTAACAATCACTTGAAAACTGCTGCCGTTGCAGTGCCAGAAAAACAATTTGCCAAAGGATAGAAACATTAAAAGCGGCAGGCCATGAGAAAAACGAAAGTGTATCAAGTGTCGCCAAAGGACGTTGGCAAGCTGCTGCTGCTTCTGCTTCTGCTGCTGACCATTATGCGAAAGCAGACTGCATAAATTGTCGCAGGTCGGTGTCGTTAGGCAAAGGACTAAGGCGCTATGACTTAGGGAGCTGCAGAGACTCAAAGATACTTGGAAAATATCAGGAAGCATGGCTTGTCAGAGTTTGAAGAAATTTGTTTTCCTGGATATTATTACATTTACAAGCGAAATAATTCTTTGGAACCAATTTAGATCAACAACAAAAATTCGGTACCCATTTCAATTTCATATCAAATATTTAAACAGAAATGTTAAAACATATATAATAGTATATAATAGCTAAATATATACTATATATACATCCAATCATGTACATATATTTGTATATTGCATATATTGTATTATTAGATATTATTGTAATTGAATTAGATTTTTCCTACTTAGGCTTTAAAGGTGTTTGCTTAAATTTTAAATATATTATTTTCCAACGTCGACAATCAATGTTTGTTGACTTAATAATAAATAAATAAATAAATGAAATGTACTAGCCATAAGGGCAAAGGACGAAATACGCTTACTCTGTACCCAGTTCAGTAATTATCCAGACGTTTATCCTGACTGACGAACATGGCTGGATCAATTTGCCCCATTATACCGGTCAAGACTATTTATACTATATAGGGTTGCACGTGTTTTTTTCTACATGTAAGCAACCAATATCTATTACACTTCCTACTTAAATTACCCTTTCTTGCTTACATATGTTTCCACACATTTTATTTGCATACTTTCTTGGCAAATTAGAGATAGAAATTAGAAGAATTAAACGAATTTTATAAAAAAATGTGTTTGGAATGGAATAAAATGATAACATATCCACAAAAAAAAAAAACTTTGTTAGATCCATTCTTTCTTCGATATCATAACACTCTTTTTCGCTTCAGATACAGAACATAAATTCCAATTTTGGTGTCTAGTTATTTTACTTCCCGTGATCATATAGACGGACACAGCTAAATCGACTCATCATAGCGATAAATAAATAATTCTAAATAAATATTTCCTTCGAACTATGTATATAATACCTTCCCCGAAAGCACTGCTGGCGTTTGCAAAATAAAGCAAGGTGCTAATGGAATAATAACAACAAACCCTTACCGATCTCCAACTATCCGGCATCGCTAAGGACCAGGATGGAAGTCCACCATGTCAACCTAACCTAACCTATGTATATAAGATACTCTTTGAGTATAGAGCATACAAATACGTACATACTAAAAAAAAACATTAACAGCATGCTTATAGTTAAAAATCTAATTGAAACGCACAAATCATTTTATTTTTTTAATAATTTTTTTAAAACTTGAATAGAAGTATTGATACATATGTATGTAAATAGTGAAAACTAAAGCGTTGCATTGATACGGTACGAATTAATATTTAAGTGCTTAGCAACATAATGTTCAAACCTAATTAAATACCGAATTTCCATTTTATAATTTCCCTCGACATAATTTAGATTCTTAAAACTGCATCAGCATAATACTATATGCATCAGCATATCGATTTCTTCAATAATAATAAAGCACATACACGTGTATTCACAGATTTTCTGAAAATATCGATATTCCTATCGATAATTTTGATAAACTCGTAATACTATTGGGCTTAATTTTTGAACAAACTTTTCAAGTGCAAACGGAACTTAATTCCGTCTTTCCTAGCCCTTCCATGCCTTGGCTTTCTTGCGTTATCGTGGCATCTTGTCTTTGCGTGCGCCTGAAAGTATGCAGCAGCATATGCAAGTTACTGAGCATATGACTATGCATATTTGAGAGGCAATTTCCAGGCGGTCATCAATGCAAATGCAATTTAATGTGTGTGTTTACAACCATCCTTATGTATTGTCCATCCTTTGGCTTTGCCTTAATGACAACATAACTTTATTTTGTATCCATTTCAACATCCCATTTGAAGCTGTTCTCGCACACATTTTGCTGACAAGTACAAGCGCAATAGACAACACCTGCAGCACAACTCCAATCGGGCCAAGTGTGATGTGTGTGGATGTGCATTAGGATATTTATTTAAATATACATTGGCCATAAATAAATGTATAAGTTGACACATTTGACCTACAGCTGCTGTTGTTGCTCGCTGTCACTCAAACATTTCAATCATTTCAATCGTAAATTTCACATCCGCATCCGTTTTCCGTTTACACGTCGGCAATTTATCCATGATTAAAAGCAAAACTGTTACCAACTGCCAACCAGCAAGCAACAACAACATTAACAACAATAACAGCAACATCAGTAGTAAGCAATTTTATCGATCACGATGCGCGCGACGGTTGCAATTTTTCCGGCACCGCCTGCGCAAAGGCATTCAGCAATTTTCACACTTACACCGCAAAATTTTGTTAAATTTTCATAAAAAATACATGCATATTATACATACACGCAACGGGGTACTATGTCTGTGTAAGGAAATGCTTGCCAACTGTCACCGCGCATCCGCTTCTGTAAAATGTAAAAATGTCATGCGTGTTGTGTGTCAAAAGGGGGATATGGCTGGGTATGGCCCACATGACAACCTAGTAGCCAAACACGATACATGGCATTGCAATTACATATGCAAATAACTCCATATAACAATGCACATACGAGTATGCACATATCTGCTTTTGGACAGCTTCTATTTTAAAATGGTCCAGAATAAATAAAGTGAAAGAATTCAATTTCTTAAATTTGAATTTCAATATTTAAGTGGCACCCAGATTTATGGAAAATATATTAAAGATATGCCTGCATATGATAGTTTCACTAATAACTTGTGAAAAGAACGATCAATGGTCAATATTGCTATATACATTTATTTACATATTACTTGTTAAAATAATTGTTTTTATACTCTGCACCTGATTGGTACAAAAATATATGAGCTTTGTTCAAAGTGAAAAACGTAACCGACGTGTTCTCCAAAAAGTATATATATATTCTGCATTAACATGACAAGGAACTATACACCCACCCCCCTGAATTAGTTGATTTGCTAAAAATTAGGGAAGATTGATTATAGTGTTTGGCGTTTATCCAGACAGACGAACAAGTATATATCGATATCATCCCGTTTAAAAATATATATTCTTTATTGTTTCCAAGCCGACTCAATCCGATACTGATGTGTTTTATACTTCAAACGCATGACAGGATTTAAGTATAGTATATTCTTTTATTCATTTATTTATATTGTTAAATTCTTTGGACCAGCGTTTAATTAATCCAGCAACGCCTCTGGCTTTGATTACGATAGAGAAAATATTGAATATTGAAAAAATTAAAGTTCACTTTGGAATCAAATAGTACGTACTCCAAGATCTTTAACTGTTAATAAAAAAAAATAAAAATTGTGAATCGGTCAAGTCACTAACTGTGCTTTGGTCTACAGTGACCAATATAGAACGGAGGGTATTCAGATACGAGGAAAACCTTAATCCATATCAGAACTGTTATCTTAACACGTATTCCATCTTCTCTCAGTGTAAATAATTCGATTGTCAATACAAAAACTACTCCCCTTCCCACCGCCTCCACTAATGATGGGGTCGCTCTATTTTCAATAATTTATTTTACGTAATGCCAGCGATAGCTATTTAATTAAAGGCCAGGCCCTAATGCACACAAGCGCCGGAATGCGATTTGCCCTTGGTCGTTGTATCAGTGTCGCATTTAATAATGTCAATTTTGGCGAGCATCAGCCCCTGATTTAGTTAAAATGCGTCGCTTTATTTTGCATATGTAAACACAAACATCGGCAATTGAATATTTTAGTATTTACAACTCGGCTTGGGCTTGTGCGCGCGACTGCTGTTCGACATTATAGGTCAGTTGAAAGCCCGTTTCCGACATATTTGTCTGTGCATCGCTGGAAAAGTATATGATAAAGGGTGCGCGGGCACGCAGTTTGGTGCCGACGAGTCCACTGCCGCAGTAATAAGTTGGCTGCAGCGCCACATTGTTGGCCATGTACGAGTTCGGAATGAGCAAATAGTCGGAGGCACGGCCAGTAGTGCGTACGGTGCTGTGGCAATCCGTGTCGTAGCCCGGACCCGTATCATCCCTATTCGTGGACAATGCAAAATGATCGATGGTGTAGCTGTTTAAGAATCGAGGAGAGCAATAAATAAAAAAATTAATTATTATAAATCAAAAAACTATGCTTATCCGATATAATTGCAACCAAGTTATTTTTTTTGCTGGAAGTTTAGTTTCTATAGCAAAGGGTTTATAGAACGCAAGAATATACAGCGGAATTTCCCTCTTGGCCGGCCAATGGAGTTTCCAGGAGAAAGTAATAATACTAATAATAATAGTAATATTATCTTTGAAATACGGTCCGTGGCTGGTCAAGAGAGGCGAACTAGTTCTAAAAATTACACCAAAACGAATGTTCTGAAAAGTATCCGCCTAAAAGGGGTATCCGCGTAAAAAGTGTTCATTAAAAGAGTTCTCACTGTATCCTAGCAGCTATTGTGTAAATGTTGAGCCAACCTTCAGATATATCGAGATTAAAGACAACGTCAAAACTAATGCTTACACTACTCTCATTAGCGATATAGGCTATGATCGAGGGATTTCTGATGTAGATACTGTTAATTATTTTAATTCTTCGTTATCTTTACGTATCCAAGAAAGGCTCTACTTAGGAATGATTTATAAAAAAAAATCTTTTTAATACCCGTTTTAGCTAGACAATCGTGTTAAATTCACAGTAAAAATCGATTAAATTTGAAATAAATTGTTTTACTAGCAGCTCACCTTATTTCGCTCTGGCCCTTCGATTGGACACAGATTGCGTAATTCATGTTGGGCATATATATTCCTCCCGCATAGTTGAAACTGACAATGCCACCATTCGTGCTACGATAGAACTGATCACAGCCCAGCGGGGCGAGCAAGTCATAATCCTCGTCAGGACTCGCAGTTAGCGATTGGAGCAGCTGCTCGGCAGGTCCTGGACTGCCATTGAAACCAAAGAAGGTGCGTGGCAGACGACCGCCCAAGAAGGGCAGCATTGGACGCACAGTGGGAAACAGCGGAATTTTATTTGTCGCGGCTGAGCCATCTAGTGCTTTTGACTCTTGCGGGCACTCCAGCTGCGTCAGTCGCAGCTGCCACGTCGACTGCGAGGAGCGTGAACTGAGACTGAAGTGCAACTCGAGTAGTTCGCCGTGCTTTAAAGGCACATAGATGTGTTGGCCGGTGTTGCGACCGCACAGCTTGAAACGCTGCACTTGCAAATAGTCCACGCACTCCAGTAGCTGCTCCCCGTTGCCAAGAAGCTGTGGCTGTGGCAGCTCAAATCGCTCGAAATCGATGCGCACTTGACACACTTGCGTGCTCCACGATGCCACGTTATACTGGCAGCTGTCCAGATTGGCCAGCTGTCGAGTTTCCGGATTGCGTATGACAAGACGCTTTTGGCGATTGGTGCCATTGCATTGCAACTGACAGTGGGCGGGGACGGGGGCGTGGCAGAGTAACAGCAGCAGTAACAACAACAATGGCAGCAAGAAGAGTTGCATTGTTAAATACATTTGATTGGATAAATCCCACGTTGCTTGCCTCACTCAATTTGACAATCGAAACTATTGACAGCTTCCACACACACGTTTAGTTGAATTTGTCAGATTGCTGAGCGCGCATTTTGCTTTTATGTGGTGGCTCTTATCATTCGCTTGTACATCGAATTTATTCTTGTTACTGCTGATAAGTGGCATTGACATTTGCTGATAGCATACGAGTACAGCAGAATATAGGGAGAACACGTCCTACACAGCATTTGTTGTGAGTATCTTTCAACAATCATTTCATCAATGTCAACAAATATTTTTCAGTTACGAAATGCGATTTGCAAGAGTCAGGTATGAGAACACAAAAGTGAAAGTTTCGTTCTCTTTTATCTCTCCCATGTCTGCAAGAGATGTTTAGATACATTAACATTTCTATCGATAATGACAACAAATCGTTCGGTCCAATTGTCCCGTACCAATACAATCTGATTTGCCTCTCAAATGGCTGAGAAATAGTCTGTAATTGGTCTTCCAAAAGATTTATAGCAACCAATTGTTGTTCCGCCAATACTCTAATTTATTTTATTTATAAATAATGCTGTCAATACACATTTATGAACTGTGATTTATTTATGTACATATATGATAACATTATAAATTGAAATAAAGTTATGTAATAATATTACGTTATAATTTCAACTTACAAGATAAAAAGCCTAAGAAAAAAATGTACAATAACAATTAACGCCTCCGACACGTTAGAGGAATTTTATTTTATTATACCCTATACCCGTAGGGTAAAAAGGGTATATTAGGTTTGTGCAAATTATGTAACATGCAGAAGTAAGCATCTCCGACCCCATAAAGTATATATATATTCTGAATCAACATGACGAGAGAAATCGATCTAGACATGTCCGTCCGTCCGTCCGTCCGTCTGGATGAACGCAAGGATCTCAGAAACTATATCAGCTAGAATAACCAAAGTTGGTATCCAGATTCTCCTAGGTCCGATAAAGGACGAGTTTAATTTTGTTTAATTTTCCCCCCCTTCCCTCGCTACAGGACAAACAAAATTAGTTTTGTAAAGCTACCGAAGAAAGGAGCAGCTCTGTGCATTTTTCTCGCTCAGCACACATTAACCGCTTTTGAGGAACACATGACGAAATGCGTAAATATCATTTAAAATGTTCACCAAGATGATATAAAAATTGTAGTTTCCAAGGTTTTTTTTAAGCATTTCTAGTAAAAATAAATGTAGCTTTTTATTACGTTTTTTTTTTTTAATTTTTTTTGCTTTATTTCACTCTCCTTCCCGAAAAAAACAGCTTTTTCCCTTCTAACGAGTTGGAAACGCTGAAAGAAACGCTCAGAAAATAATTCAAGTTGCATGGCAAAAAGATGCATTTCGGCTACAAAATCCAAAAAAACGTTATTCGACACTAAATAAAAACAACTCATTGATTAGATCAAATCAACACAAAACAGTAAAGGAAAATGTATATACTATATCAAACAAAAAATACTAATAATTATGAAAAAAAATAAAATATAACGAGCTTAGACAGAAATAATTTGTTGGGTTTTGAGGTCGAGGTTGTTCGAAATCTGTTTGAACTGTTTGAGAATTTCAAAACACAACGTGCGAAAATATCATTTCTTTTATGCTGTTAGAAGTGCTGCCACTTTTCGATTGTCAAATTAAGTGAATGATAGCTAATAAAACAAGAAGTAATAAATAAATAGCTTTTGGACTAAAAATATAAATTTCTGTTAAATGGTTAAAAAAAAAAATAAACGTATAAACAATATTAACAAACCTTTTTGATTTGAGGGCTTCAACTAAAACAAGAGCAGTACCATTTAACAGCTCGAGTAACTGATAGAAATGGTATTTATATATTTTTCAATTAAGATTACACAGTCTGCGACAATAGAGGAGGAATTGCAAAGTGGATTTCAATAAAATACTTACATAAGGTTATGAATTTAAAATAGCTCACTCTTCTATCATTGAAAATGCTGAATTTCAAGAAAGCGTAATTAGACAAGCATTTTGGTAGCAATAAAGATATATAGATAGAGTTAAGAGCTATTCGTATGGCTATTAATGGCAGAAATGTTGGTAATACTCTACTGTTTACCTTTCTACGCTGTTCGAGAAAGATCTTCTACCGGAAAAAAAGGACCAAGAAGCGGTCTTACCACATTTCCGAACGGTAGCTTTGACGTTTTGAAAAATTATTGTGGTATTTTGAAGGAAAGAAAACGCTTACATAAAATATAATCAATCATAATGAGACTAGCCGAACTATTGTCTGTTCTGCATTTTGGAGGCAGTTCGAGCCTCAGCGATGAAGCTTGATATCTAAAATCTAACAGTGCTTATGCGAAATGAGTTCATAAATAAAATAAATAATCGTCAAGTTTATTTAACAAATTTAATAATTGTCCGCGATGGACAGTTTTAAATAAAAACACTCAAATTTTTTTTTACATTTCTTCATGTAAAATACTGTCTAAAATTTCCAAAAAAAAAAGCAATGATATTTGAAATATCATGCCGTTCGTTCGTTTTGTTTTTATTTTATTGTAAGTATTTAAGCCAATAAAATTTAATTACTATTTTGACAAATACAGTCCAAAATTCTTAATACTCTTAGCTTCTAAATAATTACGATATTATGTGCATTTCTACATTCACTCCACCGTCACTCATTTTTTTTTTATACTGCCCAGCATTCCTAAAAAAATGGAAACAAATCGTGCATAATCCCTATTTATACTCTGTACATGAAATGTACAGAAGTATATTAGGTTTGCGGGAGCTGAAAAATGTAACAGGCAAAAGGAGGCGTGGCAGACCCCACAAAGTGTATATATCCTTGATCAGCATGAAGAGACAAGTCGATCTAGCCCTGTCTCTCTGTCTGTCCGTCCGTATGAACACCTGGATCTCAGAGACTATAAGTGATAGAGACACCAAATTTTGCACAAAGATGCCTTATGTGTGTATTCTATACGAGTTTGTTTTATTTTTTTATTCCCCCCCCCCACCCCACTTCCCCCCTATGGGGGTTTTCCCGATTTTCCATTCGTATAATCGCCTATATCTCGGAGACTATAAGACCTAGGAACACCAAATTTTAGTCCCAGATGCCTTATGTAAATACGGTGAAAATATATATTTTTTGGAATTTTCTTCCCTGCCCCTCCCGTAATTCTTGGAATTTCGAGCTCAAATTTGCAAATACCCTCAGTTAGTTATTATGTGTCCGTATGCCAAGTTTCCCTATAATAGACCGATTTAACAAGAAGGTATAGCCATAAATATATTTGCTGCTGCAGCGCTGCTCAAGCGCTGCCCGCGGCTGTTGTTGATGTTGCTGTTTGGTTGACTGCTAACATGTTTACACAGACACGAATAGATGCGCATAGGCATACATACACTCACACAGACGCAATTGCTATGTAAATGTGCAATTATACACCCTTTACGTGAGTTCGAATACCGAGAAAGGTAAAATCGATCAAATTTTTTTTTAATTTTTAAATTTTTTTTTGTTTTCTATAATTATTGTAAACATACAAGTATGTACAGAGAATTTCAAAGTCGGGACACCCGACTTTAGCTTTTTTACTTGTTTTGATTTAAAGTAGTAACACATCCAAGATAGAGGTTCAAAGGTCATAGACGAACTAAAATAAGAATATTTGTTGGCTTTTCGTTTCCCAGCATTATTGTTTTGTGGTTCATTCGTTCCCTTTGGGCAGAGCGTATTCATAATATCAATTTATTTTCAATTTTGGCTTTTTTCCGGTGTATCTAAAAAGAGTAAAGCTTGCAATATGAAGGGCATACCAATGCCAAGTTTAATGCCTGGGCTCGCCCTGCTGCTACTCTTAATTGTCGCGCTGCTCGACGACGATGACGGCGACGCCTACGACGACAAAACAAAATGTACAAAATGCCTAATTGGCAATTGCGCGCGCGCATGCGCAACTGTAGAATGCCACAGCGGCAAGGGCATGTGGAGGCAACACAAGCTGGCAGCAAGTGCGGCATAATTATGGCCATGGGGTGCATATAGGAACTCGAACGGCAGTTGTTGCCACGCAGAGGTGCGAGCGAGTTGGGAAAAAAGTTGGATCGAGTTGGAGCTTTGAAACTATCGAGCACACAATCACATTTCAATCCATATGCACATTTGATTGATGATCGGCTGCTGTAAGACTATTTGATTTGACATGCCCATTTCATAGCCGATGCGTCCGTCTTTTGTAGCGCCAGTCCCACAACAAATGAGGATCCGAATGAGAATCCGTGCATCTTCGAGAGATCAAGGTAATTTGCGGCCCTTCAAGAAAGGCATTAACGAAGCCAACTGATTGGACAACTGCAACGCTTCTTGATTGACTCACTTGGCCTTTGAATGGATGAGTAAGTGAGTGAGTGAGTGATTGAGTTTGAATATTGCCTGAGGTGTACGTATATTAGTGACATGGCTGGCATTAATTGTGGGAATATTTGTTTAACTTCAGAATATCAATGCGAGGGCCTTGTGAATTGTATGCAGAACGTTTTTCAAAAAACATAGTTCAGTTGCTTGATTTTAAAGCGTTTGCTAATATATACATACATATATAGGCAAAATCTGAAAATCTTTAAAATTGTTTCTCTCATACCCTGTATACGCAAGGTAAAAAAATTAAATTTTTTCTTTTTAAAATTAGCTTTAAGTAATTCGGAGCTTCTTCTCTCTGTTAAGTTTTTGCATATATGTATTCTATTTTGAGAAAATTAAGAAATAAGAACATATTTGTTTTGCTTCGAAAGATCGATAGTTTTTAACCCATATTTATCCATATTTAATTCAATATTATCCATATTTAATTCAATATTATTATAATTAATTAATATAATTATTTCATATTTGATTGATAACTTCAAAGAGTTTGCCTTAAAACCCATATTAATTAATTTTTTATTAGAATTCCAGATCTATTAGTTAATTTGGTCTGTTAACCGACTTCAAAAAGGGAGGAGATATTTTTTTAATGTTTGTTACGTCAAAACTTTCGATTGATTCTTTTTTTTATTTAAAAGCTGGTTCTTCCCCTTTTTAATTTGGGCCAACAATGGCGTCTAACAAACACAAAGGATTCGAACAATATCCGGGCCCCGGAATTATTCCGGATTCCGAGGTACTGCTCTCCTAAAAAAGTTGTGGAAAAACCCATGGAGTATTTCTTTCTAAATAAATGTTTGTTTATCAACTAAAAGTGGAATAGTTTAAAAAAAAAAGCAAAAAGAAAATTCAACACTCTCAGAATAATTAATAAAAGAAAGTATAAATAATCTATAAAGAAAAAAGTGGCAACGGTTTCAGAAACAAATCTAGATACTATAGAAAGATACTGATTAAAAATCTGCCTGAACTGCTTAGGAATTATAGTGTGCAAAGTATGAAAATTTTGTTCTACTTACATAGCGGCCTACTTTTATGATAGCATGCAGGGTTGCATTCGTGTCATTATCACTATCGTATTGAATTTTCTTAGATATGTTAGATTAATTAGGTTTATTCAAATTTGTTAGGTTACTTTCGTTTATAACAATTAACAATGTTTCACAAATGACCGTTTAATTCAAATTTCACTAAGCATCCTCCTCCTTTGACTGGTCAATATCAATTGACCTTTGGTATGGTAGTACCATGCTATCGGTTACTATCGATTATTGATTACTTATCACTATTTAACTATTCAATCACTATTCGGTCACTGCTTAATTATTGTTAGTGATTAGGGGTGTTCCTATTATCACCCATTCCTATAAACAGCTAATGTCTTATCTAGTTTCTAGTTTATTTGAAGTTTCCTCTTTTATTTAATGAAATCGTTCAGTTGTAGAGATTCTTATTGAATGAATTGATGAAAAATTAATATTTTGGAAATATATGGAAAACAATTTTTCTCTACAAATAAGAAATTTTATAACCAAATAATTGCTTTTTAATAAGTTGCATAAATGATTGATATTGTAAATGTCGTCTCTGTTTTAAAAATTTCTTCATAATCCATTAAATAATACAACAGAAATTCATAAAAAACCGGGTCTGAAATACTTTTGACAACTCTCAACTGTTTTAATATTTTTCATTTAAGTTACTTTTCATTATTATTTATTTGTATTCAACCAGTATGCGGTATACCCCATACTTTGCATGGCATTTGCTATCCTTTATGGCATTAAAGAAATAAGGCTCGACCGAAACCTCATGCCAGTTTTTTTGTACAAATTCAGATACTTAGCTGGTCGTTATTTTTAAAAAAGCTTTCGTACCAAATCGAAGCTTTGAGGCGTGTTTTGGGTATTCATCTTGTTGAATGACCTATCTAAGAGACATATGGTTGCATTGTGCTAATCAAAATATAAAAAAATATATGAGCAAGTGTGACCAAAGCATTTAAAATGCTTTATCTGTGTACTTCTTATGTTGTCCTTTCTTGTAATAACGACTTCACTTCGTGCTAAATCGATATATTAACCACTTGGTTTTAATAAAGCAAATGCTACTTTTAAGCAATATGTTATATTTGCTTCCGGTCGATTCCTAGGGTTGTATTTTATACTCAGTTCAGGGTTGAATTACACATTTTAATTTAATTTCCACTTCTAGATGTTTTTTACGCTGTTTATAAGCCAGCCCTCGCTTTTCAATCAGAGTCTGTTCATTAGATCATAAAAATAGAGATCTGGGAAGCTACTTATTTCTATATGCGTGGGAAATTGTGAATTCAGCTTAGACATTACTTCAGGGCTAGAAATCTCTCGGACAGCTTTGGCAAGTCCTGGCAGAGCGTCCAACAATGGCTGAACAAAAACAAGAGAGAACGCTGCAGTCGAGCAAGCCCGACAGTGTAATACCCTGTACCCAGGTAAACTTCCGTCACTGAGTTATATGCGCCCATAGCAGCAGCAAAAAGAGGAAGAAGAAGAGCGAGCATTCGGCATTGCTTTATAAAACAGGACAGATTCGTCAGCCTTCAAAATATTCGCTGGATATAAGTCCTTAATGAATCCTGGTAGTATGTCATGTATGAATTTACGGTCTAGAATGGTACCTTTTCGCCATAAATGTTAATTAAAGTAATATTTTAAAGTCATTAACAATTAATAGATGCACTGAAGGACAAAAGCAACCATCAAAACAAAAAACGGTCGTATAAAAAATATGTTTCATAGATGGCGCAGCTTACACTTTTAATATTCATGGAAAATGGCAAAAAAAATATGTGCCGATATGAGGCGCTTAACAACAGTCATAATTATGTTCATACGAAATCAACTCTTAATGCTGCCAAAAGCAAATGTCATGCAGCTCACTTGCCATTGCAGCTAACGATAGCGGAAGCTAAGCAAATAATACATATACATATACTTATATATACACTGTACTTAAAAAATCTTTGCACTCATACTTATATCGACTAATCAAGGATGTAAAATATCTTGTAGAGGAAGTTCAAATCTCGAGACTGTCAATTTTTTTGAGCAGCATTTTCTATTGCCTCCTATTGTTTTGCTAAACGACTCGCTAGGAGACGCTGTTGTATTTCTGAGCGAATCGCCGATTACAGCACAAGTATTGCATTCTTTTTGTACATTGGCTCTACGCTAGTATACTCTTTAAGGACATCAAATTATAGCAAATTCGAACAACAACAAAAATTGTTTAAAAAAGAAAACGAGACAATAATCAGCGGTAAGCGCTCCATAACCTTTATTACTCACTCGCATTTTTGCTGATCAGTGTAATTAGGGCAGCTTATTTATTAGCTTAGCTTTAAGAGCCTTTAAGGCAAGCGTTTTATCGATAAAAGAAAGTTTTACGCAGATTTTATGGCTCACACACGCGCATTAACACTTAGGTTACACCTTTTATGGTATACACAGCCACACACACACACACGCGCAAAAAGATGCGCCACTTTATAGCCACCAAGCATGTAAAACAATAAAAAAAAGAACGTGCATATCTTCGATTGTGAGCGTGCGTGTCATTTACATATAATTTTTTTAAGCTAGATCAAGGCATTCAACAATTTTCATTTATTTTCATTATAACCACGCCATCCATTTAATTCTGCATTTTAAATTAGGATGAGCACCAGCCAGCCATTAAACGAGGAACTAAAACGAAAACAAAAGTTGTAAAAATAAAACTGTCCTTTTTAAAAATTAAACAAACGACAATATAATAAGAAAATTGCATGCACAGTGCGATTAACATATTTAAAATAAAAACGATTTACACGGCAAATTTTCAGCTGCACATTTGCGTGCACAAAATGAAAATATGTGCATACATATACATAGAATTGCATTTAAGTTATACAATTTATGGCCCAAGTACAAGCTCAGAAGCAACAACAACAACAACGACGACACCGACACCAACAACATAAAAAAGCGTGCAGCCGGCGCATAAAAATAAAACTATGAACCACTAAGTTAAGAGCGGAGGCAGAAACTGTGCGATGTCGTTAGCACAAGAGAAAAATAAACCATGAAAATTTTGCTTCTTAGGCGAGCCGAAGTTTACAAACCCTTGCAAACTACTTCATATATGTATGTATAGATTTTTGTTGTAATCGGCGCCTTGTTTGTAATGCAGTAATGGTTAAATATTGGTTCAATTCCAATTTCCGATGTACTACCAAGTACTGAATCTATTCTCATCTTTATTGTATTTTCGTTGCTTTTGTTTTATTTCGATTTTCAAATAAAGCGAGTTTTAACATAGCATTGCCTTATTTGCAATTGTATTCCTCTGGCTATTTATTCAATCATAACTTGGATCCATTCATTCATTTATATTCATTTATTGAGTAAACGAGATTTTATGGTAGTGGAGAAAGTGTTTTTTCATAAAATCCACTGCAAATCCAATGGCATCCTTTTGCTTTATCTGATTATTTATAAGTGTACGAGTCAGAATGTTTGCTAACTGGTTGGTTAACTGACCAACTACTGAGGGCAATGAACTCATTTCACACACGGGCGACTTCTTCTTCCCCAATGACAAAAGCAATAAGTCAGGTGCTCCGACATTTTCCAATCAAATTAAACAAGATAATATATGTATACAGCGATTTGTATTACCATATAATGTAAGTAACTATTGAAAAAAGTGGCAAAGTGATCCTCGAGCTCTTCAATTTCAGTGCAATACTGCATAATAAAAGATTTGAAAATATTTTAAAAATTAAACGCCGATTTTGTGTGCTCAATGATTTTCAAAAATTGCGTATATTTTTAGCCCAACAGCTCGCTTAGTTAAAACCTTTAACTTTAAACAATTTTTTTTTTTTAATTTTAACGAGCTAAGTAGATATTCTTCTCCTACATTACAACGCAGACTTTATTCCTCCAAAGTCATGAGTCGGTAACTTAACACCTTAACACATGTGTCTAATATTTTATTTGAAATTATTCTTTCATTTTGTTAACAACATTTGGCTCCAATATCTCAATAAACAAAACAAAAAACTTTTTCAAAAAAAATTTGTATTTCCATAGAAAAACTCTCTCAAACTGAAATAATATCTGTATTCTTCAAAAAGAACCTTACTTGTAGATCAAATTGTTAACAAGATAGGTATAAAACCATTATACTTATTACATATAATCTATAATTCTTACTCATAGATGTTACAAACTTATGTATTAACCACGGCATGCCCTCACACTTTTCAGTGAAGTGCGTAAACATCTTCCATTTACATATTACATTTATTTACGAGTATACTTTTGTGGATATATATTACTTGCGCCAACACTTTTGGAAAAAAATAAGATATTTCTATAGTTACAAAAAGAAAAGAAATCAATAAAAAACTTATTTTTTACCCCACCTTACCCTTCCAGTAATACAATGCTTATTCCCTTTGCTGCTTTACAAACATCATCTTTTCATTAAGGAACCCTTCGCAAGAGTATAAAAACTTGAACCGCAGCGGTAGCGACGCTTGGCACGTATTTATGTCAATGTTTTCATAGTTTTTGTTGTAGTTTTAGTTATCGCTGTTGTTTTTGTTTTTATTTTTGTTGTAGTTGGTGGCTTGCATGTCGTACCCACTTGTACCTTTGAACTTAAAATGCAAACAGAGGTGGAAGAAGAAAAACAAAAAAAAATATGAAGGCAAGGTGGGCGTAAAGCTTGGCCCTGCATTATGTGATCAACAACATGTTTTGTTCTACTCAAGTTTTATGCGAAAATTGCTTTGCAAACGCTAAGAAAAACTGCAGTACAGACACACGCACACACAAACACATACACACACAACCTGGCAATTGTTTGTGGTTTTCGGTTGGCAGCAACAACAAAATAGAAAATGAAGGAAAGAAAAAACAAACTACTTCTGCTACTTGTGCCTCGTTTGTTTTGAATAAGCGGCTCATAAAAATAATATGGCAATGTTCTGGCAAGTGTAAATTGCAGGCAAATGCACTGCAAGTTGTCGAGCTCTTGTTTTTGTGGTTCTCGAGCTGTTGTTCTTGTAGATTTTGGTGTTGCAAGCTTGATAGCAATTTATTGCCGCCTTAAAATGTTCCCATGTACACTTGTAGATGTTTTCGGCCGCATAAAATAATGTAGGTTAGCAGCGTTTTGGGGAATGTGTCTCATCCTGAGCCAATAAAATAGTTTTCGATTAGTTTTTGATATCGCATGACATATAAAACGCTACACTATATGCCTGCCAGTGCATCTCATGCAAATAAAGTGTTCGCATTGGCACCAACGCTTCATCTAAAATGGAAATCTACCGGTGAAAGCAAAATGCATATTTTCCGGCATGTGTTGATTGTTGCCTGTTGCCGTCGCCGTTGCTGTTTCTTTACTAGTTATACCCTGCACCCGATGCCTCAAAGGGCATACTAAGAAATGAAGAATGTATGTAACAGGCAGGTAGAGACGCCCCAAGTCTACAAATTAAATATTTTAGTTTCTTTTTTAAAATGTCGATAATACATGTTGATAACACAAAAACAATTACAAGTTATAAAACGATATTTATGGTGTCAAAAAATGTTAAAATTAGTTAGTTTCTATGCTATGTTAAGTTTTATCGTCAGTTATTAATAAATAATAAAATAAAAATAATAAAATAATAAAAAATAAAAAAATAATAAAATAATAAATAATAAAAGTAATAAAAATTCAAAAATTTCAGCTTTTCAAAAAACGAAACCATCTCAATTATACACTCTTACGTTATATTTCATAATAAAAACTATAAATGATGACAGTGCATTATATTTCTAGCAAAAAAAAAAAAAATACATTTAAATATGCTCATCGAAGAAGCCCACGCACAGCCTTGAGCTGTCAGAAACCTCCAGAACAGCAAATATCTTTTTATTACATCCAATAAGTTTAGAAAATCCTCCATTGCTCTTTCTTTTGAATAAAAAAAAAGACGAAAACCAAAAACTATGACAGATGTGACATATTATAGCGAATCGTGGGAAACATATCGAGGTATTATGAAAACAAGCATATTTTCGGGTATGCATAAAATGAAAAAAAGAAGAGCAGGGCAGCCATACGATGAGGATTGTCCTATCCATTCGCAGAGGAAGCCTGTTACCAGCCAAATAAAGCATCATTTTATCATTTTATATAGCAGCTATAGAAAGGATCTTAGAAGTGCATGCATAAAATATTAAAACTGTTATTAATAGCATAGAAAGAGAGAAGAGCAGGGCAGCCATCGATGAGGATTGTCTTATCCATTGGTAGAGGAAGCCTGTTACCAGCCATGTAAAGCATCGTTATATCATTTTATATGGCAGCTATACTTATTGTAGAAAGGATCTTAGAATTCGCTCTCAGAAGACAAGGACATTTTGTTCTATGATATTTTCTTTTCAATGTACATTTTAAGCAGGGCACTCAAGCGTCGACCGCGTCGAGAGTTGTATTCGTTTTTTCTATCCTCTTGTTTCCAACCATGTTGCTTATCAACGAAAAGGCATGCAACAACAACAACAACAACAAGAACAACAACAACAATTATTTGCATGCAGATAGACGACATGTTGCCATTGCGCAACAGTTGAAGAAAAACGAGCTGTTTCCTGCATTCTAACACTCACGAAACTGATTGCAGGCGAGCGCCAAAAAGTATACAACTAACATACTGTAAACATGGCGCACAATGTTATAAATTGAAATGCAATACAATTCGAAGGCACAGACAAAATGTGTGTTGCAGTAGGAAAGACGGAGAAGAAGAAGAAACGACAATAAAACAATACTGCCAGTGTTGACAAGTGCTGCAAAACAAATCTCAAAAACTTGAAGTAAATAAATAAGGAGTGCAAATCTTTTGCTTTCCAGCATCTATGAAAATTGCAAATTGTTGCATTCATTTAATTTAATGCGCTGACTGTCTGTCAACACAATAAACTTTTTCTCGACAGAGACTTGGCAGTTTATTATTACTTTTCGCTTGAGCTTAAAATACAAAATAATTCCACTATTGGTCTTCTGTGATTACGTTGCGTATGAGGGATTTTACATTTTATTGTGCAGTGGAAAATGTTGCAACGAATTTTTAACTAACATAGTTATAAATGTTGCCATAAAAGCAATAAAGAGGTAACATATAGAAGTGTTCTTTAGTGATATTTAGTTGTAGTTGTCCAAGCATTTTTTATATCTCTTTATTCATATTTTGTGACGACCTTTCTTGTCACGTGTCCAGCTCTAACAGAAGCTCGCATTCAAAAACAAATGACTTATAATTCAATACCTTTTGTAAAATATGGAGTGGAAGTGTGTGTGTGGGAATAAAGATGTTCCAATAGGCTTCAATGATAGAGCACGCACACAACCTTTAATTTGTCATCTAAAGCATCGCTCACTCCCTTCGAGTGGAATCAAATTGACGATACGCGCCTGAGCTTGGCTAAAAGCCGACCATCAGTCAGCGCATTTAACTGGCAACTGGCGCTGATGCCACAGCCACAGCCGCAGCAACTTTGCATCACTTTCGTGCAACATTTGTCAAGCGCAAGGCTTATTTATGTGTGTCTTCTGCAGCCATGAATTGACTTTGCGACTTTATACATACGAGTACGCTCATCGCACTACTCTCCCCACACACAGCACACATCCTGCGCCATGCACGTTGACAATAATGTGCATGAAAGTCTGCTGTCAACAGCAGCCGTCAGCAGCAGATCCTGCGTCGCAATCTCTGTTGCCATTTTGTCTTAGTTTACCACATGATGCACTCACAATATGTCTTTGATTTCCGCTTATACTTTGCGGACATTTAAAGTAAACCGAAGGCTGCCAGCTGTGCGCCAACGAGCACTTCAAATCCCAGAACCCCAGGATTTGGCTTGAGCTACAAATTTTCCAGCTTGCATACTATGGAAGAGATACTAGATAGAGAGGGTGAGGTAGAGCAGATGAATATTTATTGAAAGTCTCACAATCTAGCAGAAATACTTGTATGTATGTTTCCGTGAATTTCTCAAATATGCCAACGTTTCCTCAATATTTGTTCCGTTTAACCTTTGCATTTACTCTAATGCCTACAATTGCATTTAACTAATCAGCGTTTTGTTTGTTTTCCACAAACACATACACACACATACAACAACAACAACAAACTGGGAAATGGGCATTGATGTTGCATTTATTTGCTTGGCAAATGGCAAAAGTTTCTGCAAATTGCTTTTAAATTTTATTTACTTACATTTGCATATGCCACTAAATAATTCTAGAACTGTAAACTTTGATTTGTGCCAGCAAGGCAGAAGGCACAAGGAACTTTATTTACAATGTTCAAATATTGCCAATAATTTTGATGTAAGGTATGAGTACGAGAGCGGTTCGATAACTTTTCGAGAATAGACATAGATTTAGAATAGAAATATATATAAGTAATACCGGATATATGAAACCTAAGAGTAAAATTCTATCACTTATGAAAATAATTATTCATTAATCAAGTTTTAGCACAATCGGACAAAAAACGTTCTGTTTTTACTTGTTACTTGAAAGTTTATTTAATTAATGCTAAATTAATTGCCTAAATATCAAATGTTTTTGTGCCTTAACAAGAGCGGTGAATGCTTTGAATAAAAATGTAAGTGTCTTGTATATAAATTAAGTGCAATATTCTAGGAAATATTTCCTAGCTCGTATTAATATTAAAATACTCCTCAGACTTATTTGTTGTGTATGCTACTTATGTAATTTAATCATAACAACTTATATATGGAAGCCTTCAAGCTTGAAATAGAAGTGGAATCTATTTTGTGGACTGGGAGATAAAAGTATCTTTCCGCTTCGCATATCTTTGTACCATATATCAGGCCGGCCAAAAACAAATATTCGCACAGCCAAGGCACGTTATTCTGTCATTCAGATCTCCACTGCCGTCGAAGTCCGAGACATTGAGGGGAAGTGCATCATCTGATAAGCTAGCTAGGGAGAGAGCTACCCCACACAGCCCTCCTAACAAGGAAGAATACGATAATATTTTAAAATGGGATTAAGTGAGAGAAGGAATGCATAGAACACCTTTTCTTTTCGTCCAGTACTTAGCAGGCTCAGACTCCTTACTCTAGAGCAACCTGTCGAAAGTAATACCAAAACTGAAGATTGTTAAATAATCTTAAATTTATTAATAGTGGCAAAAAATTAATTTAATTTAATTAATTAATTCTAATAAATACATAACTGTTTTTTTATCGATAAAGATAGCTCCGTTAACTATAAGATTGAGTCATGACTATACCAACAATCCTTGAAAAAATTTCAATGCCTTCTGTTGTTTGTTTGGGTATTAAAAAGGTTTTAATGCAGTTGCAGTTTGCAGTTGCAGCCATATCGACGGACCCTTTGTGTCGCCACTAAATCTGCTCAAGTGTGCCAATGGACACAGTGTATCTGAAGCATCGGCGAAAATAAAGTTAACACGTAATTCTGGATTTCTTTCTCTCTGTCCTGACGTAGAGTAAGACGGCTAATCGACTTTCCATTGAATTATATAAGTGTATAAGAATAAACCAACAAATCTCTGCATTTGTGTATTTATTTATGAATTGGGTGCATTCATTAAGAATAAATGAGTTAACAAATTAATATAAGAAAAAATCAATTACTTTAATATAATATTCTCACATAAATTATTTATTTTTAATTTCCTATGAATTGCAATACAATGCCAGAGAATAGCGACTTCCTGCTGCAAATAAAGAATGTATTGCATGCGTAAGCTTAAATACATTTTGTGATAGCATGGGTAGAGAGTAGAAATTTTAAATTGCAATTCTAAATTACTTGCAGGTACACGAAATTGACAGAATTTGCTACTTTTACGTTTATCTGTCTGCACGTTTCGCTCATAAAGTTGGCCACACAAGTCAATGGAAAGTGACTGCAGCGGAAGATGGAGCTCGACTCGAGCAAAGCTGAAGTCGCACAGTAAGCCAATTCGGCGGCAAACACACGTTATGTTTGTGGACAGCGGCGCCACACGGCGTATACTTAATGCACACGTACCTATGCGCTGCGTGACTGCTGCAAGGTAGGTCGACCACAATACTCTCAGCTCTGCTGTCGGGCTGACTGGGCGTGTTATGTCGAAATACTTCGTATTTATTGCTGATGCTGCTGCTACTGCTGAAAAAACAAAAAAACAAACTTAAAATGTGCAAATTGTTTTTATTTCAAGCAGAAGAAATCCAAAGAGGATAGCCCATAATCCTACTTACACACACTACTTTACGGTAAAAACATAAGGGTATACATATGTGCAGGGGCAATCCATGTAAGTATGTGCCGGACATTGAATAAGATTAATGAACGTTTTGTTTATGGTTTTTGTTGGTTTTTGGCAGATCTGCCGTCGCATTCGCCGCCCGCTGCGGTGGCAGCCAGGGCCATGTTACGGCCGCCTGCTGCTTCAAATATTTTTTTCTTTCAATGCAGTCAGTCGGCTGTTGTTGCTGCTTCTGCTGCTTTTCGTTATTGTTGTTGCTGTTGCTGTATTGTGGTTGTTGCGCAGAGTGAAAACATATTTCAATGATGCTGCTGAGCATAAAACAATTGGTACGTTGTGCACCAAAACAACAACAAAAGCATTACCAACCAACATCAAGGATGACCCACATACAAGCAGCAACAAAAAACAACAGCAGAAAACAACAATGCCAACAGAAACTGTCACGAACGTGTTGCGAATTGTGACAATTTGGTTAATGGACGCCTTGCACAATTTTTATTGGTCTGTCAGAAACTTACATATTTCAAATGCGGTCGAGAGAACCTCAACAGCCTTCTTATATGCATTTCGGTAGAGCTGAGTGCGTGAAAGATATATCTGCCACGTAAGTCACGCCCATTTCATTCTTTCATTCATTTATAGAAAAATAAATAAAATTCCGTTTGGTATTATTGTAAACAAAAGAAATCTTTCACAGGATATATTCAAATATCCATACAATTTGTTGTTTGAGTAAAGCCAGCATTTCCGTGCTATCGATTTTAGATACGAATTCAATATATATGGCCCAAGCAGAGCAGAACAATTGTCCTTCCCAAAATTATCCAAATGTAATTATGTGATGTGGGACGGGCCACGGAACTATAAAGCCATATTCCAAGATGAAAACAATTGAATTACGGAAAATGTATGCGGAATATTTCCGAGGACTAACGAAGGCCATTAAGATTTATGTGAATGAATAATTCCAGCAGTCTTTGTAAAAAAAACAACTGAGACAGATTCATTAATCCATCACCGCCTGCATTACAAAAATAAAATAAAAGACTTCACTTAGCAATGATAATAAGGTATTAACGGAAAGAGCTAGCGAAAGAAAAGAAAATTTCATTATTACACAGTGGAAAATCTTCTTTAGCAAATAAACCAGCAAACCAAAAATAATTTCCACAACTTATTCATTGGCAATTTTTAATCAAGAAGCAACATTTATTATTTCCAAATATTGAAGTAAATTTTCTTCTGTTAAAACTATTAAGCGAGTCTTTTGAAGAGGCTCCAAGGTATATACCAAGATATATACTATTTAATCTGGATAATCATTACTAAAGAGCACCTATGACTGATGCACCAACTATACACAAATCTTCCTAAAACCAAGTGACCATCATGTAAAATTTTGATTAAATAATGCCCAGTGCATTTTAAAAATAATTTATTCATATGATCAATGAAAAAACTTCAACAAATCCAACTCAGTTCCATTTTAAGGCAAAATAGTGCATCATAATAAGGAACGCGTGGTCGACTTTATAGGCAACATTTTTTGCCCGCGTACGCCCTTGCAATCTGACATAAAGGCAATATGTTAAAAATTTAATTGGTCAGAACATTTTTCAAAGCAAACAACATATTTAGTTAGAGAACATATCTGTTCTATGACATCTACATACAAAATTGAAATGATACTTAAATTCAGTATAGATAGCTTTAATATTGGGGCAGATGACATATGAACAGACAAATCATATATTTACCAATAACATGTGATCTACACCACGCTTGGTTATTGGTGTAATCCGCTGACTGACCATAATCCATATAAGAATACCTTTACACGTTTCAGTGAAGAGCATAAATAGTACATTATTATCATTATGTTAATTACTATCAGTTTAATATTTATGTATTGGGCAGTTAATCAGCTCTTCCTGAATTGATGTCCACGCACCTTTTTTATAATTGGAATTCTTCAGCTAGTCAAAACAATACCCGATCGCTAGAATTTTATTTACCGTACGCTTGGCAACTCGATTGCGAATTAAACTTAAATTATTCGCACTCTTCACAGCGCATAATTCATAATAAACAAGCCGTAAGTAGAACTCCAGACACCATTAATTAACGTTGCAGCCAAACTTGCAGGCAGGCAGAAATAACCACGGCAGCAAAGACAACAGCAGCAGCAAAAGCAAACAGGCGAAAGAAAAACACGGAGATGAGCAAAAAAATAAAAAAAAAACACAAGGCGAAAAGTAATCAGCGTTGAGTACCCGCCATTTCTTTTAAATTATCTGTTTAAATTGCAATTTAATGAGCTCATTGACAGGTGTTTTTCATGCGAGTGCACTAAACTAACTAAAGCAGCAGCACTAGCAATTACAATAACAACACAAACAGGTGCAACAGCAACAGTAAATAGAAGTTGAAAATTAGTTAGGTGCATCGTAAATGGCGCGTAAGTTTCAAGATAAAAGATTTATGTGGCAGGTGGAAATTAAATATTAATCACGAAGCGAAAAGCAAGTTTTATTTAATGTTAAAGTCTATGCTCCAATTCATGTAATGCTGCCATGAATCCCAGCGACAAGCAGAAGTCAACACACATACCCCAAGCCTCCTTCTCCTTTCCACACAGTGCTCCCATTTTTTTAATTAACCGCCAGAGGTCGCTGCTGTGCTCGACGTTCCCTGCTCGCCTGTCAGTTTAGCATGAATGTGAAGCATGTTGACATTTGTTACCTTCATGCGCCATTTAAAATACTCGCAGCTTGTCAGAGCGCAGCGGCGCGGGACGAGCGGCACGGAGGGACACAAGGGAAAGGAGAGACTGGCAGGCTGCATAGTTTTAAGTGCATACATTAATGACAGACTTATTTTTGTTGGATGGTGACAGGCAACTTTAGAAGCCTCCTTCATGCACTCTATTTGATACTGTTACCGTCTTCTCATAATTGCATCCAAGCCGAGTAGTGACCAGTCGGACAATGGCTAGCTATGTTACGTATACGCACCGTGTGTCAGCCACTCTATTCTACTATACATTCAGGCAACCAGCACCCTGAGTTGGCAATAGTGATGTGAATAATTGCATTTTGGGGCCTGGCATAGCTCAGCGAGCTAACAGGAAGCCCACAATGTGAGTTCGTTCATGAGTATATGAATCATGATTTAGAAATTGCTTGCAGTTTTCAAAATTCTGTAAGAGTAGTCTCGTATCTAAAATATGTTAAACTGTCGTGTTATGGCCAAATCTGCAAGCCGATTCTACAGCGTAAAAAAAAAATAGAATAAAAGTAATTGAATTTTCGCTTCACACTTACATACTTATGTATGGTATTTACATACATACATACATACATATGTATATAATATTAATATTGTTTCCAGCAAATTATTGCTATCGTATTTGATATTAATTTAATAAGAAATTGTAATAAATTTAATGTTAAAATTATTTGTTAATTCTGAATTGATTTTTATTGATATCACATAAAACAGAATCTGTACAACAGCTTTAAAAGTAAGTAAAGCTTAAAGACTTGACTCCAGTTCTATACCTATTACTATTCACGTACCTTCGAATAAAATATAAATCAAAGCAAAGTAATGAAACCAAATCAAGATGGATTTGAAATACCAATTGCCTATACTGCTATTGAAATATTATCTGTCGAATTAGTTAATTTAATATATTTTTTCTGAATCAGCGAACCAGTTTTTTTGTACATCACTAACATGCAAATACTAGTATGTACTAGTACCAGGGCGCTCAATTATGTCGTACCAGGGGAGCTGTGACTTTACGAAAAAAAAAGCAGAAAAAAGGGAATATCGTAAAAATGTGAAGGGAAGTAAAGTCTCGTTGCGCTTGATGCACAGATATTTTTAGCGTTAAATTAAAACAACGAAATGTTGTGTGCATTAATGCCATAAAACGACAGTCACGAGACAGGGAGCGCGGAGCAAAGAGCAGCAGAGCTAAAAATCACAGAAATGAAAAAAATTGAGATAAAAAAATTGTGCGCAGCGTATAAATTTGCACTAAACTGGGATTCGAAATGGATTTTCTAAGCTAAGAACACAATGGAGCTGGAATAATCGCCATGAATAAAAACGCAACGTCATCGGCGACAGCAGCAAAACTGATGCGGATGCTGAGGCAGTCTATACTTGTAGATGTGTATGTATGTATGTTTGTATGTGTATATAGCATGACGGGCGGAACAAACAAGCGGCCTCTGTTCTAGGTGTTGTTGCTCTCTGCTTAATATATTTGTATTTGCATTTGCTGCTGCTAACCAAACTAGGACTTACAACATGGCAGTCAGCAAGACGATGAGGCGACGGCACGAGTAGCGTTATAAATCGCATTAAGTGGATCATACTTTGCATATGAAGTGCCTGACAGACAAAGCAGAGAGCGAGTAGAGAAAAATGATGGGAAACAGACTGACAGACGGGCGGGCGGATAGCTGGATGGCAAGCGAAGGCGATGCGATAAAAAGCAATGACGCCAACGCAGAGCGAACTTCTCGCAGCGGGCGCTCACTGATGAATAACAACAACCTAAAGCATTAGAAATAGTGCATCTCCAATACCCTACACTAATACATATTTGATATTTACCTTCTTATAATTCTTATACTTCAACTGAATTAAATTCAGTTTTCAATTCCATATATTTTATAAACGAAATGCAATTTTAATCCAGCCTTTGCCACATACATGCGCCACTTCGCAAGAGTCTCCTCCAAGAGTATCCTCCTTGTAGGGTATATAAATAGCGGGAGTAACAGTTAACAGCAACATCAACAATGCCGGTCGCCATGCAATCAAAATTCAAAAGTTTCATTTCAGGTGGATTTCTTCAAGGATCTTAGTGCGTGCCGCAAAATTTCCATGCTGCCTGCCACCTCTTCTTCTACTCCACCCTCCACCCGCCCCTGTCAATTGTCTGTCTGTCCGTCTGCCCGTCTGTCGTCGGCCAGCGTGCATGATGAATGATGCCGATAGCACAGGTAGCAGCGGTGATGATGATAGCGCGCTAAATTTGTAGCCGCATTAAGTTTTGCTGCGCGTGAAAGTTGTAATATTATTTAGAGCAGTTACAAGCTAGAAAGGTGCCAGTAGCTGTAAACTTAATGGCATGCTAAGTAAGTGGCAGCATAGTTTATAAATTATGCAAAATGTTTGCTAATGCTGGCAAGTGAAAATTTTGTGAGAGTGATGTGTTAAGACACACACAACTTAAAGATATTCAACATTTTACACAGATATTCTGATGAAATTTGAGTTGTCTAGACTACAGTCATAAAAAACGCCTCCCATAAATATTGATAATGTGATTAAAGCAAGTCTACTTATATGGCAGCATTATAATAAAAAGTAGCGAATAGACAAAGCTGGGCAATTGAAATGATTCTCATTAAAGTAAAAGTTGTAAATCAATAAGGTCTAGAGTGTTGAAAATCAATACAAACATAAGTACCAATGCACGCATGTTAATATAAGCAGATAATAATCTTATGTTATCTACAAGTTATCTGTCACTGTTGCATACGAATGTAAGCATAAAGAATATGTATAGCAAAAGTGTCAGTCTCCAATAAAACTCTAAAGCGAACAGACGCACGGCGGTCCGCGACTATTGTCTTTTACTTTACTCCTACTGAGCCCTTCCCTTTTCAGCGAATATATAATCTATTCAATAGGTTATGGGCCCAGGGCATATAGGCTCATAGGAGAAGTTCAAAGTATTGTGAAATAGTAATCGTTTGGTGACTCAAGAAATATAACATTTAAAAAATGAGTGCGCTATATCAAATAGACAAATTGGAAGAGCATAACTATGACTCATGGAGCATACAGATGCGATCTGTCTTAGTGCACGCGGAATTGTGGAGTGTGGCATCAGGTGCTGAACCTAGTAATACTGAGAGTTCAAGGCCAAAAGATGAAAAGGCATTAGCAATTATAACGCTAAGTGTAAAAGCTTCACAATTGGGCTTCATTAAAAATTGCAACACTTCGTACGAGGCATGGAAAAAGTTAAAGGACGTTCATCAGCCGAGTGGACCTGTACGGAAAGTGTCGCTGTACAAGAAATTGCTAGGCAAACGCATGTTTCAAGGCCAAAGCATTTCAAGTTACATACACGAATTTAACGAAATTCTGGATGGTTTGTGTACAGTTGGCATCGAATTAAATGATGAGTTAAAAACAATCGTGTTGTTGTCAAGCTTGCCCGAACCATACGAAAATTTTGTCGTCGCCATTGAGACGCGTGACAATTTACCGTCATTTGATGTGTTATGTATCAAGCTGATGGAAGAGGGAGAGCGCAGAGGCAATGCAGATGGAGAGAGCGAGAATGCAAGAGCATTTATAGCTACGCAGCAGATCGTCGCGCATTCCAAAGCGAATTCAAAAAGGAATTCAAAAATCGTCGTTTGCTACAACTGCGGCGAAAAAGGGCACTACAAGGCACAGTGCAAGCGTGAGAAAATTCGCGGTGAAGGGAAAAAGCAATCGACAAAGAAAGAGATGGAAAAGCAGAGCAGCTTGTTAAATGCGTTGGACGTTGGAAAGATAGAGAACAACATGTGGTGTCTGGACAGCGGAGCAACAAGCCATATGTGTTGCGATAAGACGTTATTTTCAAAATTTATTGCGCACACTGAAATGATCGGTTTAGCTGACGCTGGTTTCCTGAAGGCCGAAGGCAGAGGAGAGGTGAAGTTACAGACAGAACTTTGTACCTTGGTGTTGTCAGATGTACTGTATGTACCGAAAATGAATGGCAACTTTATGTCCGTCAGCCGGTCAGTGCAAAAGAACAATGTTATACATTTTGGGCCACATTTTGCTAAAGTTATACAAAACGGCGAGTGTATACTGAAAGCGAATAAAGTTGGGAACCTTTATATGTTTCAAGGTAAACAAAATAGGTGTTATTCCGCAACTGAATCAGATGGTACATTGTGGCATAAGCGTTATGGCCATTTAAATTTTACCAGTCTGAAGGAAGTGATCAGCAAAGAGCTAGTGCGTGGTATTGGAAAGGTTGTTTTCCCAGACAACTTGAATTGCAAAACGTGTATGCTAAGCAAAATACATGTACAGCCATTCCCAAAGGTAAGCACTAACCGTGCCGAAGAGCTGTTGGAACTGGTTCATGCTGATGTATGCGGCCCATTCGACACGAAGTCACTTGCTGGATCCAAATACTTTCTGACCTTCATCGATGACAAGTCCAGGCGTATATTTGTTTATTTTTTGCGGAAGAAAGATGAAGTGTTCAGTAAGTTCGTCGAATTTAAAAACTTGGTTGAACGGCAAACAGATAAAAAGCTCAAATGTATTCGAACCGACAATGGAGGCGAGTTTGTCAACACAACATTCAACGGTTTCCTGAAACACCATGGTATTGCAAGGCAATTGACCGTGGCTTATACTCCGCAGCAGAACGGCGTGGCGGAAAGAGCAAACCGGACATTAACGGAGATGTCCAGATGCTTATTGGTGCAGTCGGGCCTAGGCGAGTCTTTGTGGGCCGAAGCAGTCAACACAGCAGTATACATAAGAAACAGATCACCTACCAGTGCACTGAACAACCTGACTCCAATGGAAGCGTGGACAGGTAAGAAACCCTGTGTTAGCCATCTAAAAGTTTTTGGTTCCATTGCAGTTGCACTTGCAAAGGGTCCCCGTAAAGGCAAATTCAAACCCAAAGGGCATGAGTACCGTATGGTTGGGTATTCGGTAGCAGCCAAAGGCTATCGGTTATACGACCCAGAGACGAGGACGATTGTCGAAAAACGAGACATTCTATTTGATGAGCGTTGTGGTGGTCATACCAATGAAGATACCGTTACGGTAGATTTTCCTGCATGCGAGGTTCAAGAGCATGTCACTCACACGGATGGTGACAGAAGCATCGACGACGATGACAGTGAGCACAGTTCTGACGACAGCAGCTCCAACGCATATGAGAGTGCAGTCGAAAAAGAAGACTCTGACGAGGATACTGTGAAGATTGGGCCAGGCCGGCCTAAAATTGTTCGAAATGGTAAACCTGGTCGTCCAAGAAAGCAATACAATGTGCTTGGAGCATTGGTTGCTAGTGACGTAATGGTTCCGACATCCTATGATCAGGCCGTTGGTAGCACACATGCAGTATTCTGGCAAGAGGCGATGCAAAAGGAATATCAGGCACTACAATCAAACGAAACCTGGCAGATGGCTGATTTACCAAAAGATCAGCGAGCAGTTGGTTGCAAGTGGGTATACAGCCTGAAACGTGACTCTGATGGAAAAGTCGAACGTTTCAAGGCACGACTCGTTGCTAAAGGGTGCTCCCAGAAGTATGGCGTGAACTATGTAGAGACGTTCTCACCCGTTTGCAGATTGGAAACCGTGCGGTTTATTTTGGCGTTAGCAGCGGAATTGAAGCTGTACCTTCACCAGATAGATGTGTGTACCGCCTATTTGAATAGCGACCTGCATGAAACTGTTTATATGAAGCAGCCACAGGGATACACAGATCCCAATAATCCAAGTAAGGCTTTATTGCTTAAAAAGGCAATATATGGATTGAAGCAGTCGGGGCGCGAGTGGAACTCCAAGCTCGATTGTGTACTACAAGGCATAGATTTTGTAGCATGTGAAAATGAACCGTGTCTTTACAAAAGGAACGGAAGAGGTGACTTATCATTAATCCTTGTTTATGTTGATGATATAATTATAGCATGCCGATCAAAAGAGGACTTGGCCAACATCAAGTCAGCCATTACAACATCGTTTGAATGTGTTGACAAGGGAGAGCTGCATTTGTTCCTTGGCATGGAAGTGCAGCGCGACGGTGAGCTTGGCGAAATTTCGCTAAGCAATTCGCAATACATCAAAGACATATTGCGTGAACATGGATGCGAGACCTGTAGACCTACAGCGACCCCACTGGATGCTGGTTTCCAAGTGATATGTACCAGCGAGCATTGTCAAAAGGTTGACATTGCATCCTACCAGTCTTCAATTGGCGAGTTAATGTGGCTGGCGCTTACAACAAGGCCAGACATATTGCATTCCGTTGCCAAGTTAGCTCAACGGAATCAAGATCCGCATGCAGAGCACCTAGTGGGTGTAAAACATGTGCTTCGATACCTGGCGTCAACTGTGGACCTGAAGTTGCACTACAAAGAGTGTGGACAACCCCTTACCGGCTATGTGGATGCAGACTGGGGTGGCGACCGCATCGATCGCAAGTCGTATACTGGCTATGTATACTACTTGGCTGGAGGACCCATATCCTGGCGATCTGAAAAGCAACGCAGCGTGGCACTTAGCAGCACGGAGGCGGAGTATATGGCTCTTTCAACTGCGTGTAAGGAGGCCATATACCTACGGCGTCTTATAGTGGAGATTGGCTGCGGTGACTCGAGTACTCCAACTATTCTTCATGGCGATAATTTAAGTGCTCAACAATTAGCTAAGAATCCTGTACACCATGAAAGAACAAAGCATATTGATATTAGATATCATTTTGCAAGACAGGTTGTAAACGAAGAACAAATTGTTTTACAGTATACATCAACCAATGAAATGATAGCTGATATTTTAACGAAAAATCTCCCTAAAGCGAAGCATGTTCATTTTACAAAGCTGTTAAATTTGATTTGAAAATTTTTGTAAAACATGTTTGCATTGAGGAAGGGTGTTGAAAATCAATACAAACATAAGTACCAATGCACGCATGTTAATATAAGCAGATAATAATCTTATGTTATCTACAAGTTATCTGTCACTGTTGCATACGAATGTAAGCATAAAGAATATGTATAGCAAAAGTGTCAGTCTCCAATAAAACTCTAAAGCGAACAGACGCACGGCGGTCCGCGACTATTGTCTTTTACTTTACTCCTACTGAGCCCTTCCCTTTTCAGCGAATATATAATCTATTCAATATAGAGAACAAACAAGCGTATAATAATAGACGCTCAGATAAACAACAACAATCACAATTATGGTACGATAACAAGGCAGGACATTAATGAATAATTAATAAATACAATTTGCAGATGTGTGTGTTGACTTTAATTGGAATAAACATTTAAATAACAATAAATGGAAAAAGTGTTTTTGTGTGCACGCGCGCACAATAGGGCTTGAAAAATTACAAGAAGTACAAGTCGTTTGTACATAAAACTACACAGAGAACATGACAAAACTAAGTACAGCAAAGGACAATGCTATAAGGCAAGGACACAAGCTGCCATCAATTTGCCATCACTCTTTGCCTTTACTTTCTTCATGTTTTCTCCACTCTAATTCTCTCTGTTGTGCTCTAATGCCATTACACGCAACAACAAAGGCCAAATGGCTTGCTGTTGTTATCAGAAATCGCATAAATCTCGTCCTTTGAGAGTTGTTACCGTTACAATGAGAACGGGCGCACAGCGTTGCCACCTAGTTGCAAATTGTACGCAAGGGTTTTCCTTCAGCAATTATGGAACGCATTTTACTTTTATTCACTTGCCAGGATTCTTGTACTTTTGGACTCAGACTCGGACGCAGACTTGGACTGTTCTGCTGACTTTACACTTGTATCGCAGCGACTTTTATTGGACTTCCTTTTTTTCTGCTTTGGTGCTGCTCTGGCTACTGCTGTTGCTGTTGCTGTTGCCTTTGCCTTTACGGTTTCAGCTACTGCTAAAACTTTTGCTTGTTTATGGCATTTATCGTGCTATTTATTCAGCTTGTTATGCCTTTTGTTTCACGCACTCTCGCACTTGTCTAGGCTCTGCCCCCCCCTCTTGAGAGCCACACCCTCTCCTATGCTCAAGCACACTCATGTCCCGCAGCGTTTTCTTAGCGCTTATCTAAACGATTGTCTGTGGAGTGATTATGAGTATTTGAGGTTGTTAGCATAATTGACGCACTGTGTCGTTTAGAGAGCCGCCCTCAAAGTCTACGAGTAGCAAACAGAAAGACTCGAGCAGACAATGAATAATAATCAAGTGCTATTTTGTTGCGATTTCATGCTAATAATAAGTTTGATTGTCTGGATGGAGCTGAGCAACAATGAACGGGTGTAACAAAATGAGATTGTTACGATAAGTGTGGGCTACAGGGAATGTGTAGGATCGTGCTAGGCTGGAGTAGTGTAGTTGTGGCTGCATTCAGTCGCACTATAAGTGAGTTAATACAAATAAAATGAGCTGTAGTCAGGACAGGAATAATATATTATAAGATAATGTTATACGCTTTCGAATGCCTAGACAATTGATTCGTATTTAATTCGATATTCTGTGTGGAGCCACAGAACACCTTAAATCATTTTGAATTTGTTTGACTAGCTGAAGCTGCGCCCACATAAAATATTAAAATATTATTATAGCTATTTTAAGTGTTGGGTTGATTACATTAATTATATTTTTCTTCCTCGTTTTTAAATTCTAAACTAGCATTGATATGTGTTCAAAATAAAACCCACTTAATCAACCGATTAAATTCGTTTGCGTATACGCAAACACCGATTTGTATATCTCTGTATATCTGATCACTAGAGCGCCTCACACGAAGCCAGAGCAGAGGAAAAATAGCAAATCAAATAAGCATTTCATACAGCATTGCTGCAAGCTAATTGAAAACCATTGTATGGTATTTTTCATTTTTCATTTGACTAAGATATATAAATTATATCAATTTGCTAACGCTTTGTTTTTAAATCAGATTGGCATTCAAATTGGTGAGTAAATGTTAACTACAAGTAAGGAAAACAGTTCTTATTCTATTAAATTCTTTGAACAATTTACTTTCCTCATTGTAGGGAATAGTCTGCATAACAAAAGCTTATCATTTTCACTTTTCAAAGCAAACTTACATAGTCAAAGAATATTGAATAAGCTTTAATTGCTTCAACTTTTTAATTCCATGTTAATCTATTTAAATGTGCTCACTAATTTCCGGCATTACCTTATGCGGACTGCATACGAATTGCTGCTAACACAGGCACACACACACACTCGCACACACCCACACTCGCACACACCCACACACATATACACACGATTGAAACAGGCAAAGTAATCATACTAAAACACCACAAAATGCTGTGAAAATTTCAGCAAACTACCGCAGCACACACACACTTAGGGAGAGCAAACAGACAGACTGCATTTAATTGCACGCATTTACAAATGAAATGCAATGACGTCATCGCATAAGTGCCAACAACAACAACAAAAACTACTACAACTAACCAACACAAAAGTTGGATTTGTCGCTGCGATAGCAACTCTCCAAGTACATCCAATTCTTTAGATAGTCGTTGAAAATGCGTCTTAATTTCGTAGCTACTTCTGAATCAACAAGAAACTATTTGTCGCTATTCTTCAATGGATGCATGTTATAACTTTTCCAGATTATAACGAAAAAGCTACAGGCATTATTCTATCAGTTCTATCTTCTACTTTAGACACCGTTTTGAATCGAACCTTATAGAACTATCTAATACCTTTTAACACACCGCACTACATCTACTGCAGACTAATTAATAGCTTTAAAAAATTTGAGACAATTTAAATACATCAATTATAATATAAATAGTTACATTTTCCAATTGCCATATAAAACAAAATAGTTTTGTGCGATCTGGATCCATTTACTCATTTTGATAATGTAAAATTTTATTTTGGAATAGTATATTATTATACATTTCACAATTTCGAAAAACCTTCAAAAACACATATTCATAAATGTTGACTTCTAGTAGGATTAATCATTTAATCAGAGCAACGGACAAATTTTCGCTTTAAAAACAAATCAAATATATTCCTTAATAAGTAAATATTACATTTTTATACCATAATTAATACAACCTTAGCTTGAGAAAAAGTCTGAAAAAGTATTTGATAACAATTGAAAATTAAATGTAGTCTGAGCAAGATTTTCCATTGTTATACAAGTATTCAGATTATGTAAATAATAAATATTATTTTATTTATCTATTTTCAAGACATTTACAAATAATTTGATTTATTTTAAATTTGAAACTTTTTATCTGTTTTAGGATCATAACCAACTTTAAAAGTATTTGGCATTTGTTTGTTTTTATATGATAGCAAAACATCACAATATAAGCTTTAAAAACAAAAGCTGAAACCAAACGTGAGTGTTGTGCAAAACAACACTGATTGCGCAACCAGTCTACACTAAGGTTAGGCGAACTGAGACAAGCTGTATGCCATGCTTATTACGCATACGACCTGTTGGCATCTAAAGCGTGATTTCATGTGTTTTCAAGGCTAGCAATAAATTTTAAAAGCATATACAGCTAATCATGTTGAGTGCTTTCCACAACAGCAATTTGTGGGCTACGCTCAGCTAATGGATAAATCAAACGGAGCGACAATATTAGTAATAAAAATATTGGTTAGAAATGGAGGGCTGATCTTCCTTTATATAAATTATTTCAATTTGCATTTGATTCACAATTTAAAATAACGTTTTTATTATAAGCCTGAGCATGTTGAATTAATTTATCTAACTTTAGAAAACTTAAAAAGAAGACGAGATTTTGTTATATGTAAAGGAAAGATCTTTATCATTCGATCTGAATATTTGATATTCCGCATAACAATATATTATAGTTTGTAATATTTTGTTTATGATACTTCTATAATTATATTTCAATTTATATTCTATGAAGAAGTTTTAAAAACACATCTAAAATATAAATACAAATTAGACTATTTTTAAGCCCGTTCAAATCCATATTTGATTAGTAAAGCAGCTTAGATATTTATTCACATTTACATAAATATTTAATCATTCGTTGCTACAGCTTACATAAGTTGCATAACATATTGATCCTATTTATATTCAAACGTAATGAAGCTTACCATAACATAACCTGCCTTTCTAGTCGACGAAAATAAAATGAATAAAATGGGCTTCTCTGAATATATTTATATCTACAAAAAAAACCAACTATGGTCTAAATGTATTCATGGCTAATCAGCAAGCGCAAACACTCGACCGCAGATTAATCAAAACTCATTAAAGCATACTTCTAGGCGTCGATCTAACCAATTAAAACGCACACATACACTGGCAATGCTACAAATGCCAAAGGCTGAGGTTTTCCTGATTAACGTTGACACAGCAATCAAAGTCTGAATGATGCCCACGCCCCCGCACACACACACACACACTAACACAAACATACTCACACAGATACTTATGTAGGCTGAAAGCCAGACAAAATCAATAGACGGCCATTGAGGTGTTGACGTTGCTGCCACGTGCCTGTTGCAACACTTTTGCTACCAAATGGCAAACGTTAGAGCTATTTGTAGTAATTGTTGTTTCAAATTCTGTGCACTTTTCATCGTGTGCACAGGATGATTTTCTACATGCCATGAATATGGAAATTTAGGTGGGAGAGGAAGGCAGTAAGCCGCATTTAGCAATGCATATGTGTGAGTGTATGTGTGACTCTGGTATGTAAGAGTATTGGTTGTTTGGGTGTGTGGCATTTTTATTATTGCCACACCTCGCTGATGGTTTTGTGACGTGCCTGGAAAATCAAATGAGCTATAAAAATAAATATTTTAAATGCGAGTTAAAATCGCGCGCCCTGGCCTATTTATTTTACTAAACTTTTCGTGGCATTGTCATTTGTTTAGCGAGAGAAAAAAATTTTTAATATCAATGCGTTTGATAAATTTTAGAAATCATTTATACTAAAATTATTATAATTAGTAAAATTATTAGTATTGTTATTATTATAATAATTATTATTAAAATTGTAAATATAATAATTATGTGTATGTTTAATGTTTTATGTTTTAATACTCTGGGTCAATGTTTTTTAATCTTTCAAAACAAAACATTTTTTTAATACTAATTATTATTCTATGTCTGGTTATTCAAAGTCCTCAGTCAAGACACACAATTGTGGAGAGCCTATTTATGTATGTTTATTTATTTATTATTTCTTAGTGCGACAAGAATAATAATTAAGAGATAATAAATACAAAAATAGTATTAATAATTCTATCTTCTATCCTATTGCCTAATAAGTTATTTAACAACTCTTTGTTATAACAGAAACTCTCTCAATCGAATAATTTTATATAAAAAGCATGAGCTTTCTCCTTCCATCTACAACATAAGCATTGGATTTGGATTTCACCAGTTGGAACTTAAAAGGCTTAATCGCGCTACCTATTCGCTTAATTTACTTAAAGATTCGAAACATTGAATTGCTTTCTTAAAAAAGGAGACGTCTATGTAAGTTAGAAAGAAATAGACTTTTTCCAAATTTGATTACAAGTATTACCTTCATTGTTTTACTGCAAACTTATCAATTTGTTTATCTTATTGATGAACATTAGCTCGGCATTATATAAAGCTCTATACTGAATCCCACTTTCAGGCACAATCAAGCATTAAATCATGCAACCATTTGTCATGATAAAAATGCCAAAAATTGGCACCAGCAACGAGATTGGCAAGATATGCACCATATTTTTACTAAATATACGTACATATCTGCGAAATCCGGTTTTGGATCAATAAACATTGACATTGGACATGCGAGTGGTGTGCAATACAAATGCGAGCAAATATTGCAGCAGTCACAAAAATGTTGTGTAAACTGCAACAACGCTAAAAGAGACAGAGCGAAAAAGTCTGAGTTGTGAAAAATACGCGCCATAAATGATATATGCGAGCAGCAGCAACAACAACAACAACAGCAACAACAGGCCAACAATGTATGTAAGCAGCCAAAACGAAGTTGAGATAAATTGCATAAACAACTTTAACAACATGAACAAGAAGAACAACAATAACAATAACAACTAATGCCGCAGCAAAGGATGAGAGTGCTTGTGTATATACTCGTATATACATATATATGTGTGTGTGCGTTGTTTATACAATGTGTGTGCAACTTTCTCTACACATGATGATCACTGGCACTGTGAAAAGTGCAGCAGACTGTGTTTATAAAACTTTTACACTGACACGCGACAAGAAATCTATTTTAAAGCGAGTTTTCTTCTCTTTTTGTGTTTTTCCGCCCATCAATAGCCATGGCAGCTCCTAGCGTAGTTTGTTTTTATGTCAGTTTTGCATACGCGTTGTATTATACTATATACATATATTTAGTATGTAACAGTATATGTGTTATACTCTGCAGCCTGATTGGTAAGAGTGCCTTAAATTATACATCTATTGTATGCAACATCTCAAAGGGGAAGTTTCGAAGTGAATTTTTGTATCCTTCATCAGTGATGCATTAGAGAAAAATCTATCTCAATACACCTTGCTCTATTTGCGTACAAACTCTAGCATATACTGTGGATTTAACTCAATCTCTGGATATACTTGTATAAGCTAATTGTTTTTCTTAATGCATTTATTTTGCAGCTTGTATAACTCAAAAGACTTTCTCTTGACTATTCTCAAAGCACAATTTGTGTTCTGGTTAGTACCGTAATTCAATTGACTAACTAATGACAAATATCTTCTGTTTATATCCTTAGATAAAGTAGATACTTTAAAGTAGTAAGCTCATCGCTTACGGTTGCTTATATAGAGATTAGCGGTGTTTATCTGAAGTTCAAGGTGTACTTTTGGTAGGCAGAATTTTAAGCTGCATTTAATTAAAATGTTGAGTGGTGCTGAACGTTTATTTTACTTTTAATCATTCAGCATTTCCATTGGATTTTGTGTGGCAGTCTAATAAAATTTATTTTGGCAATGGAAATGTTTTATTCTCTATATTTAGCAAAAATTTTTATCTGGCTATTTACATTTTTGTTGAACTGTTTTATCAGTGCACTTCTAAAATTTTATATTTGTGTTAAATAATTTATAGAGACATTAATAGAGAGAATAAGAGACAGTTTAAGATTAAGGCTTTTTTAAACAGAAAACAACAACAACAAAAAAAACAAATGATAGTATCTTCGTTCTTCTCCACTGACTTTTAACTAATTATGTAAATTATACCATTTATTTTTTTTTTCAAAATGGGCAGGGCATACGAGCGGTCGAATACGCACGGCTATACCATTCCGCCTTTTTTTTATATAAATATAGACAAACTGAAACGACAGCGCGAGCTTTTTGCTCCGCACATACGAGTATGTATGTGTATGTGCATATGGATTTTGAAAATTTCCTGTTATTGTATGTAAGCACGTTACAATGTTTGCTTTTAGTTTTTAGTGTATTTATGTGAGCTTTATAAGTTTTGGCTGCTTTGATGTAGTTTTTGTTACTTTTATTATGCTTTTTCGAGTAGGTGGTTTAGAATCAAACGAGCTCAGCTTATAGAACTGCACTTTTGGCAAAGTTCATGAGCAAAAGAAGATACAAATTTTTGATGCGGATGCAAAAAGGTTGAACAAAAGTAGAATGTAGATCAAACTATTTTGAATTAATAGAGTTAATAATGCAAATCTTAAACGATATACTCGTATATGTAGGTTTGAATACAAATTTGTTTTATTTATTAATAAGGTATTTGATATAAATAAAGTCTTAAAGTTAAAGAATATTTGACTTTCACGAACAACAATTGTACTCCGTCCCTCTGGCCACAACTTCCCTTTTCACTCACTTGCAACGAACTTTTGTGTGGCTTTACGCTGTATCGATAATTTGAAAAGAAGTGATGCCCATACGAACGGTCAGGGCTGCTATTAATTGAATAATATTAAGACAATACTATACCCAAGCCCTTTTGTGTGTTATTATTTATTTAAGATCTGTCCTGGGTTTGAGAATGACTTCCCTATCATGCTTCTGCGATGATGATTGCGGCGTTTAACAAACTCTTTAACAAGCTAACATTGCGTTAATCCCGCTAGCTCATTGCCCTAGACTAAAACACACATACTATATAAGAATACGATTGTCCGCACACAATCTAATAAATGATAATTTATCCAAAACTTTAATTCAAGGCCAAATCAGACATGCAAACCAATGTCTTATAAATCTGATTTCTGCTCCCCCACTTATTATTATAATTATACCTACCTACCTACATAGTAGGCATGCTATACAAGTTAAGAAAAGTCTCACATATTTATACTCTCTACCGAAGGTTAGCAAACGTATTACAGACCTTACATACAGACAGTACTTTTATAATCTACATTATACGAGAAGTCGATATAAACATAAGTATTAATCTGGCCGCACTTTCTTCCTCATAAACACAGCTTCTTTAGAGTGCAATTTGTTTTTTACTTATTTAAAACTTTAAATATTAAATTATTTCAGTATAACTGATATTCTGTTGATAGCGTATAAAAAAGCAATTTTAATATCTCAGACACTTTTTACAGCTTTTGTATACACTGATGGAATCCAGTATATCTTTTATTTTATATAATCAATACCATAAACTGATATTCATTGATTTTTGGGCTATGCAGTGACCTCATACAATGTAGCTCACTAAAACAAATAAAGCCTTCGGCAACCAGTCGTCTAGCTTGCAAGAAAAAAAAAGTTAAAAACTTGAATTTGGCACTATCCATCGAAATAAGTACATACATACTATAAATGATATACCCGCTACAGCCCAAAGTAATTATCAGCTTTTAAGAGTATATTTCCTCACCACAAAACCGACAACAGGAAATTTACTTTAATTTTGTGAGCCACAACGAGGAAATTGACTTGAGTTTCCTGCCATGGCTTCAAAACAGCCGCAACAAAGTCTAAAATGAAACATAAGCTGTAGACATTAGCGAGAGGCTTATGGCGGGGCAAAAATCATAAGCTTATAATTTCACTCAACGAAACGAGGAATCGCATCGCGACACGCTGGCGTATACGCAATATGCCTAATGCAAACTCAAATAAAATGTGCGCGCACACGCACACACACCAAAGAACGTTGCGCAAATGTATTTGTAAGCAGCCACTTAGCACACTTACAGTTTTGAAATATTCTGCGTCTGCTGCTGCGGCTTGGCAGCTCGCACAGCTCAGCTTTCAACGCCCTGCCAGCCAGTCAGCCAGCCAGTCAGCCAGCCAGTCAGCCAGGCATACAGATAGAAACAAACAAAAATATAAAGAATAAAAAAAAAGTGCTGGCATCCTTCGTATCGCACAGACAACACAAAAGCTAAAACTCTTATGAGAATTTGACAACATATTCACACGGCGCTCCCATCGCCGACCTCAGTCTCCGCTCCTGCCCACTCTTCCATGCCATCTCTTCCATTTCTACTCCACCCTACGAGTATTTCACTCTGCTACATTACCATTTCCCACCAATCTGTGCGCGTGCCACACGCTTTGCACATTTAACGCGTATTTTGCCTCGCCTGCCACTCCTCCAACTGACATGCTCCAGCGTCCCGACTTAGAGATGTGCGTGGATTTTTTGGGGCGTGCCAAGCAACATTGTTGTTGCGGCAGCTTAGTGCTTGCCATGCTGCGCCACACATGCAAATGCTGATGTGAAAATATAAGAATGCTGCACAAATTGTTTCTACAGTCAAGGGAAAGTAACTGAAACATGACGAACATGCTTGCAGTGAGGCTAAATGCAAGTTTGTGGTAGTTTCTGCAGCATTTGTTTCATTCAACTATTGCGCATATGGCACATACTATAAAGCAGACTTTCTTACTTTTAAAGTAACTTTGCTACTTTTAGTAATATGGTGAGTCATCAATCAATCAGTTACGTGTCTGTGATGGTACATTAAAATAATAAAATATTAAAGCATATGAAAATAATCATCATCAACTCAGCGAGCATACCAGCAATTGAGCAACACCTTACTAATATTTTAAAAACAAGATTTCTATTCTTCTCTGTTTTAAAATAGTTTAAATCTGAGTTAAACTATATTGCTTTTTATTTTTCCTTATTTATTTATTTGACATCTCTATTCCAGCGTTAAAAGGTGTAGCTTACTTTTAAGTTAGCACGCTAGTCATTTAATATTTGGATCGATATCACTACACCTTAGCAAAATATATTTTTATCTAAATACATTTCTAATTAAATCATATTCTTATTTGTTCTATTTTACTTTATAGCACAATATTTCAATAGCTACACTTTTATTTATATATAAATATAAATTTAAAGTTTCTTTTTGCTGTGTTTTATTATTGCTATTACTTGTATGTACATACTTGTATGTGTTTTATTTTTTTTAGTTGTTCTTGAATTTTAATTCTTTTTTGTAAGCTAATGCTGACAAGAGTAGATTTTTGTCTATTTTATACTTGAAATGAACAGCTACTTCCACTTTAAACATATTCCACAATTATATATCAATTGATTTTTTTTAACACTTTCAATTTTTTATTTATATTTTTATTTATTTATATATTCCTCAGTTTTCTATTTAAAAGTCACGCAGCTTAACTATTTACAATTTGTAACCCGCTTTGTCAACATATGAAGGTAGTCCTTTGGTGGCATTGTTACAATTGCACATTGTACATTATTTATATTCCTCTAAACAGGGACAATAAAAGCGAATCTCAATTAATATTGCAGGCGAGTTTGATTGTCAAAATACAAACAATTAGACAAGAACTGGTAAAACAGGCATCGCTCTACATTATTGACGACATGACAAGCTTATCCACTATTATTCGAATTACATCAGCAAATAATTACAATACTGGTGTCAAGGTAACACATATTTTTTTAAAAAAAAGTGCAGCAAAAAACCATACAAGTTTCTTGACTGTAAATAATTCATACACTTCCTGTTCTTGCTCTTGCTTTTGAAAAAATGTATCCACACATATAGTACTCATTCGAAATGAAATCAAATCCATAGTTACTTATTTAATATTTTCAATATTGAAATGAAAATGCAAATCATGATTTACGGCAAAGTAAAATCTCTAAAAATGTTCGCTCTTGGTAAATTATATATTATATATTATGGTTATATTATTTTATCAATGGACGCTTTGTTTTTAAAACCTTTACTGATGTTTATAAATCAACTATTTCATTGATTATTTTCTACAATTTAATAATTTCTTCACACTTTGTTGCATGTATTATTAAAAACCGGACAAGTACGTTTATCTTGTTTGTTTTAAGAAAATTTATTTTATAATTGCTTGAACGCGATTATATGAAAATAACATTTTTAACACCACTCGAGTCATCTGAAATTCTACTAGGCCCATTTACACCCATTTCCATTATCTTTGAATGGGCTTGTGGTTATGTCTGAGTGTATTTACTTTCAGTTTTCGACGTGCGCGCCGTTATATAAGCACCTGCCAACACTAGGTGCTGAATTCCTGGGGGAATTTCGACTTAGGCTGCGTGCGATTTTACAATTTATTTAATGTGCGTGCCTGTAATTTTGCGTGATTTAATTAGTAGCTATAATTCATGCTAGGCAAAGATAATAAATGGCCTTTAATTGTCGGTGCGTGGAGTGGAGTGCGTAATTAGTATGGCTTCGAGCAATTTTGCATGTGTCTTCTGGTGTATACGTAATAAATGGCCACTGAGTTTATCAGAGATGTGAAGTGAGAGCATTCGGAGATAAAGCAAACAATGAACTTGCTACATACATATGTACAAGCATAGATACATACAAGTATAATAGTATTGTAAATAGACATCATTGGGCACACTTTATAATGTTAACTAATTCCACTTTGTTGCATTATATATCTTGAGATGTCAAATTCTGTATATCCGTTAAGCATTGTTTTAAGTGCATTTGATCTGCAATAGCTAACAGGACCTATAATAATGACTCAGCTGCGTGACATTAGCAAAACATAATGTCTGTGTAATATGCGGTTGAGGTTAGCCAATGGCACCAACACATACATTACTACACGGACAGACATCAATTTGGACAAGACAGACAAGTGCGGCCAAAACAAAACGCCAAACATTGTGCAACAAGCCGCACACAAACATTAAGCAATAATTAATAATCATTAGTAAGCCACGTTATTAAGTGGTTGACTAAATATTGAAATTACAATGATATTAATGCCAACATGAACAACATAAACAATGGCATTATTACGGCAACAGCATGCCAGCAACAACAATAATAATAACAACAATAGCAACAACAATAAACACAACTACAAGGGGAACAGCAGCGATGGCGGCAATGTGCAAACTGCTTTAAACAAGCAGCAAACGGAAACTGGCCAGGGACAAACCAAGCGCAACATTGTCTAGGGTCGTTTACCTTCCTCTCCCTCTCTCTCCCACTCTCTCTCCCACTCTCTCTCTCTCTCTCTCTCTCTGTCTCTCTCTGTCTATCTATATACATACATATATACCATATATATCAGTATACTATGTATATGAATTTGTGTGTAAATGTGGAAAATTATTGGTATGCGTGTGAATAACAAGCCTGTAAATTGAAACAGTAACACGCCCACTGCCACCCACAGATATGCGTGCACAAACAAACATACTTAGTAGCAAATGGCAAAAACAAAATGCCTGCATAGTGGGCCCAGCAACATTGTAAGCATAGCTGCGTACGCACAGTGTCCGAAAGTTTTGCGTTAACTGCACTCAATTTTAAAGGTCTTGATTCAATTATTCCTGTAAATTAAACAAATTATTTAATTTCCACATAACCACCTTCCTAATACATATAAAAATAAAACTGAAACTACAACTAGATATAATGTTAAGGCCGCCAGCAAAAGATCCTGCAACAACCTTCCACTTCATTTCAAAATCAAAAAGAAACAATCAAGTAGAAACTAACCCACTGATCCTGCTTGGAAGTATATCGCTTTGGATGTTAAGCAAAATCGACGAAATACTCTAGTGGACAAAATAATAAAAGAAAACTTTAAATATACTCGTGTTGCCTAGGGATTAGAAGAGCCTACTTAACAAGTTTGGTGTATGTGGGATCAGTCGTATCCGAAGGCCAAACGTTCATCAAAGCTAACAGGCTTGTCAGTTTCTGTACTCTGTTTAAAATATATTGATTTGATTGATTACGAACGTATTTAACACCCAAAAAAGGGACCTGGCAGGACCACAAAGTACTAGCGCTCGTATATGTATATATTCTGGATCTGTATGTGGTGGTGAATCGGTGAAGGCATATTCGTCTCTTCGTCTGTAAACTTAGATGACTAAGTAAAATAAAATTTGATAAAAAACACAAGATTTTTCTTTGATGTGTTTAATTAACTGTATTTAACTACTTTTATTTTAAATAATTCAAATTAATATTTTTCAACTCTACCATACCAGACGAGTCATTGTGGACGTGTCCGTCTTATCGATATTTCCGAAAGTATTCAAGTTTTATAACACTTTACATTCAGGTTATCCTAAGACCCAAGTTAGGAAACAAATATCGTTAAAATTCTCTTGTGATTCCTGGAATTTTGATCTCCTCCTATCGCATCCTCCTCGCAATCTTTTAGACCGTTTCTTAGTAGCACAACTTTAAATAAAGTTTTAGCCGAAAATGTATTTTTTGCCCTTGCTCTGTCAGAAGCTATTATTTTTGTTTTGATTTCTTTACATACTAAAAAATTACACACATATTCGTTTGCAATGCACATAGACATATAAGGTACTTAAGCCTTCAAAAAGCTCAAATTTATGATAAAATTTAAATCTTACTCTTTAAGTTATGCCGCTACTTACTTAATACAAATATAATATTGCAAATATTCATGTATACATATCTCAAAACTGCATATCCTGTTTCATTTTTAATTACTTGCACATAATCTTTCATTGATTGTAATAGCTTAAGAACCTGGTAGTCATATCTATTAAAACCCTGTTAGCTTGAAGTTTTAATCTTAAGCCAGCATTAAATAAACAAATAAATAAATATTGTATTATTCCACCCATCACTGAACAGTGTATGTATATATTGTTTTGGTGTGTAAGAAGAAAGAATAGAACACCACTTTTAAGATAACTACTTGTATAACATGACAAATCCAAATCGCGATGAAACTTTGCAGATGGGCTTCTTTTTGAAGTACACGGAGCAAGTCGAGACCGACTATGTCAGATCACTATATCATAAAGCTGTCATTATCGATTTAGATCACACGATATAAGAAATTTTAAATTTACAAGTGCTTTTAATTTTATTAATTAGTTACATTTAATACTGAATGGAATTCATTTTTTAACCGGGTGATATTTGCTTCTAAAATATTCATTTTCAAAATGCAACAAATATTTGTTTTGGATTAGATTTAAAATGCTCACCACTGTGCATTGTCAGAGTCGACTGCGCCGTTGACATCAGAGCAATAATAATGCGTAATCATGAGAGCAGGAAATGATTGCGGTCTACGAGTGGCAACGGCGGTTCCTTCTGTCACCGCTGCCACGAGTGCAATTGCATTAATAATCAAGCCTGGGTTCAACGTGATGTTGCATATTTTTTGGTGCACACAGAACGTAATCAGGTGTATTCTACATTTCGCTTCCAATCCGATTGCACTTGCAAGGTGTTAAATAAACAAATATAAATAAATTATAAATCATTTTTCGAACTCTGAAACTATAATACTTGTAGGTATACTATGCTCAAATAGCTTTGTTGAATTTCTATTTAAAGGGCGTCCGCAGAACGTGTTATTAGATGTTTATTGTTCGGTCGTTTTGGAAAGTTAAAAATTTTAATTGTACTGTTATTATTAATTTAATTCAATTTTAACTTTTACAACATTATAAATACAACGTAAATTAGGAGCTTAGACTTATTTTATTATTCATTATTTATAATAAAATTCGATTAGCAAGATCCTCCTTCTTAGAGTCGATTCTCCTTTCTTGCGCCTTGCGAAGACACTTACCTGCGTCAGTAGCCGCCCCGACTCAGCCCGCTCCTTAAGGCTGTCACCAGCTTTGGGTACTCCTAGGTCTTTTCGATATTTGTGCTTCTCTTGTACCAGGGGGCATTCTGCGATTACGTATACCTAAGTCATATCACAAAGAAACAATACAGGATTTGTATATAGTGCCAACACGTGAAGAAAAATAAGAAACTATTTTGTAAAGCATATACATTTACCCACAGAATTAAGTACATTACCAATAACAATTTTAATACTTTTGATAGCGAATATTTGTAACTTAATTGGTGGATATTTTTGATTACACAACGTATAAAAACATAGTCTCTTTAATAAAAACTAGATACTTAGATTTTCTTATAGAACCCAAATAAATAAAAAAAAACTTTAAAAAAAATTATCTCTAAATACCAACATTTTCGGAGCACTTCAGCAAGCCCTTTAATTATAAATTCGTTTCATTGGATCGTGCTGCGACGGCTCAACACTTGAACAATATGCAGAACACACCTAAATATTTGGATATAATTTTATGACTGTGCACATGTGTGTATGTGTTCGCGCGTTTGCCCGAGGCCCGGCGCTTAAGCCTAAATGTATGCAATGAAATGTACGTATGTATGTACGAGTGAGTGTGTCATTATATTGCATAATTTATGTGCTCATTTAATTAAATTCCTCTACTTTTTATTTCACTTGTGGCTGCTGGTGTTGCTGTCGCCTCTGACCTAATTCGCATTTCGGTTACATTTAATTTTTGCTTTATTTAATAAGCCAAATTTCTCATTTGCGGTCCATCATTTTTCTATTCATTTAAAAGCACATTTAGTCAGGCAATTTTAAATTTGCTTATTTAGTGTTTGTTAGTATTTAATGAACCTGCTGTTAAGCATCTAATTTAAATAATTACGTGATTTGTTAATTATCGTTTAACTCTTCCGCACCGCAATAATATATTGATGGCTATTAGGCTTTGTTTATAGAGGAGTGGATTTGGATTTGAAGTATATCATTAAATATATGTCTGATGTTGTCATTGATCTTTATACAAATACTATGTGCTTAAGTATACCGCTTATATTTCCGATCCACAGACATCAAATCTAACGAGTAAACAAAACTGTGGGAGAAAGCAACGGCAGTGGTGGACTTTAACTAAGGATTGAACTTTTAAACTAAAATATTCTATAATAAGTATTTCCAAATAGTTTTGGTGAATAAGCTTTTCTAATTATAGAATTATATTAACTATGGGGGATTTTTTCATTTGGTTAAGTTGATAATAAGGTAGAAAATATTCTTATCCTCCATGTCAAAGCTATTTCAACAGTAAAGAAATTTGCCAATAATCAGTTGCTGAGAATTTAAACAAGAGATACAAGTAATGCTGCACTCAAGCAAGTCCAATTGTTGGGCATAGAAATGAAAATTATGTTGGTAATAATTTTTCTTAGAATCAACCGATTTAATACCAAACCAATGTAAAGTTGGGTTTATGTAGCTTTGGAATTATGGACAGTATTAACGAAATTATTTAGAGGGGGAATGTGTGATAATTAAAAGAAATAAAATAAACTCGTGTTGTCCAGAAGAGTCTACACACCAAGTTTAGCCGTTTCAGAAAGCCAGGCGTTCATTTACGGACATGTCTAGATCGATTTATATACTTAATTAAGTCTGTGATTCTTCCCACTACCTGTAAATAATTTTCACAAGCCTAATAAGCCCTTTTAACCCTTTTAGGAGCAGTAGCATTCAATATTGAATTCGTTTTCAGACATCCTCATAATTTCACATTATAACCAACACAAAAACTTATTAATCCTTTGTCGTTACTGATCGAAAATGTAATTTAATATTCAACATCTGATTAAGTGTTACATTGGATTTATCTTCTCATGACTGACTCTTATTTATAGCACATTTATTTTAATTAAACACGTAGATTGAAAAAATTGATGGAATTCTTCAAAAAGTCCCTTATGATATCTGTACTTACAACTTAACTGATTGTTCGACGATTTATCGCATTAAAACTTACTTGCTTTTAATTGAGATTTTAAATTATGTTAAAAATATTACCTTTGAACAAATATTTTTCCAACTTTAATCCAAGAATGCTACAACATGTGACAAACAAAAGCCGTCACCCAACGGCCGCATGCCTCACATATTTTTGCTTAACTATTTACACACAAAAAACTGTAGTATGTGTGTGCATGGTTGTATGTTCGTTTGTAAATGCCATTGTTATGCTGTCACTTAATGCATGTGTCCTTTATAAATACAATTTAAACAATTTGAAACAAAAATGCGCAGCCCAACCCACAAATTCAACACCAACGAACGGCACCATGCATCGTACAAACCACAACCACATTACATTATTTATGTTATGTTAATTAAAAAGCTGTTGAAATTATTTTGCCTAATTTATGACATAAACGCTCGAAATAATTTCTGTGGTATTTGTGCAAAAGAAAGAAAGTAATAGCCATTTGTAAAGATTGCGCAATTACTACGCAAAGGCTTCACATTCTGCTTCGTCTCTACTTTAGTGAGAAAATGATTATACAGAGTTAAACCATTGGCACCAAAGAAAACTACTTTAGTTATTTTAATTTATTATTGGCTGATTTAAGTTTGGACTTAAAAAAGCTACTATATGTTTCTCCAACAAGGAACCATTTTTATTATTTTTATACTCTTTACCTGAAGGGTACCTGAAATGTACTTAGGTTTGTGCAAAGTGAACAATTTTGCAGATGGAAGGAAGCATGGCAGACCCCACGAACAATATATATTGCATACGTGTATATATATTCTAATATATATAGTACTATATAAGTTCTACATGTGGCATACTTTGTACAAATCTAATATACATTTTTTACCTTTCGGGTACAAGGCAGATTGAAATCAATTCTTAGATAACCAATATATATCTGCCATATGCGCATGTTAATTGAAATACAAATTAAAGCTCATTTTACAAAATGCTTAATTTAATGCAAAATAGTCTTGCATTTTTAATTTTAGTCGAAATGCCAACTGGCAAAAAAAAAAATTCCCCAACGTGTCGAAGGCATTAATAGACGTTATTGTACAGCTTTGTGTTAGGCTTTCTTATCTCTAAAGCTTAGTTTAAATTTTTATATTATATAATCGACAGAATTATTGTTGATATTCTAAATAGAATAAATAAAGAAAAGATGGCCGTGTCCTGCCCGTATCTGCAATGACACTACAGTCCACATTATACTTGTATGTATATAAATAAAGGAGTATTGTTGCCCGGCACACATAATTTGCATTCACATTAAATCCAATTAATAAACAATGAACATGAGACATTCCCCTTGTTTTGTGCCTGTCACTTGAGCCATGCGGAAAGCCATGCGTCTGACATGTTGGCATGTTGCTCTCTAAGCGACTTAGTGCCCTTCATTAGGTGGTGGGGGAGCTAAAGGGAGGCAGAAACAGACTGAAATTAGTTACGCTGTCGTTGTCCAAGGATGCAGTGTTAAGCTTCCTTTTGCCTTTAACAGTCCGTAGCTCAGTTGGCCAGCACCGTGTGAGTGACTGACTAAGAGTATGCTTGATCTATCATCATTAGTTGAATATGTCACAACAGACACTTGGCACAATTGATTTAGTGTTGTGTGGGCTCAACACACACTCACACACACACACTCACACACACACAAACACACCCACGCACACATTTTCATGTTGTAGCGTGTCTGTCTGCTGGGGTGTGGAAAACTAATAAGCCTTAAGTAGTAGGCCAACATAGATGACGACAAACATTTCACAAATCGATACACTATTGAACTACACAGACGTTTTCAAGTACTCTGGATCATTTGTCTTGCTGCGACTTAATGAGTCAGCATGTTGACGGGCCCCTCTTGTGTTTCCGTGTCTACCATTCTGCCATATGGTCGAGCATTGTTGGCCTTAAGGTGTGAGCTTGAATTAAAGGCTTGTTGCCATTAGGCATATAAGTATTTCCTAGTATAGAGCAATGCTATATATTTATTAAATTTGGCCTAGGAGCAGAGGAAAAATTTATCATTAGCCAGGTTAGCGATATATAGTAAAAGAAAACATGCATTGTTTTTGACGGAATTAAGAAGTCCTGGCATTTATTCCTTAGAGACATGAACAGTTGGTAACTACTCATGAAGCACTTTGTAGCTGTATGAGCCCGTATATAAAATTAGTAACTCAAATAAACGTAGATTTAACATTTCTAATATACTACTGGACAACAGCCAACAGCGCATCAAAAGGATTTATCCCGTCGACCTCCCCTTTCTCATTAGCTACTCACAATGTAAGTTTGTTCCTGAGTAGGCACGCGGTTGTAATTACGCCACAATCAGCATGACAAAACCATAATTGAACAAGGTTATCATAAAATTAAAGAATTCTCCTACCTAGGATGGATTTCAAATAAAGATTAAAAGGAGAAACAACTTGTTGGAGGCCGTTACTTAGTATACTATTTGGGTTTAAGCTCTTTCCTTCGAATTCGCAATTCCCACGACCTACGAAAATTAATGCACTTCAATATTAATTATAGAATTCGCGAACGAACAAATACTACAAAAAGTAACACTTTTACAGGAATAATCATTTTACATAAATACTGTTTAATAGCTTAACTATGTTAATGAAAAGCAAAGTCTGTTCAGAAGCATTGCTGCGCACAATAATATTAATAGTTTAAGTCTGTTGGCATTGTTTGTATAAGAACTTAAGATAATTAATTAGTGTTCATTAATCACTTGCGAAGGTACAGTTGTCTGAAGAACACCAAATTAGAATAAGTTATTTTAAAAATCCAGTCTTTGAGCTTTTTCACTTGGGTGCGTCCCAACAATTAGTTTAGACTATGACTATCAATATTAATAAGGAGTGTTATTTTATACATCTGGCACTATTCCCGAAAGGAATTGAACCATATACAAAAACTTTACAAATATTATAATAAATGTATTTTTTATATAAATCTTCATTTAATTGCAAAATTAAAATACAAAGTGAACCATTCAATTTACAGCAATTAACAATGTTTAACAAAAAGAATCAAACACTTGCGTGCTTCTCATCACTAAGCAGGTGAAAGTTGTGACTTTAAAGAAACCCTTTCTAAACACCTTACGGAGATGCCAATAAAAAATATCACCAGTCATCGCAACCTAAGCTTACCTTCTCCAAATTGGAAGCACCAATAAAATTCAATTGCGTCATGAAACCTCTCTCTAAATTAAATCAGAATTAAAGCCACTTTCGTTTTTCCTAATGCCCTAAATATCAAATCCTACACATATACATACTAGTATAAGCATTAGTTTCTGGTACCTACTGTAAAGTTCGAATATAACTTTTCTGAAAATGGGTTGAGGGAAATATTTTGCATGCATCCACACAGGGTTATTTTCAATTTTATAATTGAAATTTCAAATAACCTGTTAATTACATGCAAATTTAAGCAAAAAAAAAAACGTTACTTTGTTCAAGTCATTCATTAATTTCGCACATATTTGCATAAATTAATAGCTTCATTGAATATTAAATGCAAACACGAATCATGCAGATACCACGATAGCCAACAAAACGTTATTGACAATTGAAAGTTGGCTGCTTGCATACATATGTATTAAATTGGAAGCCAATTAAATTACTTAATAAACCTCAATTAACTATGAGAGACAGCAGTTGTAAATTATATTCAATTTTTTAATAAATTAACACACTGACAAAGAAATAACTTCGTGCTATCTTCTAAATTTAAAGTAAAGCTTCGATGGCAGCTCAAAAATATGACAAAGTGTTAAACAAAAGTTACATTTTAAAATTTTTTTAAACATAGAGGCACAGCTAATTGATGCGTCAGAGAAGCCGTTAATTTCGCTTAAAACAGAAAACAAAGTGTGAGAAGATTCGATCTTATCTTATGCAGCTAAGTCGCGCTGAATCAAACTATTCAAGTTTTCCGTTGTTGAACTTTTTTACAGCCATATATTTCTATGATCATAAAAACCCACTTTCTCTGAATGGTTTAGGGATTTTCAAATTTTAAATTTAAATTTTTTCTTGAAAAGAAATTGCATATTTACTTACTTTTCGTCAATTTCGTTTAGTCTTACAATCTATCTAGCACAAAAGAGGTTACTTTAAACAAAATATGCATAAGCTAAATACATATTCTAAACGCTTTTTTAAACTCATTTGCCCCGTCTTGGTTGTGAGATGGGGGAAAGCTTCCCGGACTGGCTAATAAATCCTCCCCCACCTCGCCAGAGATTCCTTTTTTTATTTTTTATATGTTCTTTTATTTCTTCATTGAATTATTACATTTTTAAATTAGGCTTTTAATTAATTTTAAATTTCCATTCTTTGATCATTTTTTCTTTTATTTGAAATGTTTGCCTGCGATTAGGGGCAAAGGTGTTCGAAAGGCAAATAAAATACCTCTAATCGAGTCGGGGGCGTTTATTAGATAGATATATAGATATTAGATATGATCGTATTTTAATTAAATATTTCCAACACAGGCTTTTTCATAACTTTTGTATTGTTTTACCTATATCGTCAGTCAATATTTGGGACATAAAATAAAATTAAAGATATAAAAATAAAAAAGTAAAACCATTTACTTTAGGTATGCTTTGAATGAATTTTTTAATTTGGCACAGTTCGGTGATTATAACTCTTATTTTCCGATTTAAAAATTAGTGGTACTTTTATAGAAGCTAAATAGTTAGGGCAGCGGTACTTTACTGTACTCTGGTTTTTGTGAAAGCACCTGCATGTTTTATCAAACAAACGTACATTTTAATTCCAACATATTCGAGCGAATGTTGGGCGGCGTGTGGATTACACACACGCCCCACCCTCATGCCGTTCTCATTAATTTGGTGGCGCCGCATTTAAAATTTTTTTGTTGCCCCCAGTTAATTAACACCTCAGTGTGCCTACAGTCGCCGGCTTCGTCGTCGTCGTCGCCATCGTTGTCGCAGCCACAGCCACAGCGAACAAACCACTTCAGTCACACTTTTGTGCACGCTCCGCAGCGGTGTGCACTGACGCAAAGCGGAAGTGGCACTTTACAGTGGCACCGACGTCGGCGTCGACGTGGACGTGGAAGCGAACAGGAGCTGGCATCAGGAAGCGTATCGAAAACCGAAACTTTTGATGGAAAAAGTTTGCAACAACAAACAAATGCTGGCGCAGCAGCAGCAGCAGTAGCAGTGCCAGCAGCAGTAGCAGTGGCAGTAGAAGCAGCAGCATCGGCAGCGCAACGGTAGCGACTTTTAAGCCATCATCAAGTAAGTCGCTATAATTCTCGCATAGCGCGTCATGAATTTTGATTCTTTTTATCGTGCTCCTGGCTATGGCATAGTGTGGACTTAGATTTGAATAACGACACGGCATGCGCACAAAAGTGGACCAGAACATATATATTTAAAATCCTTGATGCCGTCGAAAGTAAAAATTACTTCAAGATTTACGAGCCAAAGCTAACACACACACACACACACCCAGACAGATAATGCCAAGGTATAATGAATATCTGCAAGCTTACACAAGTATGCATGCATATATAGTATAATACTTATATATATTTGTCGAGCACTCAGCAAATTACCAGAATTAAAACGCAAGGCGATGGCGATGAGAGCGGAGCTCAAAACAATTTTAAAACTGCGTCCGCAAAAAGTTGCAACAAAAGTTGCGCCTTCGACTTTGGCTGACCGCTGGCTGTGCGAAATTTTCGTGAATTGTGGCGGCAAAACTTTGGAACCGCCATCACAGTCCCTGCCGACAACACCATGAAATACGTTGAATGCGACGGCACGTTGCCAAAACCCTCCAGCGCCTCAGAACGATTTTTGGCAATGCTAAGGGCGCACATTATTCATAATTCAAGTGGCCGGTGGACTGGCGTGACACGGCACGAGAAAATGCACTGCTACCAGCCGTAGGCGCAGCACACTGTCACGAAAACTATTGTTACCGCAATTATGTTTACGGAAAATAACACACCTTTGGTTTCAGATGTGCAAAACATTTTCAGATTCTTCTTCTTCGAAGAGTCTTCAAAGTAATGCTGCAAAATAATCGATGTTAACTGCATCGATCTTTTTTCTATTTTTCACAATTTTCTCCAAAATAAAATAAATTTACTTATTTCAGTATGCATTTAATTTTATACGATTAGTCGATTCTATAAAAAATGAAGATTTATTGCAAAAATGTTAAACATTGGTTAAAACAATTCTCAATCCATTCTTTATGCATCTCTACTTTAACCATGATCCTGTTTCGATGGATTGATTGTTAAGAATATGATTCATAAACACTGAATAACGAATCATGTGCATCTTGGTTAGTTATAGTTTAAGGTCTTCTTCTAAATAAAAGTTGGAACTCATCCCATTTTACAAATACGTTTTTAAAAAAATTGTTTGTTGTGGCACAAAACAACCTCTTAGAATCAATCAAAAATTCATAAACTGCTTAAAACGAGGAGAAGTACAATATAGGGAACAGTTTTTGAAAGTTATCTATTTTGAACCTTTTTTTAAATCTTCGTCAGAGACGACTTACAACTAGCAATAGTTAAAAAGCTGGAAATTTCTTTGGTTATGCCGACCACATCTATTTTGAACCTTTTTTTAAATCTTCGTCAGAGACGACTTACAACTAGCAATAGTTAAAAAGCTGGAAATTTCTTTGGTTATGCCGACCACTTAATTGTGGTATCTTATCTAGAACAGAGATTGTTTAAATTTCAATTAGTTCAATTATTTTTTGTTTTTAGCTTTCTTTATCTATTGGAAAGTTTTTGATTTGTTTGTTAAACTTAAGCTTAACTTTCTGCTGCGATACAATTCTTTGAGTAAGCCTTTGTGCTTGTACTCTTTACACCAATTAATTAAGATGGCTCATAAAGCATTCGCACTCAATAGCCAAATAAAGCCGCATTTGTTAGTTCCAAGACCATATGGCAGCTATAACCAACTCTAGGATTTGAACCGCTTCAAAGTTACGCCCCTAACTTGGCCATGCACCTCATGTCTCGTGCCTGTGCCTTGCATTATGCAAATGGCCAGCAACAAATAAAAGTTTTGCCCTTTTGCGCATTCGCATTGAGTAATACGAATGGGAAGCACTAAAAGCTGCTGACGACAAGTTTTTTTATTTACATTTTTTTTTCTTCTTTTGTGTACAACGGCAGGCGTTGAAGCGATATGCCTGCATTTTGACGAGTTCGGCAACAACTTAAATTGTTGACAAGGGCAAAGTTTAAATGCGTTTAGTGGCAGCTGTTTCTGTTGCTGTTGCTGTTGCTGCTCCAGCTCCTGCTCATTTGGCATTTGGTTCCTGGTGGTTTGCTCATTTTGGCTGGAGCCAAAGTTAAAAAGTCATTTTGCTACACAAGTACAAGTACACTGACAACTCACTGCTTTGTTCTTGCCTCGCCGCATTTTATTTCATTTGTCCTGCTTAAATTTTAGGAATCCAATTAGCAACAACAGAACAATGCAAAAATTGTAAAACACGCACATTGCGATTCCCACAGTGCTCCAGTTTTGAAAGAATGGCGGACTGTTAGGTGTGCGAGACTTGCAGGGGAATAGCGCACGGCCGGGTGATTCCAAATCCACGGCATCCTTTTGGGCTGCGGCCAGCTCGGCTGCCTCCTCCAGTTGAGCCACATCCAGGACGCAATCATTGGCCACTTCCAGCTCCTCTGTGCTCGCATCCAACAGCATTTGCTTCACCTGACTTTAAATGTTTACATACATGTGAGCACTACGCGTTGATTGACAAACTTATGCATATAGTATGTTTCAATTTACCAAACTCTCATTATGTAAACGATCGAAAAATTATGCTCTTTGCAGCAGCAACGCGATTGAACAACTGATGCAACTAAACGGCATAATCGTTGTCGCAACCACTCCGAGGCCAAGAGAAGGAATTTCGAGAAACTCTTTTTGTTTATTTTCAGTTCCAAACACTGATTTCAGATTTGCAAGCCAAGCATTCTTCTTTGGGCTCTGGGGAGCTCTTTGGGCTATCGGGTTGCAAGAAATATCCATCACATACATAAAAATATATGTAATATATGTATGTATATATGCACTTGCATATAAATAAATAGAAATGTGTGTGCATTTACATAAATTTGTTGTTATCGACAAGATTTCCCAATTCCACGAAAAAATGTAAGCATTATAAATAAAATTATTTTGTGTAAAGTACATACATACATATGTACGAATACTACTTGTATATCCGTATGTCTATCTTTCCATATGCCCGTATGAGAAAAGACGAGCAGAGTATTAAAGTCGACTCTGGAATACTCTGTAACCAACTTTTTCCCCGCCACAATTGTTTCAAATAAAATAAACGGTGTTGAACCAATAGACAGCTACATATTATTACTAATATACGTATATATATATATATACTTGTATATATAAAGTAGCTGAATGATTGGCTTTAAATGCAGAGTCCAAATCGTAAAAGCTACGAAACTGAAGTAGCTCACAAATTCGAGCTCCAAGCAGGAGGAGAGGGGGCGGCTTTCGACGTTTGCTGACTACAATATTTTCAGGTCTTTTTTTTAATAATATTTTAACTTAAAAGAATATATGTATAATAAGTATAATAATTTATAATTTTTCGTACATCTGCTGTTTGTTTATTCTAATTCTTGTACTTTTTCACATCCTTGTGCTCATATTGCCAGACGAACGGACTAATAAAAGGCATATGCACTTGTGGGGTCTGCCAGGCGTCCATCTCCTTTTACTCTTTGGGTACAGGGTATTAAAACTAATGGTTTGGCTGGCTGGCGATTTGTGTTTGCCTTTTCGCAAAATGTTACACGCAGCCTGTTAGCTGTCTAAACTAAATTGCTTTTCAATTCATTTGTGAAGCAGAGAACAACAAAAAAGTGTGCACAAATATCAACAACAAATATTTATACTGCGCAAATAACAACAATGGATTTATGTTTGCATTGAAAATGAAGCTTATATCCATTGAACTCAATTATTCATAAGCGTACAAATAAAACTGTTCGAAATTAAATAAAATGTATTTTAAGCTTTAAAACAAAAAACATGCGAAATCAATATGTGGTTCAAGATTATAGTCATTTATTTTCAAATTGAACTGTCATAGAACAAAGCTTGTGATATAATAATCAGCAGAGTCTTATTTAAATTCACATACATACATATATATTCTTATACAAGTATATTCTTCTTAAATATTATTTATCAGTATGAAGAAATGTAACGAGATGAGACCATAAAGCATTGCCTTGCCTTGGCTTTCCTTTTGCCTGACTACCTGTATGTATGATTTCGACAAGGAAATACATCTCAAATCTGGACTCACACAAAAAATCACAAATTGCGTGAAAGTTTCGAAAATCGACGTTAAAATACGACTTAGGGGCAACACACTAATTTTCACATAGCTTCATCAAGTGGACTTTGCCCTGAAAAGTAGAGCAACACATCTAAGAATCAAAAATAATTTCTGTAAAGTAATAATATTCCCTACGGGGGGATAGTTACACATTTACTACATACATATGTATACTACTACTAATATATTTTCGAATATTCCTTTAAAAACAAATTTATCTATATGCAACAGCCCATTTATTTTATTTGCTGATTATTATATATTCTCCACATACTTCTATAGTTGATTTTATATAAAGAAAGAATAAAATATAATAATAATGAAATATAGTAAAATAAAATATAAAATAACGATTAACATATATTATAATACATAATACTTAAATACATGTGTATGTATGTATTTATTATATTGAATGAATATTGGATTAAACACATATATAAACTCACCAATTTGAATTACATATGCATATATATGTATGTATATACTATATAGTATGTACATATGTCTATATACTATACATATATCTATAGTATATACACTTGCAGCTTCTATTTATCTCACACAATACTAGGAAAACAACTTCGGCATAATAAACAATCCTGGCAATCTTACTTTATATAGAAAATGCTACAAAATTGGTCCGATATGAATACCTTTTACAAAATTTCCTTTCTAAATTCAAAGTAAGATTTTGCCCTAAAAACTATAATAAACATTTTGAATTAATCGACATATAAATTGAGCAAGCAAGACGGATTGTATCGGTCTTTAAAATAAAGAAATTATTTACTAAAAATTTGCTGTTGAAGTTCTAAAATTTAAAATTATTAAATTCTTGCTCTAATATTTTTCAAGACGGTCGGGAAAGGTGTAATAATTGTTTTTATACCCTGTACCCTTAGGGTAAAAAGGGTATATTAGGTTTGTGCAAAGTATGTAACATGCAGAAGGAAGCATCTCCGACCCCATAAAGTATATATATTCTGAATTAGCATGACGAGAGAAATCGATCTAGGCATGCCCGTCCGTCCGTCCGTCCGTCTGTCCGTCTGGATGAACGCAAGGATCTCAGAAACTATAAAAGCTAGAATAACCAAAGTTGGCATCCAGATTCTCCAAGGTCCGAGAAAGGACGAGTTTATTTTATTTTATTTTTTAATTCCCCCCCCCCCTCCCCTCCTTCCCCCGCTACAGAATTTCGTCAAAAGTTACATTAACCATAACTTTGCACACATAATTCATAAACAATAGAGTACTTTTGTTTCAAATTTCAATCGGTTAATTCTAAGAAAACTTATTAGCGAAACAAATTCTCTCCAGTACAACCTCCCCAAACTGCAGCAACAAGTTTGCTCTTCTTCCTCTTTTTGCTGCTGCTATGGGCGCATATACCTTAATGTCGGAAGTGTACCTGGGTACAGGGTATTTCACTGTCGGGCTTGCTCGACTGTAGCGTTCTCTCTTGTTTGATAATACAAGTAATATGAACAAATTTGTGAAATATCCTAACCAAAATGCCTGGCAATGGGACGAATTTAAAGCTAAGATCTCAATTGGTCAGACATTTTCAAACGGCAGTGTAAGCAGTCACACCAATATATATGCATGTATATACAAGTAAGTACTATACATATGTACATATATGGACAAGCTTTAGATTTTTGCACATCTGTACACAAGCGCATGTATGTGTGTCTCTCTGTGTGGGTGTAAGTTTGTATGCATATGTCCCACATTCTTCACGAATTTGTATGCTTTGTTTATTTGTGAAATGACAACGAGAAACGAAATGCGTTCCATCCATGACGAAAGCAAACACACATATGTATATACACACACATACAAGTATAAACAAGCACCCACACAAACAACTTTGTTGTGATTGCTGCTGACAGAAAAATCAACAGAATATGAGAATATTTTGTATACAAAGTTTGAAAACGTCACAGCATGCATTAATTGGCACATTTTTGTTGCTGACCGTCGAAACATTTTGTGGCACATTCTTGATAAGATTGTAGTTTCAACTAACGCTTATTGCTCTCTTTCTTCATCAGCGGCTCTCACATTCAGTGAAGTATTTTATCTGACTCACCAATTGAAATAGAGATATAACAACAACAAAAAACACAATAAATGCGCGTAACACAAAAAGATTGTCGCTCGCACATATATAACAGGTAGTATTTTAAGGTTGTTGTTGTTGTGGTTGTTGTCGCCTCAATTAACACCTTTCGAACAAATGTGTATGTGATAATGACGCAGAGAACAGCAACTGTGTTGTTGGTGATAAACTTGGCGCGTTATTGGTAATCAAGCAAACAGAGCAACACTCTTTCATGCTCAGTTGACTGGCACCCGCGTTTCGAAATGGACACGGACGAGAAGAAGGCGGCGCTGCCTTCTGCAACGGCCTCGCCATCCGCACCGCGAGCCCTCGACGATGTTGACTTCACCAGCGGCTACGAGACACAATATCGCGAGGAGTATAGTCCACTCAAGCCCACCTATGTACAGCCTCCGGACAAGCGAATGGCCTGGTATCGTCACTGGGATGCCATCATGATGGTACTCTTCCTCGCCTCTGTCTTCCTTGTTGGCACCGTTCTAATGGCAATACATGTTTTCACCGCAAGCCCTGTTCAAGTCTTGATCATAGTGGTGGCCTACGTGACTGTGTGCAGTGCCGCGATTTGGATAGAAGTGCAGAGCATCAAAGTGCGTTGACCTGCTGACACGCTGCAATTTGCCAGAAGAATTGAGAAATCAGTGACTGACCAATTTTGGTACAGCAAGTGAGAATATAGATATGTGCTATTTCCCAAATGTCTAATAAGTCTCTAAGCAAGGGTCTTATGTGTTATGCAAGCAAATAGAAAATTATCTATGAAATGTTAAATCTTAGTTATTGTTTCCCCATAAAACATACATATATAAAAAGCTTTACACTAGACAACAATGCAAAAAAAAAAGTTATATTATACTGGAATGTGAAAAAATGATTTCTTCATTTTAGTAAAAAAAAAAAAAGATTTATAAAAGCAATTAACTATATGTGGATGGCATAAAATTCGATCTGTTTTTTAGAATTTTTAACAATTATAAAAAATGGTTGTGAATAAATCTTACTTCGGATTGAAGAAGTGTTTTTATTTAAAAACTTATTGTTATAAAATAACAACAAATACACTCAAAAGCCGTGATCAATAATGTTCAAATCTGGTTTTTTAAAATCAGGCTGCGCGCGATTAAAACTTAAAAATCATTTTTCGAGCTATTGACTTTTAAGTATCTGATTTCAATCAACAAGAACTTTGAGGGGCATTTTTCCTTTCCTTTCATGGTGGCTCGTTAATTTGAAATTGAGAAACTCAATTTTGCACTGTTTCAATATTCTTTGCTACTGCATTGAGCTTTTTAATACTGTTGTTCCAATTAATAATTAAAGTTTTTTAACGTCTTCTCACCAGCTATTCACACAGGCAATAAATGGCTTGTTTAATTTTTTTCCCTATTTTCCCTTTTCTTACTTGGTGGCTAAAATTGAAAAACTTAAATTGGTATTATTTCAATATTTTAGATACTGCATTGAGCTTTTTAATACTGTTTTTCCAATTTAATCAAACCTCTTCTTACCAGCTATTCACACAAGCAACAAATGGCTTCTTTAATTTTTTTCCTCTATTTTCCCTTTTCTTACTTGGTGGCTGTGTTCGTTAATTTGAAATTGAAAAACTCAATTTTGCACTGTTTCAATATTCTGTGCTATTGCATTGAGCTTTTTAATACTGTTGTTCCAATTAATAATTTAGCCTTTTCTTACCAGCTATTCACACATGCAATAAATGGCTTGTCTAATCTTTGAAGTGTTCTCCCGAGATAAGGTACAATTGCAAACAATGAAAATAGGTGTCTCAACTCGCATATAAACTAACTACTAACATACTTTTAGTACGATATTTAATACAGCTACTAATTGCCTTTTTACTTAACAACTGACCTAACACTAAAGTTGCACTTTAGCCCGTTGTGTGACACCAATTGGCCGGCAGGAGTGTTGCTCAGCAGCAGCAACAGCAACAGCAGCTTGTTAAAACATGTACAGAGTTTAAATGGTAGTTTAATAGCTAAAAATGTTGTAAACATTTCAGCTAACAAAGCACTAAACAAAATGGACGACAAGCTGGACGGAGGGGAAGAAAAAACCACGACTAAAAAGCGCACGCGTTATGCCATTTAACTTTAATTTCCGTGCGACATTGTGAGGGGGTCTGAGTGGGTCAGTGGGTGGTTGCTGTGGGGGAGCTCGAGGTGTATGACAAACAACAAAAGGCGTGGCACCAGCTGACTTACCTTAATTACTCACAGGATTCCAAGCCATGCTAATTATTTGCACTGTGCACTATTTTGTAAGACTGTGTACTTGTATGTGTGAGTGTGTCGAGTGCCTGCTGTGCCAACGCCATTCGCGCATTTAATTATAATGGCGAGTGGAGCGCGCTTAGTTTAAGCATTAATGTCATTTCCGTTCAAGAAGGATATTTTCGAGCCAAAAAAATCGCCCTTGGTGACAACAATCTATACAGAAATGCCCGCGGCAAGTTTTTCCCTAATTAAAAGAGGACTAAGTCTGCGTTCGCAGCATGAAATTGTATAATTCATATTTTAAATTCATTTCATAAAAAAAAACAAGCAACATTTTGTTTGTCTATTGACACACACAAGATGAAAATCAAAATATTCATTAAATGAAAACCAAAATAAAACTGCACATGAATGTGTTTTTGTTGATTGATGGACATTTTTTCACACAACATGCTCTTTTTATAGCAAAGTAAGGTTGCACATTTAATACCTATGTCTATATTGTCATAAGCAGCTCTGTTCAGTTTTAAAATGTTTTTCAGAGTGCATCCCTTTATACATGTACTTATATACGGGTATGTGTTCACTATAACCAGTCAGCGGGAAACCATTTTATTCGATTCAACAGTACAGTTAGAATTTAATTTTACAATTAATGTTCAAGTGCAATTTCTATATCTATTAAGCTTCTTTTCGACACAGACACATATGTGTCTGGTACAATTTCAATGCCAACTATGCAAAACAATTCCTGAAAAGTATATTTTTATTTAGATGTAATGCTAGCATCAATTAAAATCTTAAAACTAACAGAAGATATTATGTTCAGCTAACTTTGCATGTACATTTTAAAGTATTAAACAAAAAAAGTTGGAATACATATGTAGATTAGATTTCTGGTAAGTTTGTGACTTTAATTTTTTAATATAAGCTTTTTACTGTTATGTATTGATTTGTAATTACTGTGATGGGGTATATTTTTGGAAGAATAGATAATCTATATGGTAGAAGTATGGGGCATAAGGTGAGGATGTGTGCATTATTTACGTGTTAAACGTTAATGCAGAAAGGTCGGTGTTTAGATAGAGATTCGTCCATGTAATGTGTGTGTGTTAGTGCGGTATGTCCAAGGCTAAACAGCAATAAAAAAAAAAGATAGATCCTCTAATATTAAGTTACTTTTCATTTATATATAAGCTTTTTGCGATATTTAAAATATATATTTACTTTAAATGTTAAGTAAAACAGCTTTTCAGACATATCTTTTGAGAGGACTATGGAATGAAGGAAGGAAGCTAAAAGCAAGAAAAGAATGCTAAAGTCGAGCAAGCTCAACTCTTAAATACCCTGTACCTCCCACCAAAAAGGAAAAAATGAAAAAACGAACGGACAGACGGACATGGCTATATCGACTCGGCTTGTCACCCTGATCAATAATATATATATTTTGTGGGGTCTGCCACGCCTCCTTTTGTGTGTTACATACATTCGCACAAAACTAGTATAGCCTTTTACCCTTTGGGTACAGACTATAACAATGCATTCGGACTGAGGAGATCTAAAGAATTGATCGAACATCCCGTTGGAAATAATAGAAACAGACCTTAACTCACTTATGCTTTGCTGGAAATAAGTTAGATGGACCATTTATGTAAGCTGATTTGCAGACAAAATACGTATATCAACAATTAGAAGCATGGAGTTCAAGCATTTAAGAAGTTATATTCGCTTACACCGAAGCTATATACACTGCTCTGTGACTTACAACAAAAACTTTAGTCTCTGTGGACTTGGCTCGCGAGCTACGAGCTACAAAGAAACGAACGGACAATCTGGCATGTTTAGAACAACATGTTGAGCAACGCGACTTGCCATGGTGATCCAAAAATAAATATAGTTTACGATGTCTCTTAATGGTTATTAGCATAAGTATTAAGTTAATCTTGAAGATATGGGTTCCACTTTGACTTGGAAATGAACTCTTCGTTTTATTGTTAAAAGGAAACACTCAAACACTTGCTGCGTGCAAAGGGCAAGCAGCAATTCAGAAAAGAACAAAATTTAAATCTTTACATTTGCATAGCCCACACGGACCGACAGCTATGTCTATCTGCTGACATCGTCTGGGGAAACATGTCTTAGAATTTGCTTAGCAAATTTCTCTAGAACACTTTTCATTAAGTCGTCCAGCAGGGAGGACCAAAAAAGAACTGAGGAAGAGCAGGAAATGGCAGGCAAAGTGAATGAAATGAAATTGCCAACAGCGAGCTCATGCATCATGCAGAGAGTGCGAATGTGTCTGCTCTGGCTGAGTGTCTTGAAGATAGTTAATAAATAAAATACAATATTTTTAACTTGCAAGTTCTGGTCTGGCAATTGGGAATTTTAATTGAATACTGAGGCTCTGCACTTACTTCAGAACTGTCTGTCACCCTCTTAATTATGCAAATTATACATACATGTATGATTTAAACATGATGGCAGCTCTTAAACACTTTTTTGTGCTCTCAATTTAATTATGTTAAAATGGCAAAATGCCATTGTAAAACCGCAGTTGAACCGCATTAAAAAAATACGAGTACACAGATACACACACATAAGATACTTTCAATTAAAATAATTATTTTTTTAATTCGCAACAATTAATGCTTTAAGTTCGTAACGATTGTGTAAATATTCGTAATTAAATAATAACAGCTTTACACATATCGTCAGCAATAAATGACAAAGCAATGCAACGGCCTTGGCAACCAGCAGCCCAGCCAAATCCAATGAGCATTCTGCCCAGCCCATTTGAATATTCAATTAAGGCTAACTGCCAATTCACTGATAAGCTGCTGCCAAACCGGCTGACTGACTGACTGACTGACTAACTGAGGCGAGAGCCTTCGCTTACCATTGCCCAAAATGAAAATAAACTCAATTATCTGTTGGCATTCTGTGTATGTTCTTTGTTCTCGTCCGCGGGGACACGGCCCAGTGTTGCATTCAACAACGATTTGAATTCCTGAGTATGCCTGCTGGGAGAAGTGTTATACTGAATTCATAAAAATACATTTCATTCATAAAATTTTGAACTGACATTAAAATTACAGCCGGTATTGCTTTGGATCTGCTTCTTAAAATTTGACACTATTGCATAAATCATTTAATATTGGTAACCAGGTAACTTCGATTAGTGATTAATTATAACTTATTGTATAAATACTATGCTAACTTCAAATGCGATTACTGTTTTGCATGTGAGTTGTAGATTCTAGTTTAGATCAAAATTAAACCATTAACTAGAGACTAAGCACCACTGTTGTCAGATATTTTTTTCCAAGTCGGGATTTTGAAACTTTTTGAGTGAAAAAAAAAAAAAAAACGGAACATAGTGAAAAAAAGATGTATGTATATTGAGTCCGAATTACGTTTACCATAGCCATAAAAAATGGCTTTTAATAAAAATATATATAATATATTTTAAATCAGACTTACCCTATCGTTAAATAGTGAGGTTTTATTCATCATCTGAATAAAAAATAGTAAAACAGCAGAAATAAAAATTAAATAAAATAATAATTATTTAATAGTATTACTTATTCAAAAAATCGGAACGTTTGGCAACGCTGCTAAGCACCCATCATGAATCATTAATCGCTATAATATAGTAACAACTATATATAGCTGAATAAAGTAAACGTTATACCAACACGATATATAATATCGTGTTATATTATATATAACCACGATATGTCGAAGAATTGATATTGATTTGTATATCTATATATATTTTAAAATTCCCCACAATTTGGCTTCAAAAATAATTTTGTAATTAAATAAAGGGTAACATTATTAAAACAGAAAATGTGCATGAATATACAATGTAATTTTTCTCATTTAATATAGATCATAAGTATATTAATTTATGACCGCTATGTTTAAAAATGGCATTCGAAGCCTTCAACCAGCCAATACATTTTTATCTAAAGAATGCAAAAATAGGTTTAAGGTTTAGGTCCATAGCCTCATCAATTTAAAGCATCTAACTCAATTGAAGCATATTCTTTAATTAAGAAAACAGGCCTTTTGTATAGGCATTCGAAGTGTCGACTGATGTCAAAGCTTCTTTTATTTATTCTCTGGAGCAACAAAAAGGCCAAAAGTCAACGCAAACTATATGCATAAATTATCACAAAAGGATAGAAGAAAACGAGTGTTGAGTGTCTGCAAAGCGTGCTAAAATATGCATTAAACAAAAAAAAGGGAATTGCATCGAAAAATTTAAATAAAATGCACAGCCTCACAGGATATTTGAGGCCGTGCAGTTGCAGATGAGCAACATTTTTCCCTCCATTCTCCGTGCACAAGTTAGGACACTTTTTCGAAAGCTTAAAACGGGCCACTTTAGTGGCAACCGCAAAGTTTGCATTCATTTTCGTACACCATGCACTTTAAAACTTTCTGGCCATTTTGTTAGTCTATATATATATGTGTGTGTGTGTGTGTATGCCTTTCATGTCATTTAACTATTTTAGACTGCACCGCACAAGGACAATTGTTCATCTGGCTGGCTGCTTCGTTATTTTGTTGATTGCTGCTTCCTAAAATGCTTTCACTGTAAATTTATGTAAATAAATGTTAAACTAAAATTGGGAGGCACAGCTTCAAGCAAATTGTTGATACATACAGAGCACTGTTAAATCGAAATAAAAGGAAATAGTAGTAGTAATTCGCCACTACACGACCAACCGAACCCCTCATCTGTGGAAGCTTCTAACGGAAAACCCTTCTGTGCACTTCAGCCGCCTAAGACTTTAAGCCACACTGTCGTATTTTTCTTTAAGCTCTCTAGCATATTTATGTGTCTCTATACATACAAGGACATACATTCGTATGTACTATACATATGTATTTATATATAAATAGACTTTTTGCTCCTTCTTGTGGCGTCGACAAGAGAAAGCGAGCAAAAAAGCGCAGAATTTATAAAAACCTTGAACTCAAATGAATTGATTTTCTGACCACACTTACACTTGATAGTTTATTTAATATTTTGTTGCTATTGTTGTTGGTGCTTTTATTGTTCACTACTACTACTTCTACTGGCTGTGCATTTTATGGCACAGCAATTAATTTAACATTAAATAGTTTTTTACAGAGTGCACAACGTCACATGTACAAATTATTTATTGTTTTTAGCAGCACGCACATTCCGGCATATATTTCCTTCTTTTTTCAGAGTTGTACAAATAGCACAATATGGCAGCGTCAATTAATGTATTAACAAATGTGTGGTAGTTGGCAAGCAGCGAATTAATTGCTCAGGTTGTTCATGTTGTCCGATTAATATGCAATTGATCATCACATTAAAAGTGTGTCGGGGACAATTTTTATGACGTTCATGGTGGTGATGTGAGCGTGATTTCACCTTATTTCTGTCAATATTTAAATTTCTCAATTGTCTAAGTTGGTTAGAAGTCAGGCATGAAATTTTGATTAACGAGTATAAAGCCTACGTTTCTTAAACACAGACACATACTATGTACGTGTACATATATCTGTAGGTTTCCATTGTTGTTCACGCCAACTCATCTGCAAAGTAATTTTTAAAACTGTCCAACTTTTTAAAGTACTCTTCATTTATTCTAAATTTTTAGCTTTTTTGTGGTTCTATTTCTAAGTGGCATTCGTAGATAAATATAAATATAATAAATAATATATAAATAATTTCCACATCTGCGTAAAATATATGATTTTTGGGAGAACAATTTAAGTTGAATTTTTTGTTCACTATTTTAGAAGCATGCATAATGCCTATTTTAAGTTTTATTTGAACTCAACGTCAATAGAAAAGAATGTGCTATTTTTTTTACTTTATGTCTATGATATTTACCCGATTAATTATTTGAAACGAATAAGAATGACTTCATAAAATGAAATGTCGATTGGTTAGCTAAATAGTTGTAAAGTACAACACCATGGAACAATTTATAACTACTGTCATTATTCAAGTTCAAGCTAACCTTTTGAATATAACATTACGAAAGCAGATAGGGTTTCTTAATGTTAATATTTACTTAAACCAACAATAAATTGAGTAATAACAATAATATGAATATAATAATAATATAATAATATAATAATATAATAATATAATAATATAATAATATATAATAATGTTTGGGGTAGACATTCCCAAAATCTAGGCGTTCATTCAGATGAACGGGTGGACATTTTGAGTATTTTACAAATGTGGGATTCTTTTTTTCCGTTTGACAATTTCCATTATTTTTTTAAGGCGAAAATATACTTAAGGCACTTGAACCAACATTGGTTTCGTTCATGAAATTACGACGTAAAAGATGCAATTCCGGTATATAAACGCCGCGGCATTTAACAGTCTGAAATTTAACATAAAACAGTTTTAATCTACATACGAAAAGCTGAATTTGCAACAACAAAAAAAGCAATGGATTCAGTTTCCATCTGTGAAACGTAGATCAAGGAAGGACCAGAATTTTTTTTTTATTATGAAGCTATCCTTTAAATTGCAACAAGTCATTAAACACAACGGTACAAACAAATGTGTCAAAACTCAACCGGAGAGGGCAAACTTCATTAAATCAATTTAAATAAAATTAAAATTAAATTAAATAGGATAAACAAATAAATTGTATTTTCCCCAACTCAATATATACTTTGTAGCCTTTCGTAGATGGCATACAAATGAAACATTAAAAATTAATTGTAATTAAAATAATTATAATATTAATATTAATAATATTTATCTGCATAGTAACATTACACTTGTGACCATTTTAATAAAAGCGCTTCAATTACTTTCTCACACGTGTTCAAAAACAACAGTGCGTATACGCAATTTAATATTAAAAGCTGGCAGCATGGTCTGGTTGTTGTCTTGACTGTCAAGAGCTGCCCAAACAGCTGTATACAAAACGAAGAGTTGAGGTTGGCTAAAGCTTTGAAAGCTGGCCGCGCGTGGTGCATAAACTAACGGTGGCATACATAAATAAAGAGCTTTGCTAACCTACGCATTAATAATTGGAAATGTTTAATTAAGGAATACAACAAAATTAAAAGTTAATGAAATATACGCTGCCAATTAATTAATGTCTCTGAAATTTGTTTTAATTGCATTTTTTTTCGTCTACCCAACTAGTTGACAACCCTGTCCAGCTGCAATGAAAGGAGCCAGCAGCGCTTTCGGGCCCAACACAGCGACGCAGCGCAACGAAAGCTTCAATTTGTCGTCAGTTTTCCGGCACAACAGACGCAACATTTGCGAAGGCGCGTATCTTTGCGGCGAAAACCAACAAAAAGGTGGCCAGGAAAATTTGTGAAAATTCTTCAGATCTACAATAGCAATAATTCAATTGGAGAAAAGTGTTTAAATACCGCGAATGTAAAGAATTCACAAATAAAATAAACGCCTAACTAGAGCCTACGTGTGTTTAGTGGTTGTGTGTGTTTGTGTGAAAGTGTTTAGGGAAGGGGGTGCTTTTATGCTTAGCTTGTGGGTGCGAGAAACGTAAAAAAATACGAATAAAATTGTGCAAGAAAATAAGTGCAATAAACTGTGAATAATCCAGAGAATTGCGCGCTGCAGCTAACTGTGAGTCGACTCGACTCGACGCGATTCGACGACCCAGCCCGACCCATCCAATATAATCCAATCCAATCCATTCCGTTCGTTCGTTAATGCTTTCTATTGCTAAACACGGCATGAGTGTCCAGTTCAGTGTTCACATTATGCAAATTAATTTCAATTGGTTTGCACTCTGGATACATTTTTCGCCAGTCGCATTGCTGATTCTCATGTTGTTGTTGCTGTTGTTGTTATTGCTGTTTTCTCTAGTAGCTCTCTAGTAGTAGTTGTAGTAGTAAAGTCTGTAGTTTTCCCTATTTTCGTATACACATTTGGCTGCTGCGACTGCCATCGTTCGTTCTTCGTTCCCTATTATAGCTCGAGTCGTCTGAAGCTCGGAAAATTTCATTCGCCCTAACAAGTGTGTGCACACACACACTCACTCATTCACATTTCAGCGCGCACATGTGTGTGTGTGTGTGTGTGTGTGTGCGTGGCTTGATTTACCGGCTTTTGCTGGCAAGCGCACAAAACGGAAAATTGTTTCGCAAGAATTTTTAATCATGCAATGGCTATGAAAAGTGCAAAGAAAATTGCAGCGTAAAGTTTTCATTTGAAACAATTAAAATGGAAATGTTGACTTGCCCCATGCAATTATTTTTAAACTTTGCACACATATGGGACATGTGGCATATAAATATGGGATATCTCGTCACTATTTTTACAGGTCAGAGTAACATTTACAAAACCGGTTCCTGATGCCGTGCCACACTCAATCAATTAACAATTAAATTGAAACTCATTTAGTTACGAATTATTTATGAAGAAGCCGCCGCTAAAAGCCACACAATACAATCACAAATTGAATTAACTCTGCTGGGTTTGCATCAAAATGCAGCAGCAGCAGCACACAGCACACAGCCCCCAGCTCATAAAGCAGTCGGACTAAAAATAAAACTGTTAGCATGACAATAATATCAATTGCCATACCAAGTAGTCAGAACGTCAGCCAGTCTCAACAACAATGGCACGTCAACTGAATAATACACGAGCTTAAGCTGCACGAGACTCTCATTATCGGGTGTATCGGGGGGTATGGGGTAGAGGGGGGTCTGGCCAGTCAGATAAGCCCAAGAAGCCAAAAATGTAATTTTGTAACGCATGCCACAGCAGCAGACAGAAATTGCTGACCTGCCCGCTCGTCACGAACGGCAAACAAGAACAGACATTCTGACTGACAGTCGGACCCCACAGCCTGTGCCAAACAATGAAGAGCCAACCCAAGACAGAGTCAGACCAGCAGTCAGACACCCAGGCGAGTTGGGGGCTACTGCGATTGCCCAGCGTTGCACAATTTTGCACAAAACCAAAGCATAATCATGAATAATGAGCGTTTTGATAAGTGATAAGTGCCCGCTAGGAAATGTGCGTGAAACACAAAACAGAGAAATGTACATAGTTCAGTGGGATCGAAAATGAAATTCGCTATGATTTTAAGAATGTGTTCAATATGTTCTAAAGGGAAACTAAAAAGACTTCCTCTCGTATTAACATTGTATTACTAGTAATTTTGATTTGTGGAAATTCAAATGAAAATAAATGTATATATTAAATGCAATATTTTGAAATAAATATCCAGTCTTTTTTATTAACAAAAATAAATTTTATAGGATTCCTCAAACATTTTGTAAAGTAAATGCAGTAAATCTAAAAAGCAGAAAGCGAAGTTTCTGCTCCAGCAAGATCCTGAAATAATATTCGGCAATCAATTTATTGTAAATAAGGTAACCTGATTTGAAATTTACTTGTGTAAATACTTTACTTTCGCGATAGTGATAGATATAGATAGATAGATACTGAAGAATGGATAGAATAATGTAATTAAAGATATTTATATAAATATTAAAAAACTTAATATTAAATATGTAATTTCCTTTTAATGAACAGAACGTTATTAGAAGAAACGATTGGAATTTCTTTCTTTTTGTAGCTCCAAAATAGGATGTTACGAATACTTTTCTGCTCTTCTGACAGCTCTCTTTAGATATATTTCCATTTATTCTCATTACATTATATAATTATTCTAAATTAGAACCAATACTTACTTTAAAGAATCTGTGAGTATCACACTTTTTAGTAAAACTTGTAAAACTTTTAAAAAAATGCAGGACTAAATTGGACTACGGGTAGTAACTTCCTGAAATTTAAAAAATTGTGTTTCCAAACTTAAGAATTGAAAAGTGTAGTATATCGTGAATGAAAATACATTTATTTAATAAAATATCTACAGGTCATTCAAAATATCAATACGTTCCTATCCTTATATCCTAATATAATCCTATCCTCTATCATACGACGAAGAAGTAATTTATCAAGTATCCCAACCTTGTTAGTTGCCTGCCACTGGTTTTGTGGAATTGTGCCACAGGAAAACAGGTTTTTCACATGCTTCCCATTTTCCACTGGGCATGCTGCTTAATTCGAAGCTGTGACTGCGCCCGTTTGGGGCTCAGCGCGCAGTTCGAATCGGGAATTTGTGCAAAGCAGTTCGTGAAATGCTCGCGCAACTTTCTCAATAAAAAGTTAAAAGGTATAGAAAGAAGGTGCAGCCAATTGTGATTTTATTAATAATAAAGCAACTCCAGTGCTACTCAAATTGCGTGCGGACTAAAAATACTTGTCTCAGTTATTAATTAATGCATATTGATTAGCTTTCTTTGTGAGCGACATTTTCAAATTAGTTCAGTTTATTTAATCTCTCCTGGTATTTTGCCGCAAAGTGTTTATGTCACACTTGGGATTTATTTACGCAGTTGTGATTGTGGTTGTGATTGTGTCGCTTAGTTTGTGTCAACTTCAATTGAAATTAATTAACTTCTTCATCTAGTCTGTGCACATGCCGCACTTGTTTGTCTGCCAGCCATCAGTTTGCCAGCCTTGTGGGCGATCAGATTTGTGTGGCAGAGGTCAGCAAATAAACAAATTGCCTCACATCATGGGTTATTATTGGACAAGATCCGCAATATGAATAATATTTACACATGCATACACATACATAAATATAACTATTTGTGCAAAAACTGATAAGCAGCGGGCTTAAGCAGTTAAGGTCGTATCTGACTCTGAAGTCATATAAAAAATCACGAGATCACCCAAAGCTCGTTGACTCATTGGGATGACCTGATTTTTTCCACTCGACACGTTCCAACTATTCGTAGCTGTAATGCAAGCAACCGAACGTGTCAACAAATCATTCCCATATCTCAAAAAATCTTCTTGTTCCTAGAAATGAAGATAAACTTACATTAAAGCCAATTAGCCAACGCTAACGCTCTCTTTTGTCAAAATGTAAGGAGTTTTCAGATGTCTTTGCATCCCAGAGTTCTACTCGTATCCGATACTACTTAGAAACTGAAAGATCGATTTGGCAGCACTCAGTTACACTCAGCTAGTCAGTCAAGGAAACGAAATTTGTCAAACCGGTGAAAAATGTCACGAATATCGTGTCAAAGACAGGTTTTTTTTCAATTTAGCAGCACACACGTAACCTAACCAGCCTGAAATGGTCATACAGGCTGCATCGTAACTGTGCCATTTTTGTAGTCTACAGAAAAATGATTTATTCAGACAAACCATTCTGGCATACCTCCGACCAAAATATTACGACATTCGCATACAAAACACACTTAGATGAACATTAAACTTAAGCGTTGTCTAGACTCGTGCTTCGCATTCTAATAAGCTGGCAATTCAGCAAAAAAAAAAGAGTAGAATTTCTGAATTTCTGCTTCAACAACTCAAGTATGTAATAATCTAAATATACATGTACATGTGTATATCTTCTAGAAGCGCCTCAGGCATTTGGACACTAGCTGCCAATGTGAAGAACACGCCCCAAAACTCTAACAAAAATGAATAAAATCGTGGTACCATAGACAATCAAAAGCAAACAAACATCAACAATAACAACAACAATAAAAAAGAAATAAAAATAAAAATAAAAACGAAACACGTGCAAGCATAAAACTTTTTTGAGAACAAGTGCCACAATTATCAAACAATTCCCACAACACCAACAACAATAAAAAGAACAACAACACATCATCGAATGTCGTGCAAAATGTTGCAAGTGCCGGTGGCAACATTTGTGCTGCTCTTGTTGCTGCAACTGGCAACCAGCAGCGACATGACATCCTCAACCATCGATGCCACTCTTAAGAATGCCAAGCTAATTGAAAGCAAGGTGTTGCCCGACTTGTCAGACCTGCAACGGAATCAGGAGGATGACAAGTGGCAGCAAATCTACCGGTTTATTGAGGATGGTTTTCCGGTTCTGGAACTCTACGACTACAAAGCAAAACCAGGTGAGCACGACATTTTTTCCAAAGCTAAAGTTGACTTTATTGCCCATTTCTCTCTTTCAATATCTGCAAGTGCTCAGACCAGCCAATGCTAGACTCGACTAGAATACTATTCATAAACATAGCATAGACCCAAGCACGATGCAGTAGCTCCAAAATAGCTGTGCGTTGCATTAGCAAAACATTCCCATGGCCCTTCGCTTCATGGGTAAAGAGTACCAGCTTGTAGAGACAGAAGATTTGCACCTAGAAAGAGAATTGAATTATTTTTGAATTATATCAGACATATTTGATCGAAAGTTAGCAGAACATTTAGACTGAACGTGCAAAAGCCTCAATAGTAATTGTTTAGTCAGGATACGAGAACGCCTTTTGACAAATTTTTCTAATATCTACTCTTTATTTTTTTGACATTTTGAGTAAATGTATAACACAATATGAGAACTCTGGGTATATTTAAATTAAAGGCTTACATTTGTATCCAACTACTTACAAAATACTGTGCTTTCGATTTACTGAAGCACAGTTTTGGTAAATGTTTCAATCATCTAAGATCTGGAATCGTTAATGACATTCCTGTTTTTAGGACGTACCCGTATATTACTTCATCTTTTTTTGTTTCTTTATTTAAGATCTAGATAACGAAAAATATTAATTCTTACAAAAATAAAGATTAAATTGAAATTAAATGAAGATTAAAATTAAAATTGATTTGGAAGGCTCTAGTTGATCCGGAATGGAAGGTCAAGCGGGTGGAGTCTTGAGACGTCTGTGATGCTCGTTTTTATGAGGGAGATTTATGACAAAAACGTTTACATACAAGAACATCTCTAAACAATTCTAATATTAGCCAATCGTCTTAGGATTATGAAACGAATATGTTTTCAAATGTTCCAAGCAAGGGAGCCTTTTTCATAACCGGAACAGTGTGTTACTACTATCAAGTATACGATGAACAACTTTTCTTAGAATTGACGGATTTGAATGATTTAAAGCAAAAGCATAATTATATATATAGTAGATTGCTTATGCCAAATTTGGTTTATGTAGCTTTTGAAATGTGGATAGTATTGACGAAATTCTGTAGCAGGGAGAGCAGGCGAAAAGTCAATAAAACAAAATAAATAGGGGCGTCTAAATACCAAGATTGGTTAATGTGCGCTCAGCCGTTTCCGAAATCCAGGCGTTCATCCAGACGAATGGACGGACATGTCTAGATCAATTTGTCTCTTCGTGCTGGTTAAGAATAAATAAACTTTATGGGGTCGGAGATGCCACCTGCTGCCTGTCATATACTTTGCAGAAACTTAGTGTACCCTTTTACCCTACTGGTAGTGGATATAAAAACATCTAAGTAGTAATTGGTACTCACATGCCGCTGCTGTCGCACGACCAGTCGTTGTTGCTTCGCGGTGTACCGAAACTTAAAAAGTTCCTCTCCAAATTGCTGCTCTGCACGACGTATGGCCGCTGTTTCATTAATGTATACCCAAGGATAGAGTAAAGACATAACCAATATAGACAATATGTTGCTTGGAGAGAACGCATTGTACTGGTAGATATGAAAACAGAGTAAGCACATCACGAGCTCGGTTAGAAACGTCACCCAAACTATTGGGCGAATGAGTATTTCGAAGTTTTGCCTCAGTCTAATAAGAGCCGTGTAGTAATCCAATTGATCGATATATTGTTGGGCGGTGAATTTTTGCTTACGCTGCCGTTTCTGCTGATGGCAGGCATGGTCATAGCAATTGTGCAACATCAGCAACCCCAAATGGGAAACTAAGAACAGCCAGAGTGGTTGCAGCAACATGAAAAGGGTCCCAGACCTCTTGAGTGCGCAGTCAAGGAACGAGTTAGGCTTAATAAAAGGTATTTCCAATTTTTCCTGGACACAAAACTGCTTGTAACTCGTGGTCACATACTCCATAGTATAGATGAAATATACAAACCAATTGATCCGGGGATAGCGACCATATAATAAATGAAAATTTTTATAGATTCCGACGAACTCATTGAGCACATTTTCTATCCGTTTCTTTTCAAATCTGTATATGTACGTTATGAAGATGGACACATAAAAGTTACTGTACTGAAAGACACTCAGGTTCAGAAAGTACAAGGAGGAAAGGCCAAGATCATTGGTGGACACAGTTTCTACCATAATTACTCCAAAAAGTAGACTATAAATAAATAATGTAACCAGCAACCAGGGTCGCAGCCATACGCAGTGTAGCAAAGTCACGGCAGTTTCCAGAGAACGGTTGCGCTTGAATTTCCCTTTCCGAGGCACATATAAATATATGTTGCAACCACAGCAAATTGTCATTACTTGAAGCAGACTAAATACGAACGTTAGAAGCGACATTTCACGACTGAGACCAGTTGACTGAACCTTCTGAAATGTGTCGTGAATGCACCCTTGATAAATAACTGGCATTAATGCTTAAGCTAGGCTCATCAAGTGAGCTATTTGTTCACGTGGGAGCAGTTGGCGCGAGTTGAGAAATAGAGTCACGAGGTTTTTTACAAATACACTACAAATACATACTTCAATAGAGATAGCTTCTCTTAGCCTCAATCAAACTTTTGTTAAGACCGAACGATTTTTTTAGATAACGAACCCAAACAGTACTTTATTTTCCCTTGTCAACAAAGATGGAATTTAAATTCTTTTTTAAATGAATGTATGAGACTCTAATCACGAGCTTTACAACCCTGTTGGGATAACTTCAATACGTTTTCAATTAATTATCATAAGCGAAATTGTTGTTAATAAAAGCAATTGCAAAATTGTCGCGTGCTTCACACAAGCCCTAGACCAACGTCAAGACTCGCGGTATTTAATGTCATTCATTACCTTTTTTATAATAATCACGAGCTTTATAGCCCTTTTGGGATACCTTCAATAAGATTTCCCATAAGCTTCTACTTGTTTTTAGTTTAGTTTTTAATAAAAGCAATAGCAGGATTGTCACGAGCTTCACGCGAGACCTACTTGTCGACAAATATTAAGCATACTTTTACGAAGAATCTGCAATATCTCAGTAAGCTGATCATTTCTAATGAAAGACATCAAATGTTGAGTAATTATGTAAATAGACTAGAATTGTTTGTTATAAGAATTTAAATTCTTTTTCAAATATATTTATGAGACTCACGGTATTTAAAGTCAGTCACGATCTTCCATATAATAAACACGAGCTTTAAATCCCTTTTGAGATAATTTCAATAAGTTTTCAATCAATTATCATGAGCGAAACTGTCCCAGATCTTCCACAAGTTTTAAGTTGTTTTTATTATTTTTAATAAAAGCAATTGCAAAATTGCTTCACGCAAGCCGTAGATAAATATCAAGCATACTTTTACGAGGAATCTGGAATATCTATGTAATACATGGTCCGCCTGATGATAGCCGATCATTTATAATGAAAAACATCGATTGTTGAGTAAATATGTAAATGCACTAGAATTGTTTGTTAGTATGTACTCGTAGATTGATTAGTGAACATCGAAGCATGTATATCCTTAAATGTACACACATTCTATATGCATTTTCTTTTTTATTCACCCGAATTTCGATTGGCAGCGACACCCTTTACGTTGATTATACCCAAAATTGACTTGCGCACCATTGAGAAGCCGCGCCTAAAGGAGTTCATGTTGGAGCATTTGGTGCCAGGAAAAATCTACGATAGCTACACGCCTCATGGCGCCACGAGTGGGGCAGCCGCCAACAGCAAGGAGGAGGAGGAGTCATATGGCAATGGAAACGGACACAAAATCGTTTTTCGTAAATTGGAAAAATCACACAATAATGTTTGGTTACTCAATGGTCAGCAGATACTCTACAAATTGCGTATCAATGAAAACTTGATGGCCATTGCAATTGATGGCTATTTGGGTGATAGAAAATCGCCCTATTCAAAGCGCAACATACAGGAAACGAACAAGTGAGTGTACGGAGTCCTTGAGTGCGCACTCAAGCGTAGCTCATCAGGCAAAAAGTTTTCGTATTCAGACACAAGCATACGGACACACATACCCCTCATACTCATACTCCACACTCCTCCCCATCCTCAAACAGTTTTTCACATCCGTTTCCGTTTTACGTTGCAGCCGCTACAATGACCCCCAGCCGCTGGAGCAGCCGAACATCACAAATGCACACGCCAAAGTCGAGCCCATCATCAAGGAGTCGAAGGCCAGTCCACTAATGTCGTTTCTGGGCAACATGAAGACGGGCACAAAAGTTTTCCAGCACTTTTTATCGAAAAGCAATCTGACACGCATTATGGACGATAACACATACACGTACCTCATACCCTCGGACAATGCCTTCCAGCGCTGGCATCCCATCGACTGGGGCTTCTATCCATTCAGCGTTCAGGAGTTTACCGAGAGCGTGTTGCGCAATCACTTCCTGCCCATGCAGCGCCCGCTGCGCATGTCGGATGTGAGGAATATGGACCAAATGATTGTGCACACAATGGGCGGCGAGGATGTGGTCTTTCACGGACAACGTGAGTATGCGGGCCTCCTATCGCAGATAGTTGCTTATTTATAACTTGGGCGCCCACAGCGACGCCTACGGTGAACAATGTGAGCATTATGGCCGACTACACGCTCTCCAACGGCAATCAAGTCTTCATCATAACAGAGGTGCTCTTCGTGTCTGAGGCTGTCGTCTCTAAACTACATCAGGTATGGCATTATCGTTGACTGATCGTCAATATTCTACAACTTGCATCCTTTTTGTTGCAGATGCATAAGGATAAGGAGACTCCGCCACTTTTGGCCTTTCCCTGGTTCGGTGCTCAGTTTCTATCGCACTCTTTCCTCGCCCTCGAACGTGATCCGCGCTTTACACAAATCACTAGGTTTGTCGTCTCAGCAAAGAGATGTTAAGCTTGAATCTAACTTTGTTGTGGTCCTCAGATATTTGAACAATGCTGAAATAGCCCCACATGTGTCTGGAGCCAATTACACTTTTTTTGTGCCGGAGGACAAGGCCTTCCAGAAACTAGGCTTCGATCGTTTGTCCGATGATGTCATGGTATGTAACGAATGCTTCGAATCATTTAGGATTTTCAAACTAATCCCCCTGAGTTTATAGGCTTCCCAGCGTGGTGTCAAAATGTTGCTCAATCACTTTGTCCGCGGTCGACTCTACAATCGCGATCTCAGAGATAACGAGCTGTTCGAGACCATTGGCGGCGGGCATGTGAAGATAACCAGGAACCCGGGCAGCAACTATACGGGCGTTAACAATGCGCAGATTACCGAGAGCGAGGTGTTTGTCTACAACTTGGGCACCATGTACTACATAGACGACATTCTCTATTCGCACATGCTGCGCGATCACATCATCAAGTCGACCAAAACGAGATCAGATCGAAATGGAGGCGAGGCTGGCGGAGGCACACGCAGCACTCTGCGTCCCACCGATGTCGAGATCGTGCCCAATGAGTTTGAGAGCGACAGCGGCAGGGACTACACCATACATGGAGACGATTACTCCATCCATGGTGACGATGATGACTTCGAGGATGAGATCATAACGCCAAAAGCGCTGCCCGTCCAGATCTACGAATTGCCCAAGTAAGCCGATTGGGGAAATAGAGAAAGCTTGATAGAGGAGGAGGAAAAGGGCCGAGCCGAGCAAAAGTTTTATATGGGTTTTCGTATGGGGTAGACGCGCTTTAAGCGTTTTGTATAGTTCTGAGATTAATTTGTAATCGTTACCCATATTGAGTTTTCATTTAGTTAGTTTCTAGTTTCGTGTAAATCTTAAGTTAGCGTTGAAACGAAGTATACTACAAAGCAAAATACATACAAGTACATATACTATATGCATAACTACTACTACCTACTAACTAACTACTACAACTAATCCTAAACACAATACGAGTACTACGAAATTAGAGAGAAAACCAAGAAGCTTTTAGAGATAGCGAAAATTTCAATTCCATATGTAGAGCAAACGAAAGGTAATTAAGCAGTGACAAAATATTCTATATACAATATATAAATACGTAGAATTGAATCGAATCGAAATCAATATACATATAGTATGTATGTACTATAACGCAATTAGCGCTCTTCATTGTTTTGTGCTTCTTTTGAGTCTAGGAATATAGAAGAGCATAGCGAAACATATCGGCTAAAGTAATCAGATCGGCAACTTCGATGCACGACCGTAGTGAAAAATTCTGTCTAGACGCAGTAGATGTAAACACGACATACTATAAATATACGAGTATATACAAACATGCATATGTATTGGCGGATATTTTATCATTATTTTAAATTATGTAACTTCTTTTAGTCTTAAACAATTTTATATAAATATAAATATATATATATATATTTATGTATCTGTGTAAATGAATATAGCGACGACAACAGCAACAACAAGAACTACAACAAAAGCAATGAACATGCAATTTTTTAATAGTTTGTTAAAAATAAAAACCATTTGAAAAAAAAAAAATCGAAGAGAAAACGAAAACAAATATACCCTCTAAAGAGTTTTGAATCCAATATGAAACTTCTTTTACAGCTTCCTTTCAATACGACTTTATTATGAATTAGTTAAACGCAATACACTTGTATGTAACTAATTTAAGTAATTCGGAGTATTTTATCTGATGTATACGAGTATGTTTAAACGTATTTGTGTTTTTTTTTTTAAATAATACCTGCTACTCTAATTGACTTAACTGATAATTTGTTAATTGCTGGCATGTCCCGAATCCCGATTGCACTTCACTTAAGCCGGTCGCTTCTAGTGGAATTCGAATGGTAATTCCCATGAATTCTCCATGGAAATACTCGTACATACATCCGTATGTGGTAAAAGAATATAGAGGAAGGTGATTAGAAAATAGAAGAGGATTTCGGTACATGTCATGTGGTTTAGCTTTCTTCTCACAATAAATTAGCAACACCATTAAAAAGAAGAACGAGAAAACACAGATCTGGGGTAGGCAGTGAGGCCAATTAATATGTATAATGCTAACAATATTCGAATGAAATATTTAAGTTATATCAAATGCGTATTACTTAAGGATAATCTATATTTGTATAGAACTCGTACGATGGAGCTTGATATGGCGCGTATGTATATTTGTGTATGTGTAACTACATTAAGATGCGATTATACATGTATGCGATAACTTGGCTTATAACTAACTCGTACATCTAAAAATTTCGAATGTGACATAAAATTCGTGAAACAAAAAAAAACACAATGGAAGTATTCGAGTTAATGGTCATGTTCTTAAGCTTTGGTAAGTTCTATAAATTTTTCGGTATCAAAGTTGAGTTGTGCAAACATTTTGGGCTTAATACTATGGCGCTTAAAGCTACAGTCTGACAGTCAAATAAGTTAACACAGAAAATGGTAAAATCTTACAAGTCACATCAATTATGTCCCGCAGGGGATTATTGTAATAAAAAATTTCATTTGAACTATTATTGCTTTTGATTAAAAGAACAATACAACTGTGACATGCTGTTTGTTGTGTGCAAATTATTTGTCTGTCTGACCATAGCCTACGTTTCTATGTGCGTTAATTTCATTGCCAACTGTTTCTTCATTGATTTTGTGAGATCTACGTTATTATAGAGGAGGGCAGCTTGTTCAACACCGTATGCCAGTCCACACTGCTCTTGGCCTATTAACAGCGCACAGACTGCAACAAAGCCTAAATCGTTCGTTTTGGCCTTAAGGGAATAGCATTTTGTATAATTATTATTATCGAAGAGAATGATAATATTATTAAAAATTATATGGTACTTGATTTCCTCTCTCATTTTAAATGAGATAATAACAAACGAGCAGTGTAAACAGCAAATTTAAATAAATCGAACTTGGTTTAAAGATATTCCAACACCTTTACAATGCATGAAATTCATGGATACGGAATTTGTTTATCTCTTTTTGCAGCTATAAAGCTCACACTAGTATTTGCGATTGTGTTAAATAAATGTGCTGATAGGTACAGCTAATATTATCATCATAAAGTAAAATTGTCTACCCAGTGCTGTTGGCACACTATCGAAATAGCATTAGTAAGATTCCTTCGTCCGCTACTTAAAATTATGGTTTATGATCTTGAAGCTGGTTATAAAACATGTTAATAGATAAACACATAAATTTAATTATAGTAATGCTAAGATCAAATAAAAATAAAAAATATAATCGAAAAATTTGATCAATAAACTTCAACAAGTTTTTGGTTGCTTCAAGGTAGTCTTAATCGTTGTGCTCCTGTGCGTTGTTATTGCTGCTATTGTTGCTATTGTTGTTATTGTTGCTGCTGCTCTGAGTCACATTGTTGGTACCGTTGATGGCTGCTGCCACGGTTGTTGTCGACGTCGTTGTCGTTTCAGTCTCGGTATCACTTAAATTTAACACATCAGGCTCAGATTCCAAGTCAGCCAACGCTTCGGCACCGCCGACAGCGCCCTCCATCTCATCAGATAGGTCTAGGGCAGCTGGTTGCTTGGGTTTAAATGTGTTATTCTCGGCATTCAGCTCATAACCCTTGAATGGATCGGCCAGCTTTGAACTTTGAGACTGCGCTTGTTGTGCTGCCTGCGCCGCAGCGCGTTGCATCCGTCGCTGCTGGTTGCTGAACGTCGGACTTTCAGATCGCGCGCGCTGCAGTTGTGGTCGCTGCTGTTGTTGTTGCCCCTGCTGCACCTGATAACCCTGATCAGCGTCACGCGAGCGTCCAAATTCGAAGCCATTTTGCCATTGCACATGTACATTCTCATATGAGGGATCCTCATATCGATAGTTGTTGCTGTTGCTGTTGCTGATGTTGTTGTTGCGCTTCTCTGCACCACTCCTCAGTCGGCTTAGCGTGCTGTGCAGCGGCCTCGTCGCATTCTGATCGCGACGCATCGTAGATGCCCCGCAAGAGGGCACACAGCCGCCCTGGAACCGTACCATGTCCTGCGGTAAGCCGCTCAGCCGTGGCGTCCCATACGGATTGGACATTTGCGAGGCCACCGATGCGGTATCGCAACTGACACAGTCACGCGAGAACATGAAGTTAAAGTCGATGACCTGCTGAGAAACAATTATGGGTTAATAGTTCTTTAGAATTCTGATACACATCTGATGATGATAAGTACGAAGATATTGCTGCCAAACCAACAAATATTCTTGCCTGTTTTTATTCGGGTATAATATTGCAATTGATTTTAAACGCATGTGCCACATACGTGAACTTTCAGAGGAGAGTAAAAATTCACAATAAAGTAAATTTCTGTGCACATAACTCATATCATATAGGACAACACAATTCTAGCATAATCAATATGTTAAAAAATAATTCCTCCCACAACGCTTAAAACACTTGTAATATTTGTATTAATAAACGTCGGACACAATTATTGCATAACGGATTGTAAATTATATAATTTCCCTAAACCCTCTTCCTGTTGATATTTTATCTATTCATAAATATTGATCAGTTTTTTTTGCCAGAATTGAAGAAACGTTGAAAATTCTGATCAAACAATGCATTACATAAACATATATGTACATACATATGAAGATAGAGCTTTCCTACTTCGGTCTCGATGAGAATAGAATCGTAATTCTTTTTATGTATAGTAAGCATCTCCAAGTTTCATTTCAAACTATTAACATTATCTTTTAAGTAAAAAAATACCATAAAAAACAGAGAAGTCTTAATTTCGTTGAAAGAAATCCCCCAAAAAGTCATTTATTACCACTCTTCCTTCTCTCTCGTCAAACAGTGGAGAAGGAATTTCCACTTACCTTACAATCGGGTCCTTGTCCAATCCACAAGGGCATCCACTTGTTGACCAACAGCCACTGCAAACTCGACTTGGATATCCGATTTAGTGTGCCTCCATCTGCTGCGGAATTGGAGCGTGCAGCTGAAAGGTTCACGGGTTTCTTAGCCACAGTGCCACTTTTGGCAGCTGTAGCGGTCTTCTCGCTAACCACATTTGGTGCCACAGCAGCTGCAGATGTTGATGAGGATGAAGTCTCTTTATTTGACTTGGTAATCGATTTGATTTTGGGTATGGCGCCCGTAGGGCGATTGCTATTGGCGGGTACGCTCACGGTGGCCGCGTTCACAACCGCACACACCTGCTCTTCCACTGAGGTTCCCGTTGAAGGGCCAGCAGAGGCGGAACGAGCAGCCCTCTCCATGGATACATTCGGCGATAGTGGCGAGGATGTGTTGTTGGGTGCAGCGCCCGTTGTCTTAAAAATATTTGTCATGCTCTGCGAGTTTTCGCCATGCAGACAGCTGAAGAAGCTCGAAGCGCTGTTTTTTACCGGCACCTTGGCATTGGCATAATCCATGCCGGCCGTGCAGCCCGTTCCGCTGGCATAGCCCTGACAAGTGGGAACATTGCAGGTGGCCCCAGCGGAGCTCGCTGTGCTCCCGGCATTGCCGGCGTTGAGCCGTATGTGTCCGACAGTGCCAAAATGTGAATGGCCCAGCACTGCGTAGTGTCCGCCCAAATTATAATGATCGATGTTGCCGCATGAGGAGCTCAAGTGACGCTCTATTCGCCCAATGCCATGACCCAGCACATCTAGACGTGTGTAGAGCGGCATGCGATTAGTGCCAGCCGTGGCACTGCTGCTGCCGTGGGCACCTGCAGCCAGGCTGCGATAAAGTGGCTCATCGCGTATCTGCTCGTATATATTCTCGTAACGCATTGTGCCACCTGCCACGTAGGGCCAATTGTAGCCATCCGTGGACTCGGTGTCGTCGAAGCTGCGCTGGCGCTGACAATTTCCGCGATTGCTGGCATAGAGTGGTGCACAACGCAGTCCATTTCCATAACGATTACCTGGTGGCAATAAAATGGTCATTACAATGAAACAAGGAAGTAACAGATTTTCCAGCTTACCATTCTGCATGTCTATGCGAAAGTTTCGACGATAGCCCAAGCCGGCGCGCACTGAACGTGGCACATCGTAAGCCCCACTAGCGCCCACTCCTACACTTCCAGCTGTTGAGCGATCGTACAAATCATTCCGATAATTGTTCATGGGCAGCAACCGTTGTGGCTGTTGTTGTTGCTGCTGCTGCTGCTGCTGTTGTTGGTTGTTATTATTGGAATTGGATTCATTTGACGCTTGTTGCTGTTGTGCTGTTGCCGGTTGTAGTTGTTGTTGCTGTTGCTGCGGTTCACGTGCTTGCTGTGCCTCCTCCATTGCATTTGCAGGGGCATTGACATTAGCGGCTGCAACAACATTGTTGTTGTTGTTGTTGCTATAGATATTATTTGGCTGACCAATTGGTGCATAGATGTTCTCATAGTGCGGATGATTTTGTTGCTGTTGCTGCTGCTGCTGCTGCTGAAGAATAGGCTGTTGAGCTGCTGCAATGTTGCCATAAATTGCCCCACCCACAGCGCCCTCCATCGTGCCCTCAGCTTGGCTGTTTTCATCATCCAACATACCAGTGGCCAGTAAGCCCGCTTGACTGCATGGAAGGAATACAAATTTAGTAAATGCTCGGTATAATCGACATTTCATACACCTACCGTGCCAATGCACCCTGCTCTTCCATTCACATGGGCTTATCTATCATACAGACGCCCGCATAGCTGCGTCCAATGGTCATCATGGCGGGTAAAATGCGCCAGCTGTCCGAATCGGGGCAATACACCTCCACAGAAGCCAAATTTGAGGTACCATCATCGCCGCCCACCACATAGAGCAGTCCATCGTGCGCCACCACACCCGCATTGCGCCTGCAATAAGACATATCTGCCACCGAGCGCCATGTGTTCGTCTCACAATCGTAGGCCTCCACAGATTTGCGCACCATAGGACCATCATGGCCACCTACTGCATATAAAATATTGTGCAGTACACCGACTCCGGCGCCACTGCGACGTGAGCTCATCTCTGCCACCGGCGACCATGTATCCAGCTCTGGATTGTACCGCTCCACAGAAGACAGGCATTGTCGAGAGAATCCATCGTAACCGCCCACGGCATAGAGAAGACCATGCACTACGCCAACGCCTACGGAACTGCGACGCGTTGACATCGAGGCAATGTAACGCCAAATGTCTGTCTTGGGATCGTACACCTCGGCACTCGATAGTCCCGTAGTGCCGTCGAAACCACCAACTGCATAAATGCAGCCATTAAGCACGGCGACACCCAGTGTTGAGCGACGCGCCTCCATGTGGCTACAAGTGGCCCACTGATCCGTCGCTGGATCATAAACATCGACTGTACGGACGCGCAGGGATCCATTGAAGCCACCCACGGCGTACACCTTGTCGCCTAACACGGATAACCCACTGCGACAGCGACGGTTGGGCATTTCGGCCGCCTGCTGCCAACGCTCCTCTCGCAAATCATACCACTCTACGGAGCGTATCGCCTTCGGTGCTTGTCCACCAATAACGAGCAGTATTTTGGGCATACCCACCGGTTTGCGCGGCACAGTGCGCGCTGATTTTGTCTCTGTCGGGAGCAGGTGATACGTGAGAGCCTCGATTATCAAATTCTTGCACACAATGTTTCCCTCCAGCAGCAGTTCTTTGTCCACACGCTGTGTAATGAACTCCTTAGAAAGGAAGGGCAGGCGCACATGCTCCATAAGGGCCGAAGTGTACGGCTCTCGCATGGGTACATCGTAACGCAGCCAGGCAATGACGCACTCATATACACGCTCCTCATTTGGCACCGAAATTCGATCGTTTGCTATTAGATTTATAACCTGATCATGTGTCAAATTAAGGAATTCCTCAAACTGAATAACCTCGCTGCGGAAAGAATGATTAAGAAAAAGAGTTAGGCATGACGGCTTTGTAGAAAAAATGTCTACAACTGTTGGTTAATTTGATGAATATGTGGTCCTAGGTTAAAGCCTACAAAAGATAAGATCACTATTTTATAAGAACAAGTTTTTCCTCCATGGCCTGGACGGCTACCAACATGTTTACGAACAAATCCTTAACTTAGGAACAGTGCTTGTCTATCTATTCATAATATATGTATGTATAGTGTGGCAGTATTTCATATTTTCCCAAATGGTTTCTTGCCAATTGTTGTCTGGGAACACACTGGCATTGAAGGGAACAATGCTTGTCTATCTATTCAAAATATATGTATAGTGTGTCTGTTATACTAAGATCAATGTTCTTTTCATCTTTTCATGGCTTTGTAAAGAATACAAAAACGTTTTAGTAAAAATCCTAAAACCTAACAGATATTATTTGTGTATAACTTATGTCTGGGAAAAATCCAGCCCAATAAGGATTACCCATAAAAAACTATATGCATATAAAGATAAAAGATATTTAACTTGCGTTGATTTAGTTGATTAGTGATGGCTTAAGCGATTTCTGCTACGTTAGGAACTTACTTAAAATGCTGTTCGATGTACGTCTCGGCATAATTAAGTAACTCTACACAGCCATGTAGGTCGGCGAATTCGCGTATTCCCAGACAATTGCTGGCGTCCAGTTGTGTTTGCAGGAAATCGCAACAAGCGTCGCGCACATCTGTCAACTGGAGTAGATTTGCCGCCGTCAGCAGGACCTGCACATTCTCTTCGTTGACCTCTACAGTGGCGGTGTACACATAGTCAATGAGCAGCTCCAAGGCGCGCGCATCGACGCTCTGAAGCGTGATGCGTGCCTGACGAGATTCCTCGAAGCTGGTGAACATGGCATAGAAGTAAGGACTGCAGGACGCCAGGACCATGCGATGAGCATGTATTTCCACATCATCAGCCACAAGGATAACATCACACAGTTGTTTTTGCCTAAACAGAAACGATAGTATGAGACATCAATGGGAAACTAGTAAGAGGCGCAACTTTCTAAGCACTCCTGACCTTCCACAAGCAAAATCATAAAAACAAAAACAAAACTTTCCGCTACGCTTAATGTGGCGAAACAAAAGTGGTTATAAAACTAGTTTGCCGTCAGTGGCTATCAAAATTTTCCAAAACTCGCGGAAGCATTCGACAAAAACGATAATGAAATCGTGAAATCAAAACTAAAAAGCCAACACTCAAGTTCAAGGGCAGACAAACAAAAACAACGACCAGTAAATCAAAAATGGATTCATATCGTAATAAGTTAACACAAACGTAGAAATTAATGCGAATGGCCTCTTGACAAAAGCAAATATAAATAGACAAGCAAATGGACGGACGGACAGACAAACAAACGTTCAAACAAAACGTAGCGAAGCTAAATGCGCAAATATTAAAATGCGCCGAGTGGCGACCGCATGACATTTAAGCGATTATTTTTGCATATTTTCGCAAATGGCTTTTGGCCAATTGTTGTCTGGGATCACACTGACACATTGACACTTCCACCTGCCCACACATATTGCCCACTCACTTGCGCATCTCGTTCATGGCGTCAAAGGAGCGAATGGTGTGCTGTTCATTGTTATATTGACCCACGGTTCCTCGCTCCTTGCCATTGGGTCGCTGGATGTGCTTTTGCGAGCTTTCGTCCAGGGAATTTTGACTGGCATAGCGCAGCAGGCAACTGCCACGGTCTAAGGCGCTGCCCTCTGCTGCGGGATTTTGTTGATGGTGTTGTGGTTGTTGCAGCATTTGGCGTTGTCGCTGCGCCGCTGCACCGATGCCCCCACCACCTCCGATGACAACTCCGAGCCCAGCACCTGCTCCAGCAATTGGTTCAATTATCGCAACCGCACCCGCTTCGTGGGGCTGACCATTAGCATTTGGATTCTGATTCTGTGCTTGCTGCTGCTGTTGTTGAGGCTGATTCTGCTGTTGATTTCCATTGCTTAAATTGCTCATAATACCGATCGTGTATTTGGTTAATAGTGCGCTCAAAGCTATCATTCACTTGCTGCGATTCTAACACACGCCAGCGCCAGCAGCTGTGGTGAGCGTATGTTACGAACGACGTGTGTTTTACTAAACAACTTTATTCCTCAAATGTTTCTATCTACGTCTCTGCTTCTTTTTTCTCGACACACTCGATACCTTTGCAAAGTCTAATGCAACTATCGATAAAAATATGCGAAGTGCCATCTATATAACGAATACACGAAGACAGCGTTGCCACTTAGTTAAAATTAACGGCTTTTTGTGTACTCAACTGAACTGGACCAATTCGTGATGTATTCTAATTGGGTTTTGGAAAAAAAAATTGGTAATTTTCAAATGAAAAGCGCATTTGTTTCTAGTTTTTATATCAACATCATGCTGTTTGTTTTTTATTTTTATTTATATTTCTTTTATATCCATACAACGTTCCGATATGTAATATTTTATACTTTTTTGAAACAACTGCATAGTTTTACAATTTACGTTTACTATTCAACAGCAACCACCTAGCGTAGGAGTATGTATATAATTTATATAATTTTTTCTTAAGGCTATGTAATACAATTTGATATTTACATCGTACCTTGTAATCAGCACGCGCAGGGTAATTTAATTTCATAACTAATTAGAATAAATAAATAGAGCACTAAATTAATCGTAATAACCTTTCAATTTGGCTAATGAGAGTAGTTACCACTAATTATATATGATTTCCTTTGTACATGTGTAATAAAAATTACATAAAAATGCATTTCAAATAAATAGGTTTTTACAAAAAATACTAACAAGTCAATTTTAAATTGGATTATTATAAAAACACTTTTACAAAACTGTATAAACACAAATGCAGAATGAGTTGTTTACTATATAGTAGTTGGATTTGGAGTTGAGTAAGTTGTGTTACACTTAATTAATGTACTTTTACACATATAGGCTTCGAACTTTGTTGCTTTGTTGGTTGATTGGATTGAATTACTGCTAAACATGTAAATGTTTCGGGAAGCATTTACTTTTTTTTCTAAGTTTTTGTTTGCTATTTTTATGATTATTTGTTTTGGTGTCTGAGCGCGGAAATGGCGTGACGCACTGGGATTGTCTCAAGTATTAGTATAATTGAAGCTAGAATTTAGCTTCAGGCGCCCTTTGTGTTGTTTGTCTGGGTGCCGCGGTTGTTGCGCTGCAGCGCCGTCGGCTGATAGCAATTGAGATTGGAGGACATGCGTCCGAGGGCCGACGCTACGCGCTGAGGCAAACGCCACAAATGCTGCTGCAAGTTGGCACGACGACGCAGATTCGCTGTTGTCGTCCCACACTCTCGCAATTGCGCAACAACCTCAGCATGCTGTACATATGAGACGCGTACATTGACCGCATCATCATCATCGTCATCGTCTCCATCTGGATCACTAGTACTGTCTATATCCTCGTAATACGTAAAGCCCGCAGGCGGCGGTGGTATGGGTGGCGGCAAAAGGCGTGGCTGCAGCTGTCGCCTATGGCTCGGCTGCTGCAGGGCCGCCTCAGCCGTGGACTATATGTTGGTATAATAGGGCGTGTGCATGTCACACGGCTTAACACGCAGCTTCTGCTTGTAGTGGTACTCCTTGAGGTAGCTCTTAAGACGGCACGGCAGCTCCAACTGATTGATGCCATCGTATGTGGTATTCGAGACAATGGTGGCACGCGCCAGCTGCTGAAGCGAGAAAGTCTGGCGTCGATGTAGCGGCATGGTCAGGCAAGGCTCAAAGAACATAACGCAAGAGGGGTCCTTGTAATGCTCCAACAGGCCGGTGACGGAAGGCGCCGTAAATACGCACGGATCGTGGCAATCGAAACTGTAAAAAAACAAGAAAATTACATTAAAATGAATTCAACAACTAATTAAAATATTTTTAAGGAGAGTTGGTGTATGGAGGATATTCTCTATAATCAAAAATAACTTAAAACTTACCTAAACTTATGTCCACTCTGCTCGATTCGCGCATGCAGTGAGCGCCCGTACTTGCGGAATGTGACCGAGAAGAGGTATTCCTCTTGCGCCGAATCGCGTAATAGGAACGTTCCCTCCGGCTTGCCCTCAAGCAATCGCTCCGCCTCGTACCGATCCATCTTGCCCCAATAGAAGCTGGAATTAATGATCCGCTCCAGATCGGGCACCAGACAATGCCTAAAATCGATCTGTGAGTGCACAATCACATTCCCATAGGCGGTGGTGGCCACTGTAGGCGGTACTGGCATTCTTTGCACCTCGTTGGGATGCGCGGGCAGCATGTGGTGGCTGGTGGATGGGACAGGTAGGGGCTCCCCAGCAGCTGCTGGGGGTGCCAAGAGACGTATTGCGGGACCCGCCGCAGTTGTTGGGACTGTGGCATCGCTGTTATTGCTGCTCAGTCGCGAAACCGACACAATCGGGGAGGTGCAATCACTACAACCGGCACCAGGGCAACCGGCAACAAGTGGTTGCACAACAAACTGCGGCGAACTGATGCGTATAATGACATCGCCCACATTACCATCGCCGGAGGGCGCTGTCCAAATGGCCAGTTGGTTGGTTGCCGCTGTTGCATCGGGAACAGCCACCGAATTGCGCTGTCTTCTTTGCGCTGGAGCCGCACGTGGTGCTGAACTCAATGTGGGGGGCGTGGAACGTCTATGGTTATGCTCGGCACCAACGGCTGCGGCGCTGCTGCTGCGAGACTTCTTGTCTCGCCTCTCCTTGCTGCTGGTACGCTTCGCTACAGCCGCGGAGGACGATGAGCTTGACTCCAACATGCCACGCAGTCCGTTGAAAACAGCACGACACTTACATTTGCAGCAGCGACGCTTAGATGTGGTTGTTGGTGTTGCACTCGCTCCAATTGTTAATGCTGCTTTGCTACTCCGACTGCGACAGCAACTGTTTCCAGTGTTTGGCGCTGCAAACACACGATAAGGTAATTAGATTAGCATAAATTATAGATAGATTCGTAATCAGCGACCGAAAAAGAAACCGCAGTTTCACGATTCATACAAACAAATTTAAATTAAGGAAGGGGGGCTTTGTCCCCGACTCGTGGTCAACACTCCTCAAACAACCTGTTTCTAAACCTCACTGCAGAACACTTCTTGTCGGCTGTTTATAATAAGTTCCCTTAGGATTACTCTCATTCCCAAATCTAAATAAGTTGACTTTTTGTGTAAATGCCCCTTTTAATATTTGATATTCATATTACAAGGCATATTATACAGAAGTGCAAATAATTATGTAGCTTGTTGATTCGGACCGCTCTCTATTGCTTTCGGTTTTATTCACAACTTTTCTTTGCTGCTTTCGCTTACCTTGCGCCCACTGTTGTGCTCCGTTCGACCACATTTCGGCTACTGGCGTCGGTTCGAGCACCTCGCAGTAATCGACGCCCTCGGCGCTGCTGCTACGACGACGGCGTAGCAGCGACTCATCGACTACGTCATCGTCGTCAGCCCCAACATCGTCGTTATCGTGCAATTGTAGCGTGCTAACCGCCGCTGTTGCCGACGCCGACGCATCACTTCCCGCTAAATTGTTGTTATTCAAGAGTCTGTCAGCGCCTCGGGACGCTTCCATTGAACCGCCCGCAGTTCCATTGAGCGTCACATTTATTATTTGATTCTGTTGCGGCTTCTGCTCTGCCATATTTGCATTGAGCTTATCTGTGGTAGACAATGCGACGGCCTCCACATCCTGCTGCTGCTGCTGTTGCTGCCCTTCATCATTGCCATTCTCCATTTTCGCCAACTGTATTTTGATTATGATCTGACGCACTTCCGCGGAATCCAAGCTGCCAGGTGGCGTTGTTGCTCGACGAGCTGCTGTTCGAGTCTGAGACAATTGCTGCTCGCTCCGTGCAATTTCCAAGTTGATTGTGGGCGGGGTTGTGTCCGTGCGTTTAATTTCAATATCGTTTGTGTAGGAGGATGCGCGCTTGGACTTATCTTTTCTGGCAACGACGTCACTGGCTGTTGATTTGCTCAAATTATGCCCCATCGGAAGTGATTTGCTGTCTATTGCAATTTAAGGATCTTCTGCAAGGATTAAGATGGAAAGGCACGTTTAAGTTTATTTGATAATAGGAATATACAATAATTAAAACGCAGATAGGAAGAAATGCATTGGAAAGTTTTAAATTAGAAATTTGAAGTGAAATATGATTGATTTAACTGCCTTATAACACTTAAAGGAGCTGTTAAAAAAGGTCCTTTTAAGCTACATCAAGAACACTTAATTACTACGGAGAAATTTACTCTACCAACACAAGCTGTATAGTGGTGAGAACAATAGTAATAATGTGAACTTTCAATTCAACACAAAGCTTAGTCACAGCTGCTTCTGTACTGTGAGGCGTGTGAAAAGTCTTGACCTACAACAATGCGATTGAGAGAAAGACTGAAGGAAGGCCTGGGCCTGGGCCTGTTGGCACTTTAATTAAGTCGGTCTACTCAAGTGAAGAAGTTGCTTGGCAAGTGGTCTGCTCGCGGTCAATGGACAATTAAACAAACAGGCACTTCGTAATGCAAACGCCCACGCTTGGAATCTGCAGTTCTGTAGCTTTTATGACCCGAACCTACAGCTCAACACTTTATGCATTTTAGTAGGGCCCCTCATTTAAAAAATTATATGAATGTGTGGTCTATAAATATGTAGTTACGTACATACTTATGTATGTATGTATGACCCTGGGATTCTGTGAATTCATAGCATGCCAATCCCACGCACCAGCTGCAACGTCAGCCGCACTGAAATTTGCGCTATTTTTAGTCAATAATAACATCATCATTAATCTCAACAACAACATCTACTAAGAATCTCCAAGCAAATGAAATGCACATAATATTTCCACATACAAACGGAAAGAGAGTGATTTTCTAGGTCACCTGCTTATCATCAGGCAGCTGCGTCGCGTGGCAGGCATTGAAAAATCAAACAATTTAACAAATGATTGCAACTCGAAACCAGGCACCAGGGCTGCCTGAATGCCTGACTGACTACGTGCTTGAGCGCCCGCTTCACACCCCTCCCTCCATTATAAGTCTCTTGGAAAATTTTCAGCTCATTCATGAGAAATTCTAGTTATTCATTCGCAGTTGCGAATTGAGGCTCTTGTACTGTGAAGTTCTTTGTATTACATAGAGAATATTGCTAAAAACGATAAGACAACTTTTCCTAAAAGATTGCCACTAGGGTAAAAACTATTTGCCTTTTACTTCTCATTGGAAATACCACAACTTTGCTTTTAACTACATACATATGTACATACATATATGTATTTATGTATGTAAATATATACTGTACAAAGTGAACGATTTTTAACACAGTACAGGAGAGCTTCCTGTTTCTTAAGCTTTCTTGTGCGATTCTCATTTCCTCGAACATGAATTGAAGTTGTAAAATCAACTTTGGGTAAAAATGTGCTTGTTCATTGATTAACATTTCCCTACTGCTAAAGGAAATATCATTGGCCTATTTGTTTATATCAACGACTTCCTGCTTCTTGCAGTTTCTTTCGCAGTTTTAATTTCCCAGAAGTGTTTCAAATCAACTTTAGTTGTGGTGTTAGTATTGCATGTTCGAAATTCCTTGAATTTTACTAACTGCCATTGAATCAAAACCGCATTACAGGCGTAATTCTTTAAAAGGGAATTTTTATAAATCAGATTTATTGATCAAACCTCTTTCACTCAAGGCAGTTGTGCGTAATCGAAATTTGTCATTGCTCGATTTCGAAATTGATTTGTGGAAAAGTTTGAAGGCCTAATAAAATATGTTCATATGTACATATTTGGAAATTATATTGAACAATTTCGTTTTCACATACATACATACATATGTACATAATTTGATCGAATTGAGAAACACATTAATTTGTAATTGAGTGCTAATTTACACAGAAATGTAGATAGAACCGTATATCAACTGATCACTGTTAAGAATTAGTGTCGATCGCAAGCAGCAAAATTTCGAATTTTATAACATTTCAATGAGGTGTTTAATTGCATTTAAAACGCTACTTAATTTAGTTCTACAATTCATCAATTTAACTATAGAGAAATAGTATGTACATATGTATGTACGTCTTTGATCGCTTTGTCATAATGTTATCAATAGGTACTTTATTCTTTTGTCGGGTGATTCGTAGGCTCGTCTGTAATGGTTATATGCGTCATGCTAGAAGATAGGGTACAATCTATGACAAGCCCTCGAATCATACTTCCCAAAAATCTGAGTCAGCTCGCCAATGTGGCAAAAGCACCTGCAGCCATTTATGGAAAATTATACATTAGACGCTTGTCGTCATCAGCACCGACTGGCATGGCCATAGCCATATTTCCAAGGCTGTAACCGTTTCAACCGAACTGACAACTGAGCAATCAAAGCTTTTTGCTCACACAGCCCACTTAATTGCATTTCTGTCCAATCAAGTGAAAAACACACACTTCACAATAATATTGCTCATTAAACAATTAACAATAAAACGACAAGCGGGGCGTGCATGCATGGTCATGAGTTCCAAAAACTAAAAATATAAAAAAAAAAATAATAATAAAAAGAAAACATGAAACCACTTCCCGGAAATGTGATCGCCCCCGTCGAGTACAACGGAAAACTAAGCGGAGTCAGAGTTCCAGGCCGTAATTCCTTTTAGTGAGAATAAATTAAATGCGCATTTAGCTGGAATGGGACGTTCAGTGTGATTAGCAATGAATATGGTGTGTGTGTGTTTGTGTATACACACACACACACAGAGGCACTCACACTCCATATGGGAGTGCTCAGAGGCAAGCAATGCAATTCAATTTGTATGCACCGTTAACTAACGGCAATTTGCAATTCGACGAATTGGTCGCAACAAAAACAACAACAGCGAGCAGACAATGTGTCGGCAAGGCATCGGCATAGAAATGGAAAGCGCGCTAGAGGCAAGTCATGAATTTCGACCGATAACATGAATATGGAAAGTACATTAAAACATTTACATACATACATACATATGTATGTATGAACAAGTGTGTGTATGTATGCACATACAGTGTAATATCGAATGTTTTGACCGTAGAATATCACAAAACTATACAAAAATACAAAATCTAAACAATTGTTAAATAAATTGATCGAATTGTCACAATCCTTTCTAAAACTTTTGGAACACATCTTTAATTGATAGAAAAACCCATAGCATAATTAATCGAGAAGCAGTATCTTATAGATACATACATACATATGTATGTATATAAATGTAAGTATGTACATATGAATATAATTTATGCAATTACTGAAAAATTAATCCGCATGCATTTATTATTAAAAGGCTAGTAACTTTAACAAATTTTGATTAACTAGGTTATTAAAAATTGTAGTTAGTTGTTTAATTTATTAATGACACAATTGATAGATATTTGTATGACAAATTTTACAAAAATTTAAAATATTGGCCGTGTTACAAAACAGGTAAATGGAAATAATTTATTTATATTATGAAAAATGTTAGAAGGGATTAAAAAAATTAAACATTTTAAAAGGTTGTCAGATAACTGCTTTTAATGCAACGCAGACGTTTTAAAATATCTTCTCTGCGAAATCCGCAAGCGACAAAAATCGAAGAAAAAATACATATGTATGTACATACATATGTACATACATTTACAGTTTATGACTAGCACGTGAGATAAGCAGTTCGCTTGCCCAGCAACTACTGTGCAGTCAACGATGCGTATGAATAATGGGGAATGACATGATCTGATCGCTTCTTTTGCAGTCAATCGCCTGATAATTTTTTATACAAACGGATATACAAATACAAGTATACATACATAAATACAAACATATGTGTGTATGTCTGTATGTATTATAAATGCGCCTTTTCATATACTACCAAGAATATGGCGCATTTCTCGTTAAACTTTATTTACGACTATGATGAAATTCGTACCCGCATGAGCAAGAGCAACTTTCAATGGAAACCGAAACTTAACAAAATACCAGATAAACGTCCCCAGCGCAGAGACAATGCCTGCCATGTAGGCAACAACCACGCAGACAAGCCATGTGAGTCACTTGGCCAGGGAACGACCGTCAAGTCGTTGTCGTGTATATTGGAACAGTCAAATGATAGTCAGCAGCCGGCATGTCTGTCTGTCTGGGGCAGGGCTACTCACATACATACATACTTAAACACACTCGTAACACCAGCCGTAGAGTCGTAGCCAGTGAAACCGAGTCAGGCGCTTAGTTGCCACTTGCTCCGAATGCACAGTGGTTCAGACACGTAATCCGATTTCCTATATTTCTAAAATCTTGTAATGACTCAGTAATGATCGGTTACACATGTCGTCTATCATAGATTAAAATTCCAATGTGCTTAACCATTTGTTCTTAAGCTGGTACGACAGATAAAAAGTACATTTCGAATAATATTCACCAAATAACTGTTATCAATCCAAATAGTTACGTAGGTTGCTATGTGGAGTACCCCGTAAAACCAAGTACATTTCACACTGGAAAAAACAATACGGATATCGGTTGCTCATATATGGAAACTGCCTAAATTGAAGGGAAAGTAAATCGGGTTATTTCAAAAACCACACAATGCGAAGAGATTTTAGAGATTCGGCATTTTCTATTCAATGCACAAAAGCTCTTATTAATTTTGGAAAACGTGGGATAATAATATGTATATTGAAATTCAATGATCTTAAATGGTTATTGGTTTAATTTATTAAAGGAAGCAATGCAGTTACACAATCAAATATTTTTATACCACAGGCTCTTTTTACTCCTCTCTTCCAATGTTGCTTGATAACAGGCTATATTGCCTAATACTATTCAGTTTTAATAAGTACATATGTATGTAGAAATATAGCAAATTATATTTGAGGGTTTCCTTTTTCAATTCATAACATAAACAAACCTACATAAACCAATACTAATTAAGATTAATTGAATTATGAAAACATTTAGCATGTCAATTTCCAAGAAATGTTTGGGCAAAAAGATTTCTAGGAATTGCGTGCTAAAAGCGATAAACGAGGGCAGAGTAGAAATTTATTATTTTGAACAATGAACATTTTATCAGTGTACCACAGTGCGGCTGTTGTTGGAACGCGTGAGTTTTGTATGTGAAGTTTCTTTTTGCTTTTTCTTGTTGCTGTTGTAGACAATGCAAAAATAAAATTTCATCAGAAATCCAAATACAGATATGATCTAATAACTTTTTCAAAGTAAAAACTTTGATAAATGTCAGGCCATGTTTAAGCCCTTCGCATAATTCCAATGATGATGACAATGAAGGTAAGCAATGTGCAATACAGTATAGACCACCTGTATATTAAAAGAGTGTATGGCTTACTGCTTGGTCATGCGCTCAACAACTTTATGATGGCTACTTCATTATACTATGGAATTAAAAACTCATTTCAATGACAGCAAAATTACGCAGAAATATTCGCAGAACAATAATGAATTACAGTCCGTGCGACATCAACAGAAGAAGAAGCGGACAAGGATTGAAATGTTCCGATTCTGATTCTGAGTACGTCGAGCATATAAATGAACGGAATTAAAGGAGCAGCACAAAAAAGTAAAGGCGAATGGGACGAAGGAGAAGACCACAACGACAGCGTAGGATTTTAAAGCGAATTCAATTACCTTTGTTGACGTAGCTCGTTGCTGTCTTTTTTCTCTCTTTTGCATTTACTCGGAAATCGCAAATGAACTTCGCTTGAAAACAAAATCACATGCAAAAAGCAAAAAGTAACAACAACAACAGCACAAAGCAGAGCAACAAACAAAGTGCAAAAGAGCGAGACGAAATTGTGACAGCAGAGGAGTTGAGGAGGTGGAGGGAGCTTTGCTGGGGGCTTTGGTCTGTGAGAAAGTGTACCGAGTATTTCGTTTTGATAATTTTTTCGCAGGAAAATTGAAATGAGATTTATTTACTACGTTTTTCTTTATTTTTTCGTGTGTACACTGCTTTGCTACAAACAGATTGACTGACTGAACAACTGTCGAACTGACGCCCTGATTAGTTGGGAGAGTGGCTACTGCTGGCCGTGTATATAAACAATTTTTGTGGCAATTTAATTAGCAATTCCAGTGAAATAAAATTCACACCCACAGTCATGAAATGCGGAGGAAAAAATAAAGCAGATACGACGAGCTACCTCGAGCTTTAACTAGAAATCAACTAGCACCCCCTCCCCTCTCCCTACAACCCATGCACCTTATTATCGTTCAAATCAAAATCACTGACCAGATATGAAGCAGCAACGCAAATCTATCTCTTTCTCTATCTCATTGACGCAGATACACAAATACAAGCGATTCCGTTCAAGATTCATGCACCAAAGCGTTCCAATCACAATAACTTATCACAATTAGCAGCAATATAGCTGCAAATGGGAAGGTCTGAGAATGTGTTATCAGAACTACGTGGAGAGTGTGTTCAAAGCACACGCCAAAATGTGCTCAAGGAATACGATATATGTATGTATGTATGTATGAACATTCACACTTATATTTGTAGAGAAGTTTAGGTGTGGGTCTCTCCTCTCTTTACAGTAGCGCACGCGATAATATAGTATGTATTAACAATAACAAAAGCCTTAATGGGCATAGAAGGCTAGTTCTTGGAAGAGCACCCAGCTAGTCTCCCATGATAAGTCTATACAAGCGAAAAATTCTTGGAATACTATATGTATGAATGTACATTTGTATATACGAGTACATAAGTATACATACTTGTATGTATGCGCACGGCACTTTCGCATGGTGAAGTCATGAAGTTTTTGTTTGGAAAATACGCAGCACGCACGTGAACGTGTGTGTGTGTGTGTTTCGGTATCTTTTTATAAATATGTATGCATACGTAACATTGTTCAATTTTATGATTCAACATAAGTATTAACAAATTCTCAGCCTTATTCGCTACACTTGTTGCCTTCAAGGTTGATCAATGAACTTGATGCATCCATAAACATATCATATTTACAAACTACCAGATACTCTTATCATATGTGTATACCTTAGATAGTCTGCGATAGATTAAATTTAGGATTCAAGATAGCATCAATGTCAGCAAACTTTCTACAAGTCACTCAAAGTCAAATGAACCGCAATGTTACAGAAATTTCTCTAGAATATAAGCATCTATAAGGAGACAACCTTTATTATTTGAAACTCCATACTTGAAAACCCAAAAGTTTTTTGAAAACATGGAACCTTGATAAAGCTCCTTTTTTCAATGGGAAAAACACGTCCTTGTCTATTAACTAACATTACCACCTCTCTGAACAGTTTTTCGATTTAATATGGGTTAAAACACAATCAAACTTCAATAATTCTATAAACACATAGAACGTACATAACTAAGTACTCATTCACTTATGGTATTTGGGTTACAATTGTGAAAGTTGTTTAGGGTTCCTTACGTCCTTGCCAGACCTATGGGAGAGTGTTACTTGAATTCTTATAGTGGATTTTAGCAAATATTTCATTTAGTTTCAGGGTTATAGAGTAAGAACAATATGGCTGCATTATTAAATGGTTATAATAATTTGCATAATCAACAGTGTAGATGTTCTTTTTGTTACCTGTTAAGTGCGAACGAACTAAACGTTTCGAACGTGGTGCGATTTCGTTCGTAAAAGTCAAATCTTTGTACGAGTACAGTATGCAACTTGTTTTATTACCTCTGATGAAATATATATATTTAGCGTATATATTTAGCGATTACCGTTACGGAAGCAGATTAGAGGGAAGCGAGAGCAGGAACGTACGCGAACTCACGATGTCGTTTATGGATTGCAACGTCTGTTAAGAATCGACATCAGAATCGGACAAGTGTTGCCGACGGAATGGCTGCTGCTACTGTTGACTGGGCTATGCCAGGCCCACAAGATTATTGTCATACAAAAGAAAAACCCACACATACATACATATGTATAAATACTTGCGACACAAATATGAAGATTACGTCTGAAAATTTCATTGATAAATTACTACGAAACTATAATATAAAAGTCAGTGCTGCTCAAGATAATAAGACACACACACATATTTACATTCATATGTAAGCAAATATGTACATGCATATATAAATATATATGTATATACATACATACATACATACATACATAAGTATATGTATATATGATGTAGGTTTGTTTGGGTCGTTTCGCTGGTGCTTATCAGCCCACAATGCTGATGGGAATAACGCTGTTGCAAAGTTTAGTGGAATTCCAAGAACAATCAAAAGCATTTCGTTTTTCGAGGAAAACAAATATGTGCATAGACATAACGACAACAGCTAGAGGGGGCTTAGATAAGTACTAGCTGTGGCTCTGAACTATACATATGGTATATATAAGTGTGTACACATATGCGTGTATCTAAGGTCAATGGGCGTGCAGATAAGCCCAACATATTGTCCTCAGCTGAGATTCGTCATGCCCACTTGGCCGTTGCTGTATGCAATCGTGTTACCATGTAAATATGGGCTAGTTTATTGCGAAAGTCGGCCAGATACTTCAAGGGAAAGGTAGAGCTAAAAATAATAAGCAAAGACGAAGATTTCACACACTACCTAACCCTAACTACTTTGAATTGATTTGTCTGTGATATATGCATACAAATTTAATTTTTAAGTGAGGCATCAAAAATAGGATTAAGTTGGCGAATTAAGTTTGATTGTACATATGTATATTGGATTAGTGTTGAAGCATTTTAAATATAAAGTACTGTTTTCTTATTTGTAGATCTTTTTATATTAAACCAAGACACAAATATTTGGAGTTTGTTAAATTTTTTAAATATTTGTTATGTTAAAACATATTGCAACAAATCTTTAAAAATAACAGCCCTCAATGTTTTTAAATAAATCGAAAGTAATAACAAAAGTTTTCATATCAATATTCTTATTTTACGATTGATTTTAGATTAACGTCTAAGGATTTCGTTCAAATGTTATATGAATTTCTATCTAGATTCATCTTAATACTCCAAACATCGGACTATAGTTTTGTTAACTAATGTTAGGGTGCCTAAACGCATCGAATTTTGAAACTGCGGCCAAAATTATACATATATAAACCTGCGGGTGCTTACTCCCCTCCCCTGACTCTTCCAGTCTCACCAGCTCTTACCATCACACAGAGCTTGGTCAGCAATGATTTATGTACACAATGGCCAAAAACGAAATACAATTAAGCAGCAAAACGCTGCATGACAACAACACAACAGCAATACCAACAACTACAAAAATCCGCTCAAGTGCGCAGACATACGTACTCGTATACACACAGTTGAGTGTTTAGGCCACATTTCACTTTTGGCATTCACAATTTGATTTTGTCGCAATTGAAAATAAAACAAAATTCACGCGAACAATTAAAATAAAAATATATCAGGCATTTCCACGAAATCGGCTTGAAAATCACAACAACAAAAAACAACACACATACACACACTCAAAACAAACAATGGCAAAATAAAATACAATAGGTGATGTTTTTGTGTGCGAATGAAAGGGAGAAAGAGGGTAGAGGGAATGGGGGTTGACATTTGAGTCCATTGTATTGCGATCGTGTGGATGAAGTTTGGCTGTGCAAATGGTCATAGGGGAATCGGGTCGGCAACCATTTTTGCAAAACAGCAAAGCCAATAAGGTTACGCCCTTTTCATATAAATACGAGTATACTATATGTACATACATATAGTATGTAGATATGTTTATCAAACCAGTGCACATGCCTTTTTCGCATGTAGGCCGCATCGCTTGAAAAACATTTTCACATGAAAAGCTATTAAAAACATTCTGAAGTTTGATAAAAATTTCAAGGAAATTGAGAAGCGGCGGTATCGGAAGAGGCTGGTAGAAGAACCCGCTTTTACCAGGAATAATCAAAAGCGTACGTACACACTCACTCACCCGATTTGACGCATTACACACGGCCAAACAAAGTTAATAACACCTTTTCTTGTGAAGGGTACAACAACAGCAGCAACTACAACAAGAAGAGACGAAATAACAACGAAAAATACTAAAAAGAAACAAAAAACCCGTACGTATGGCTTCGGCTTCGTCCGAATTGCGGCTACACCTTTGGCAACAACAACTACAATAGCGGCCAAACCAATAACCCAGCTTGGGTGCTCAAGTGTGAGTGCCAAGCCATGTATGCATGAATATAAAGTGTGAGAGAGTAGCTGTGCGCGAGCATTGCAAGGTATGTACGTATGTATGTCTGTATGTGTGAGTATCTCTGTGTGTCTTCCCAAAAGCCAGCAGCTTGGCTTGTGGTGTTAAATGTTTGCAGCAGCATTTCATTCAGTCGCACCAAAAACAACAACAACGACAACCACACAGGCAGCATCGGCAGCAGAAGCAGCTGCCAACATCACCACCCGCCAGCTTGTCCTCGTTCCATCGTTCGTTTGCTAGGTTGCCGTCGTTGCTGTTGTTGTTGTACACATACAGCGACATCAACGTTAATACCATGGCATAGTCACTCATGTTGTTGTTGTCTTCACTGTTACCGCCGCTGCTGCGCGTCTTTTTGTATGTGTGCGCGCATTGTTGTTGGTCTTGTTGCTGCTGTTGGCTCTGGCTCTGGCACGATGGCTGCTGCTGTCTGTCACTTCTCAGAAATCGGTCTAAATTAGAAAATGCGTTTCTGGGAATTTCGTATCTCTCTTTTGGGTACACGAAACAGCAACTACGAGATACTTTGTACAGGCAACATCAATATATATTAAATTCGCCTCTTTCGGACCGATTTCTGAGAATTATTGGGATATATATGTACATATGCTAGTATCTATGGCAATGGGTAGATCAGGCATTTCATCAAAATTCTAATATAAAATCCCACATTTTATGAACTTTGCTTGCAAAAGCCAATTATTTACCTTCTTAATTGCGAATTGTGCTCTTTCCTTTTGTGCTGCCGTTGTGTTTTCTAGTTTCAGCTAGTTGGCAATTTAATGAAAGTGTATTTTAAGCATAATTTTGATTTGCTCCCATAAATATTTTTCTTGCTTATTTTATTTTCTTGCTATGTATGTTTACTAAGCGGTACGCAATCACACAAACACAACACACACACATACAATAATACTTAATGCACACACGAGTGGGAACTGCAGGAAAACGATTTGCCGAATTCACTAGCACTTAATAAAAACGAATAATATTGTAACTGAGATGTGCGCAAATTTCAACACTTTAGGCAATTTCTCCAAACGAGGTGACGTATGTACGTAATCATCACACTTATTTGCCCATTTACTTTTCCGTGCGTATCACTGTCGCCCGTTCGACTCGTGCTGCCATCTTTTACTGAAATTTCCATGAATGAAGGCGGAACACCGATACAAAAAGTTATCGATACATGCGCAGTACAGCTGCGAATAAACTAAAGATGCCACCTTGCCCAAATTTTTCTAGAGGGCGCTGTTAACTCGTGTGCCTCCACTTAGAAGACGTTGGCCGTTATCTCTTTGATGTTTGCATTGTCTACATTCAAATAAACTAAACCTAGGTGTTTCTCTTTCTTTTTTGAAAATTTTAATGTAGTGTCTTGCGATATTTGCATCTATACGCTGGCGACAATTGTTTGCAAAATAAACATGTGTATTAAATAAAGTTAGCCTCATCTACAAATGTAGTTCTGTTTGTATAACAAATAAAGGCATCTTATGACAAATTAATCTCAGCGGGCAACCGCTCGAGTTACTGCGGGTAAGCACTGTCAGAGAGACGACACGATGGCAAATGTAGATAATAAATAAATTAAAACGCATATCTTACAATTCTTGATAGTAGTATCTATATATTTATTTACTGTCACACAACCGACCCGTAAATGTGGGCACAGTCGCAGCCTCCCATTCCAAGCAGTTGCCAGCCACTCAGTCAGTGTCAAGCGGTCAGTTTGCCTGTAGCCATAACTTGTGTGCGCTCCGTCTTTACGCTTCAACTGCATGCACTACATAATTCAATTAAAATTAAAACGCAAATCTAGTCAAATAAGTGAAATTGCTCCAAATTCACGGCAATTAAACGACAAATCCCCAAAGCCCGCGTGGGTAGCCGCATGACAATGAGCGTTGGAGGCGCTGGCGCTACTGCCGTTGCTGGTCAAACCCTTGAGATGCATCGCTCCAGTTCGATGCCCGTCAAGCCCAAGCCGATCGAGACGAAGCCTCTGGCACGATCGCCTGAAAAGGAAACTGTCGATGATCAAGAAGTCGATTACTATCCGGAAAGCCCAAGTTTTGTGCGTCGCCGCAAATCCAAGTCGGCTGTGGATCAGCTGGAGACGCGCAGCGAACAAAAGTAGGTCATCAACAATGCATGACACTTAGAGAAAAATAGGTGAAAATTTGAAAAAATTAGAGAAAAGAAGAAGCTGTTTTTAGTCTTATTCTTGTACTTAATAAAAAAGAACGTTTTCATAGTTTAGATTGGACAAAACCTTCATAGCTCAATAGTTAATTAATCCAACTCAGCAAAACCAGGAAGTTTTTATTTGTATCTACTTTTCAAGCAAGACTCTTTATCTATTGCAAAGCTCTCATTCGATGCAGCTTAAAATCTTTTCTTTTTTTATAATAAAATAATTAGCAGTTTTTTTTTATATTTTTTAAACTTAAAATGTATTAAAACATTCAAATACTTTACATTTTTTCTCTACAGTTAATTATTGGTAATTGTTTAAACTTTCTAGCACAGAATGAGGATAAAATAACATAGGCGATAAGTTGTAAGACTTCGAAGGTTTTTTTGAGTAATTTATTTCCAGAATACTGACCAGAACACAATTTGCATCTTCTGTAGCTTTCCTTATACTACGGACTGGGCTGGCAGCACCATTGAGCTGAGTCCTCAGGCGAGCTCTTCCGGCGAAGGCCTACGACGTACCATTCATCGTGTGATGGAGAAGAATGGTCATGAAAATGTAGTCTTTCGACGAATCCCGGAGAAATCATGGCGCTACATTCGTGACTTTGTCACAACGTTGGTAAGACCCTTACTGCGTTGGGTGCCCAAACAGGTTGTGAAAGAAACCCAGGTGGTAGCTAAGAAGTCTGAGCACGAGCACTCTGATATCTATAGCATAACCCCCAGTATACAACGAAAGCTGGACGAACTGGTCAATGTGCCGCCAACGCCGCCAAAGCTATGCAAAGTCAAGACCAACGAGCGGGTCACCTTTAGTATTTAGCATATACGAGTACATACATACATATGCTATTTGTAATATTTGTCCACTCATCTTTGTAACACCTGTAACTGACATGACAATTTACTAAAACTAAACAACAAAAAAATAAAATCGCATATCTTAACAAGAACATGGAGCACCATTTTATTCGGCACTCTTGGGTCAGCCTTGATCATTTAGGTTGCATTATTCTATTCCACAGATCGAATTGGATTGGAAGTACATGTTGAGTCTCTTTCTGGGCAGCTATTTTCTCAGTTGGTTCTTCTTTGGCGTGCTCTGCTACGTGGTGGCCTATTCCCATGGCGATTTTCTCTTCGACGCCGTCAGCGGCGATCGCTTGGGCGAGGGCAAGGAGCCGTGCATTATTGGAGTACGCAGTTTTGTGGCCATGCTGATTTACTCGATAGAGACACAGACCACGCTAGGATTTGGCGAGAAATATGCCAGCGAGGAGTGTCCGGAGACCATTTTCCTATTCATTGTCCAAATGTTGTGCTCGGTGGCCATTGAGGGCAGTATGGTGAGCGTTATTTATGCAAAAACAGCGCGTCCAGCCAGACAAATGACAAAGCTCAAATTCAGTGACAAGGCGGTGGTGTGTAGATCCGAAATATATAGCCTGATCTTCATAAAAATTTTGTGTGTGATTGCAGATTTGTTATCGTGATGGGAAACTGTGTCTGCTCTTTCGTGCTTGCGATCCACGCGAGCAACAGTCTATAGAATCCAAAATACGCGTCTACATGATTGTGGACAAGCAGTAAGTGCTTAATCGATGGGTCTTCCCAACCAAGAATCTGAAACCCTTCTCTGCAGGACGCGCGAGGGTGAGGTAATTAAGACTCACACGGAGCTTAAGCTGGTGGGCAATGGCGAGCAGTTGATTGTGTGGCCCGAGATCATTTGTCATATCATCGATGAGACGAGTCCCCTACAATGCTTCTCCAACGCCAAGCAGTTCAATGCCGCGCAATTTGAGCTCTATGTGTCCATTGTGGGTACTTCACCGGCCACTGCTCAAATGACCGAAGCAAAGACCTCGTATGTTCCGCGTGAAATATTTTGGGGTCAACGATTCGTAAATATTATACATTACGATGTCGCCCAGGAACGTTATTTCATAGACTATGATAACTTCAACACAACCATTTCGGTGAGTAACCGAATTTGTCAGGATTGTTTCAGATGTACAAAAAATGAACAGAGACACCAACGCCTGTTTTTGAAGCTCTCTAGTATAAGAAGAGTTCTGCGTCCTCCATTTGAAAAAAAAGATATTACTATGCCATGCACATCTGTAAATAGCTTTGCCTTCCTCTAAACCCATTTTCCCCAATCGCAGGTGGACATGCCCCTCAAACAACCAGAGCAGAAATTGCAACTGGAGTACAGGAAGTAAAGCGAATAAAATATAGGTGATATAATCTATGGTATACATATGTATATATATACATACGTACATTCTAAATAAATACGACTATATAGATTATATTTGTTCAAAAACTAATAAAAATTCGCTTTGGAATTGATTTATAAAAAGTATTTCAAACATTTTATTTTGTAAAGTGGTGAGCTCAAGCACATTTTTCGAATAATGCAATACCATGATGATTTGAACAATTTTCAAAACTCATAGACACAAATTCAAATGCAAATGGAAACATGAAATAGATGAACGTGCAACTTATTTATAAACCAATGTAACACAAATTGCTTAATAATGAGTTCATTACATAAAGCAGCAGAATTGATTTCCATTTCTTTTACGTATAATTAACATTTAAGGAACGGGGTTAAAGAAAGAAAAAATCAGCACCGATGATAAGCAAACAATACATATGTACTACATACATGAAATAACTGAAAACAGACAATTGATATCTAGATTTAGAGCCCGAAAATCTGTAAATCATTCCTTTTCCTCGCGTTCCTGCTCTATTTTCTGCAGCTGTGCCTTTAGCATGTCATTTTCAAGCTGAAGGCGCACAAACTCTTGTGTAAATTGATCAGTTTGGAGGAGCATCGCTAAGGCATCACGTATTTCTCGCGTATTGTCTATCTGATGATTCCAATAATTGGAGGCCTGAGTAAAAATCTCCCATTTGTTTTTCTCGCTCACAAATTTGAACTCGCGTTCCATTTGATTGAAGCGCTCCTCAAAGTATTCACGCATCTCTCCCAGCTCCTTGCGTACATCTGTGTTGCATTCAAGCGCGGAAACGGAGGAGGCAGTAAGACCACTGGAGCTTTTCGGCAGCAGCTGCTGTGGCTGTGATAGCGGCGTACATTTCACATGATGCGGTGTGCTGTTGCGACTAGCTGAGAGCAAACGGAGGTGGCGTTTCAGGTCCAAGTCGACTTGCTGGGGATTCTCCTTATCGCTGCCAGTGCCCGTGCTGCTGGTGAGGGAACAGTTGGCTGACTGCTCATCGGTCTCGGCAATTTGCTGCAGCTTAGCCTCGCCAGAAATGTTGCTGCGATCACGTAAGGGGCCGCTCAACGTTTCTGTAAAGCCTAGGAGGCACTAACTTAAATATCGTATTCGAATTAAGGACGACAGACTTACGCTGCAGCTTGCTACCATCGCTGGATTCCCCCGACGAGCTATTGGCACTGTCAAGGGAAGTTAGACCCGAGCCAATTTGGCAGATGCTCTGCCGCTGCTCCTCATTGCTGGGCCTGCGGTTCAGGGTTTCCCAATCGAAACTGTCACGTCGTTGCGAAAAGCGCGTAGACACGCGCTCCAAATGCCTATAGCCCTGGGCATCAAAGAAATCGCAAAACGAGTCACGTTGAGCGCGCGGTGCTGCCGGCGTAGCCATAATAGAGGCATAGCCTATGGAGCTGCTCATGGCCTCTAGCTGTTGCTGCGTGCTGAGCAAATTGGCAGCTATAGATTTGCGCAAATCGTCGCAACCAGTAGGCACAGCCTCCAACACCTGCACCGGTTTAACAGTAGACACGGTTCCTGGCGTTTCTGCCTCAACAGTAACATTAACATTAGAGCTGGACAAGCTACTACTTGAGTAATCCTCCTTGGACATGGGCACAAAGGCGATGCGTGTGACAGCACATTCGTGGACATTGCGGACCGCCAGCGGCGATTTTGTGCTCCGCATATCATAGGCAATGAGCTCACCCTTAAGATTGCCGGCACAGAAATATGTGCCGCACTCACTCAACGCCACCGTGGACAACGGATGCGAGTAGCTGAGACGACCAGACGGCGCCTGCACTCTGCGTCGAATGTCAAAAATGTTAATCTTGCAGTCGTAGCCAACGCTGACCAGCAAAGCCGGTTGCGCACTACACATGCTTATATCCCGACATGGCGCATCGTGGGCATCATTAATATTAAGCAGCTTCCGTTTATACTGCATGTCGTAAACAGTGACAGCGCCCTTGTACGAAGCCACCGACAATTGAAAACGTTTAGCAGGATGAAAACGTGCCAGAGTTGCATTATCATCAAAGGTGAGCGTCTCGATTTTGTTCTTGGTCTTAGTGCCGTAGATGTTAATGCTGCCCGATTCCCGCACTGCAGCTATATACTCGTCGGTGCTATTGTAGTCTACATAGAGCACCGTACTGCGCGGCTGATCCGCCGGAAAGCGATGTATAAGCTGGGCCGTTCGATAGTTGTAAAGCTTCACAAACCCAGTCGACTGGCCAACGGCAATCTCCTCAAGGCTCTGCTTGGCACAGCCCACGCAGAAGGCATTATCGATGGTCAGTTTGCGCACGCGCTGTATTTCGGGAGCTGCAACAACACTCGAAGTTTACTGTAATTGCTTAGTAAGTGCTTTAAATTTAAACAGTTACCTTTCTCCTGCTTCTCCTTTATGCGCATCACCGCTAGACCTGTTGTTTTCTCAACTTCGACGAACACTTTTTTTTGCGCATTAAACTGAAAATCTGTCGTTTCTCCATTTGCATGCACATATGTTGACTTAGTTTCTAGATCAGCAAAATCCGAGAGCACTGTCTGCTTCGCAGTGGATATTAAATGCATTTTGTTTATTACTTTAGTGTCGCGCGATCGTTGGAAATACAAAACTAGCGGCAATGAATAATAATTACAAAGCCGTCTAATTTTTAAAACGGCGATAAAATAGCGTTGCCACTTGCTAAAATAAAATAAGTTATTCTCACTTAAAAATATCAAGTTAAATACGACAAATCAAGTGACAACTTGAAATAAAATCTGCTATTAACATAAAAAAGTTGCATAAAATTGCTTATTAAAAAAATTGCCCACGGCGGCGCTGCTTTGCATGTTAAGGCTGTGAACGGCGCTAGCGTGCGGCAAATTAACGGCTTCGAATTAGTCTACGTCAAAATTGTAGTAGTGGTAAGAAGCAGAGCAAAAGAGCGTATCACTAGCAGAAAAGGGCAGAAAATTTGTGAAAATAATTGTAAAAAACAAGACCTGCCACTGCATGTGCAACTCACAACATATTGTGAGCAGACGATATCGTAGAAATGTTAAAAGGTGTGCACAATTTTGCCCAAGCAAGTCCGAATCTGACATTTCCATTGAATATTTGCAGACAACAGCAAAAACAACACGAAACGCAGAAATTTGTTAAAGTGAAGGGGGCGCGGTATAGGAAACACAGCGGAAGAAGGGCAGGTGGCATTAGTGCGGACCTTCAGAGTAAGTTGCGTGTAATATCCGCAACGCTAGCGGGAATAACAATTTTCAATTGTAGCTGCAAAGGACAAAGGGCGAAAGTCACAACAATAACAACGGAAACAAGCAGAAAGACATTTAGATAGACACCATGGATGCGGATGGACTGACAAATGAGCAAACAGAGAAGGTGCTACAGTTCCAGGATTTGACAGGGATTGAGGATATGAATGTGTGTCGCGATGTCCTTATACGACATCAATGGGATCTGGAAGTTGCTTTTCAAGAGCAATTGAACATACGCGAAGGCCGTCCTACTATGTTTGCAGCCTCGACGGAAGTGCGTGCGCCGGCCGTCATCAATGATCGTTTCCTGCAACAAATCTTCTCGGCCAACATGCCTGGTGGTAGGACCGTGAGTCGCGTTCCAAGCGGTCCAATACCGCGTAGCCTCACGGGTATTATCAGCTATGTGATCAATATCGTATTCCAATACTTTTACTCGACGATATCGAGCATTTGTAGTGCATTTGTCAACTTTGGTGGCGGAAATGAGCCTCGGATTGTCACAGACCCCTTGGGCGATGTGATGAAGTTTATACGGGACTTCTACGAACGATATCCGGAACATCCCGTTTTTTACCAAGGCACTTATGCCCAGGCATTAAATGATGCTAAGCAGGAGCTGCGCTTTTTGCTCGTCTATCTGCACAAGGATCCCAGCAAGAATCCGGACGTTGATTCATTTTGCCGCGAGACACTAGCCGACCGTTCCGTTATTGACTACATTAACACACACACACTGCTCTGGGGTTGTGACGTGTCCACGCCCGAGGGATATCGCGTTATGCAGTCTATTACGGTGCGCAACTATCCTCTGATGATAATGATAAGTTTGCGAGCGAATCGCATGGTTATTGTGGGACGTTTTGAAGGCGACTGCACGCCAGAGGAGCTGTTGCGTCGTCTCCAGGCTGTGGTAGCGGCTAACGAAGTATGGCTAAGTCAGGCGCGTGCAGATCGATTGGAGCGTAATTTTACACAGACCCTGCGACGCCAGCAGGATGAGGCGTACCAGCAGAGCTTACGGGCCGATGAGGAGAAGGAGCGTCAGCGTCAAATCGAAAGAGATGCGGCACGACAACTTGTAGAGGCTGAGGAGCGTGCACGTCGAGATGTGGAGCTACGCAAGGAGGAAATTTCTAGGCAGAAAATTGAGCTAGCCACGCTGGTTCCGGCTGAACCGTCGCCCGATTCGATTGACACTATTGCTGTCGTCTTCAAAATGCCCAGTGGAATGCGCCTGGAGCGACGTTTTCGTCAGACAGATTCGATTTTGGTAAGGAATAATAAATGCTTAATTGATTGATTGATTACAATGATTTTTAAAATTTTTTTGTACAGGATGTTTACCGGTTTTTGTTTTGTCATCCCGAATCTCCGGATGAATTCGAAATAACAACGAATTTTCCCAAACGTGTGCTCTACTCCAAGTCGACTTTGGATGCAGGCGCTGAGGGCTCCGCCCACAAGACTCTTAAGGAGGTAGGTCTAAAGAATCGCGAGGTGCTCTTCGTTAATGATCTGGAGGCGTAACCAAACGACACCACCAAAGCGGAAGCAGCAGCGTTCCGTTCAACGTCCTCACATGTTTGAGGCGTTGTTAATACCGGCTGGAGCAAACAACAATTGAGAATAGATATGTTCAGCTCACAATTGTGTGAAATATTCCTAATTTAATCTGAATACACATACATACAACATATATGATTGTTTAACAATTTGCTTAAGTTAACTCTCTTGTATCCTTCTTTATCCTTATCTTTCACCCATGAACACAGTCTAGGTTTCTTGTGAACAAGTGTTGCTTTAACTGTACTTATGTTAGATACACTACTTTTTGTTTAAATAATATTATTAAACAAAGACAACTTCACTGATAAAAAAGTGCGCCTTTTCGTTTTCAAAATTTCAATTTAGAAATGTTTTTTAAAGCGATCCGGCAGCTCTGGTGCAAGTATCGATACCATTATGCGATAGCTTAATAAGCTTGTCGATAGCTTGACAGCTCGCTACGACTCATGCAAATGACTAAGAACCTGCCACACACACACATTGTACGTACACATTTGTGATCTACGCTGGACGACGACACTCATAGCTTTGATTTAAATTTTAGTGACGATAATTATAATTCAGACGAGCGTGCGCCTCTCTTGCCGAAAAGTCGTCTAAAATCGAGAGATTCGGGAGTACGGCAGAAAATAAGGCAGCTGACGTCTCAGCTGTTCGACGTGGAACAATTTTCGTACCAGAGATTAAAATCGACACAGGAGCGCGTGTCACACCAAAACAAATACACCAGTAGGAGCAGCAAGAAAACCATGTCAGCATCCTCATCAGCAGCAAATGCCGCGGCCGATGCTGCGGCAGCACTTTCAGGAAATTTGCAGTTGCCACCGCTGCGCACCTTGGACGACTTTGTGCTCGGGTCAGCACGTTTCCAGCTTCCAAACCTCAAGGACTTTGACAAGTGGGGCAATCGTGTGGTAAAAAACTTACTCTACTACCAAACCAATTACTTCCTACTCTTCTTGGCCATATATGCGTTGATGGTGGTTTTCAATCCGGTTAAGATCATTAGCGGTCTCTTGGTGCAGGCTATCATCATTGCCGTCATCTGGCAGTTCTTCAGTGGCAAATCTAAATCGAATTTTATCGCCAGCCGCCTAAGCGGTGGATTGGCCGCCCAACAAAATGCTCAACAAAAGTGGTACATTCTGGCCGGTGCTCTGCTCTCCTGTTACATCTTCTTGCACTGCATCAGCGCTGTGTTGCTGACCGCCTTCACCTTGCTGTTGCCCATATCGGTGACCTTTGTTCATGCATCGCTGCGACTGCGCAATATAAAGAACAAATTGACCAACACAATCGAAAGTTTTGGACCCACAACACCTATGGGCGTGCTCTTGGATGCCTTGAATGTTCGTGCGGATGCCATTCTTAACTAAAGGATAATTATTAAAGCGTTTGCATTACTGAAGTTTTACCCCCAATGTTGATCAATTATGAATGCTTTAGCTTTCAAAAACCGTATTACTCGATAATCGATTTGATCTTTTATTATTTTTACTATTTAATCATGAATTTGTTACAATTATCAATATAGTCTGCAATTTTGATTGTCAATAAAGTTGTCCAATAAAGTTTAAATGATAACTAATAGTGTGCATTGCTGATAAAAAGGATTAAAGAATTGACGTGCTGCGAATGCGTGTATATTTATAAATGTACAGCATATATTGGTTAACAGAAACAATTCCCCCATTTATGTATTCGATAATATATAGACCAAATACTTTGTATTATTTTTATTTAAATTTCCAGCATCTTTTGAACCTATACATATTTTTCCAGCATAGAATAGATAATCGTTGTTATCACCCATTCTTTAAAAAAATGGCAGGTAAATTGTTTATTTTTGTTCATGTTGATTGCACTGATAAGCACACCTTCTTAATCAGTCCACACCACACTATTTATTAATGATTGTAAAGTGTCAGACTTCGCGTTCATCCACACTTTCAGACGATCTCGTAGCTGCCATATCGTATTCATTCTAGAGAGTGGAGTCACGTGGCTCAGCAAAATGCTAGGCACTTTTGATTTAAGGTCACAGGATGGCACTTTTTCCACAAAATCGGGCGGACAGTAGGCCTCATCGTGTTGTTGCACAAAGTTATGCAGAACCACCACGGCCTTTACTATTTTCACTGCATTCGTTGGACTCATGGGTAGCGGCTTGGTGAGCACAGACCAGCGGGAAAATAGGACATCGAATGCTTTCCCGATGCTGCCTTCCAGCGCTTGGGATAGCAACTTGTTAAATTGTACTTGATCTCTGTTCAAATTCCCACCTGTGTAGGAAGTAATTAGATTCTCTCGCATGGGAAACGAAGCGTCAGCTATGTATGTATAGGCAGCGTTTGCAATGTCTGTTTCGTCTAATGGCTCCGCTGGCATTAGATCGCTCAATTGATGATTAAAGAGTTGTGTTGCAAAATCTTGTTGCCACGTCAGTTTATTAGCTTCAACAGTTGCTATGTCTATGCTGGTAAAGGCAAGATTTGTGTCGCAACTCGCGAGCAGCACTATTTCTTTTTGGCCTCTGTAAGACAGGTCCACTAGCTTACAGTCGACGGCGCCTAGACAATGCGGTACGTGCCACATCTGCTCATAGTTCTCGGCAATATTTGTATAAGCTTGTTCATTTGGTTGGGGCAAGAAAGCTGGCGCCAATATGTTCCAGAGCAGATCGCACGTTTCTTGGACAATTGCGCGCACTGTCGACGGACCCATTTTAAAAGCCTTGGATAGCTCCAGGACGCTCTCAGCATTGGCCAAATAACTGAAATGTGAATAAATTTGAAGTTATATAAAAATTCTATGAAGCCAAGTCGAATTTGCTTACATCAGCGTCAAAAACAGACGACACTCGGGAGCTATGGGTGTACGTATGGAATTTTTATTCAGCTGCTCACCCACTAGGCAGAACAGCATATCAAAAACCTGGGGCGTCATGCGCGTCCGATTTTTGAACTCGTCATGATTGTGCTGATAAATGCGCTCAAAGGTGGTGGCGAAGAGCCCATCTGCATCGCGACTTTGGTTCTCCTTCTTGACCCATATTTTGCGATTGTTTTGGGGTTGCCTGTTGGCAATTTTCCTTTTCCGTGCGGACCTTTGTGGTTGTTTGTGACTAGTTTCTGGCGGCGGTGGGGGCGATAAGACACGTCTGCACAATCGTTTGATTCTTCTAGTTTCTGATGGTAATTGCTCCAAGTTCTGCAGTGCGCTATATAGTAAGGGCACAATCTTTTGCAACCAACGCAGCTCAGCTAGCTCCATTGTTTATGTTAAATGCAGGTTTGTTTACATATGGCAGCCCTGGTTTGGCTAAGAGCAGTGCTAGAAAACTCCAAAAACACTCAACGGCTACGACTTAATAGAGTAATTTAAAAATTGGTTAAAGACCGAGAGAAACCATGAAACTGTTTGTTCGTTTGGGCAACTAGGTAATTGCCCAATAGTTCCTATGTCAGTCACTTAAGTTCAAGAATATTTTGTAGCTTATTACAAATTGTTTCCATATATAAAAATTAGATAACGTTCATTTCTTCTTAACTTTACACATGTAGTTTTACTGAGAGAGTTTTTCGTTGTTCAAAAAATTACAATATATTGCGGAAATGCAGAAGTAAGAAGAATTTTAAAATTTTTAGTTCCACAGACCGACATGGCTAATTTAATTCAGCTCGTCAAGCTGATAAAGAATGTGTACTTTTATTTTATTGCTTTATTCTTTGCGCTACAGCTACAAACTATCTATAGGCAGTATACAAGGTATACAGAGCTTGATACTTGATAAGCAAGAAAATAAAGAGCATTATTTTTTCTAGGGCATGGTGGCGGATGATTCAAAAAGTCTCGTAATATTATTTATTTTTACGGCACAATTGAACGCTGGTAACTGAAAACTATCCACTTGTTTGTTTATTATCCTTCAATTGCTTACAGATTTTGATAAGCAGAGCTAAGGAATTTGAGTAATCTATTTTTGTTTTTAAAAAGAGCAAAGAGCAGGCATGGATATACATAGTTACAGATTATCTCTTTTCTGAGACACTCTCTTCAACTGACTCTCTTATACTCTCCGACTCAATTTGAGTAAAATTTATGGAAGGCTCTTGTAATTTAAGAACGCTTGCAGCTGACTTCGGATCAGTTGTTTGTCAGTTATTTTGCTTAATGGACATGTCGCACTCCCTTGTCGAGATAGAACGTAGCGATTGGGCTCAGCTTAGGGATCTTTATGTCCATAAGCGAACTGAATCGGTCGGCTACCAGTGCCTGAAAAACTTCATCAGTTGGATAGATCAAGAGCCAAGTGAGAGCATTAAGTTGTTATCGTTGGACGGCGACTGGAAAACAGATGGAACTTTTATTATCGTTGTAAGTATAATGTGTACGAGTACATGAATATAGACATGCATGTGTGTGCTGCCTATGTACTTACTACATAGTACATACATACATATATAGTATACAGCATTAATTGCATTGTCATTGTCGTCTTTATCCGTACATTTTTCTTTTCTTCAAGGCAAATATTGGCGGCTGTTTGAAGCACGTTTATTTTAATACTTTGACTGAGAACTTGGAACGCCTTAAAATCGCACTGAATTGTTTGGAAGGGAAATCTGGGGACTATTTGCTTTTTGGGTACAGCGCACATCTTATACCTGCGCTGGAAAACTTCGCGAAAAGGTTGACAGGTAAACCATTATTACCGGGCGAACAGGAGGAGACCGTCTGGTATCATGCCAGCAAGAAATTAGTAGACAGTTTTACGATCAAGTAAGTCTGCATGTGCTTACACGTTTATGCTAGCACAACAGCTGGAAATCAATTCTTGAAATGTGAAAGAGAACCACTTGGCCGCGAATGGCGATGCCAGACCTCGCGATCACCAATTGTGCCTGCATTGATTTGCTGTTTGATCTCAGCATCAATACAATAATCATTCAATTCAGTTAAAGAAAAGAGTGAAGGATTATGCGATTTGGGAGAAGGAAGAAGTGATCAAATCTTATTTATAATTTAGCTGACCAGCATACTGATGTATGACCCAATTTAATTTTCCGACTACACTATTACATTAGCAATTATTAGAAATTTAAATGTTGCGATGTAAACGACCAAATATCTTTAAATTTCTTATATAAAAAGGTGTGTCTCAGAAATATCAATAGAATAACTTTAGCCAAACGCCATTTCACAGCTATAGCTATTTCAGTTACGAAGTCATCCAAGTTTTATTATTTAGTCTGTTTTTTTTTCACAATACGTACTTATTTGAATTCAATTTTTTACTCAAAAGATATTGCATAGAAAGTAAAGCTTGTTTACTTTAATGGCTTTTAATGTTCAAAAAACATTCACTTTTAGAACTTTTCCTCTCCCCGCTACAGAATTCAAGTCCATTCAAGTAATATATTCACAAGTCTTTACTTTACAAATTGGATCCAAATCGGTTGGTTTGAAGAGAAGCTATGTTTTAAATATTTAGGACATTTTTTTGATACATTGCAAATGTCAGATAACCAGTACCTATTTGTAGATAATTATTATTATGATTAGCTGCGAAACTCTTGGTTCTTTGAATTTAAGTGTTGACTAGCATACATAATTTGTAAGTGATTTCCAATTGTATCTCCCTATAAAGAGTTTCATTTTCAGCGTTCCGGAAGGTATTAAATTGGCCGATTTGGTCATTGAAAATGCTGAGCAGATAAATGAAATCTGGCCGCATCGTGCGCCTGGTTCTGTGGATTTTGTCAGGCGGCTAATACTTTATAATGTATCTGTGGGTGCCTTTGATGGGGCTGGAAACTTGATTGCCTGGTGTTTGAGGTAAGACAGAATGTTTAAAATATATTAAATACATATTTGATTTCGACCATTCACACATTTTAGGCTTCCACTTGGCTCGTTGGGATTGCTGCACGTTACAGATGGGCAGAAACGAAAGGGTCTAGGAAGCTTATTGGTGCGCTATATGTCGAAGAAACTTGCAGAATTGGGTGATGAGGCCTTGGCACCTGTGGTGGTCAAGAACGTTGCCTCGCGTAGTATGTTTGAAAAGTTGGGTTTCAGACAAATCGATAGTGTATATTGGAGTGCGGTTTAACAACATACTCACACATAACAATTACGTTATAGTATTTTACCAAATAAAAATATAGTTACTCTGTAAATAATCCCTAATGGAGCGTGTATATTTTTCAAATTACCTGAAATATTATTACGCCTATTTGTGGACCGCAAATATCGAACCAGCAGTCTAGTAAATATGTCTGGTATGTACTTCTTTGGGAAACCCAGACAATATTCATAAATTGGCGGCGACAACAAACTTCCCCAATAAATCCTCGTGCCGATGACGACCAATATTCAATTATTCAGTAACAAATATGCATATTGTTGCGAGCAAGTTCAATTACGTCACAGTTGGCCATTAAGACGTCGAGAGAGCACTTTCAAGTTGCTAAACATTTGGCCAAACAAGTCTGGATCAAAGAGCGCCTGCAGCATGGCAAATTTCTATACAGTTTGTATAACCGCAACATTATTAATCTATTGAATTCCCGCAGTTGTTCGTAGAACGAGCTTTTAGGAGATAACGACGTCAGCAAACAAAATACTATTCTCAGTCCATCGAAAAGCACACACCCTAGATAGATATCTAAGGCGGTAGTTATTGTTCAATTAGCAAACAATTTTGAAATTATATTAATAAATAATGCAGTGAGTCATTGTGTTTTAACAAATCTGGTTTAATGTGATAACTAAGTATTGAACTGTATTAGTAATGTTTTTTAGAAGAATACGACTTAAAAGTATTCACTCGAGTTCTGCAATTATATACCTGAAATCGAAAAAGTGGTTTATATTTTTTTTATAATATTTATGAAATACTAACGGCCCAGCACGAATATTTAATACTAATTTAAAAAACTATACATTTTTTTTGAGTTACTAAAAAAGAGTAAGATTATAAGGAACGTTCGAATATTATTATTTAAATGGTTTTTAAAAAAATTGTTTGTTCCAATTTTTGTGAAAAGATCATATTTACAAAACAAAAGTCATTAAATTGAATGAGTAATAGAGCTCCTGTAAATGATATTTGACGTTGTTTTATTTAAATTGCTCGGACCTACATTCTTTTCGTACGTCGATCCCTACTAACTCGATCATTTTTGTACATCTTGGGTTACATTATTATAGTAAAGTTTTGGTAGGCTAGTTTTTTTTTTTTACACACATATAGTATGTAATATAGCATATATCATATAGTATAGCTTTCCAACAGTGAAAGAATTCTGCAGTAGTTTCGGAGCCTTTTCAATTCAAGCAAACAAATAAACAATCTAATCTTTTCTCTTTATAATACTACTTAGTATAGGTAAAACGGCTTCTCTATTAAAAAAGATTAAGAATAAAATGTCAGAATATTAAAAGGTTTTAATTATTTTCATTAAATACAATTGTTTAACACTGCACAGTAAAATTGTCAACAATATTTAGTTCAACGTCTAATAATTATGAACAGCTTCGAAAATGATCATCCATTTAATTAACAATTTCGTTTTTTAAAGTAAAATTCAATGGGTTATCAAAAAAAAAAAAAAAAATGAAAAAGATCTGTTAAAACTAACAAACCTTATATAAGCACAAATAAAAGTAGGGTATCTGGCATAAATACAACAAAAGGTGAAGACAGCTTTGCAGGTGCTTCCCCAATTCTGCGAACATGCCTGATTAGAAATTCGATCATTATTGATAAGGGATAAGATGAAATGGAGAATATACAAACAAAGGTGATGTTCGAAAAAGAATTCATTACTTGTAAAATTGTCATTCATTGACACTGAAAACCATGTGATCTACAAGTATAACGAAAAGTCTTATTAATCCAAAAAGATAGTTACAAAAGGCATAAGATATAGAGTAATACCTGATTGGCAGATCGTGACAACTATTGTACAACAAGAGAGCTGGGGATAACCCCGAGTCATGTAAAAGCCTTGCAATGAGTCGGCGGGCGATTCTCCATTCTAGCAACAATAATAACAATACTTTGTACAACAAAAGCGAACAACTGGAGCTGATGTCATGAGTGTGAGAGTGTGTGAGTGCGCGGCTTCAAGCTGGGCTCATCTCAGAGTCGGACTTGGCGGCTCTGATAACGAGTTTCGCACAACCGGGGCGACTATTCGTAAAATTGAAGCGCGCCGATAGCTGCAGGTTCAGTTTGAAAGCACCACCGAAGCGAAGTGAACGAGCACCGCGATTCGCGCATAACACCAATCGCTATTTAATTTATTCAGTACATACATACGTATGTGGCTATGTATGTACACACAATCGTATATGTATAGTACCTCATATATAGCTGCTCGATTAAACTAATCACAAGAGACGAAATATAGTAATAACCGCATAACCAACAAAACACATTAATTGAAAAGTGAATTTAATTTTGTCACGAAATGTCGCGAATTTTGTACGCTTTGGTGGCCATTCTGGGGCTGACCGCTCTCGTGGAGATTTGCGGTAGCTGTAGCCTTATTCGGGACCACATACGCAGTGAAGCGAATCAGGCTCTGGTTGAGAGCTACAATCAACCACAGCGATCACAGAATGATGCTGCAGCACCACCGCCTGTTTTCGCACCGCTGCCACCATCAGCTGCTCCTGCCCCTGCCCCTGAACCTCAGGCGATAACTGCTGCTGGCTTCGGCCTCGGTCTCGGCACTGATAACGTCGATCTGCGGGCTTCGGACGCGATCGCACGCAATGTTTTAAATTTCGCCAACTCACTGGGCCAACATTTGAGCACCACATATAGGAAGACCGAGGTGTTCTCCCCCCTCAGTGTGATGTCTGCCCTGGCCCTACTACTCGCTGGCTCGAATGGTAAAAGCTATGAGCAGCTTTCGCAAGTGTTTGGACTTAACGATCAGGAGCTGCAATCCAATTCCACCAAGCTGCATGAGCAATTCGGCTTGCTACTCAAGGATGTGCAGCAACCGACCCTGGAAATGGTTTCGCCTCAGCGACGTCTAGACCCCTGGCGTTACACCAAGGCCGGCAATATGCGCAGCAATCGACGCTCTGCGAATCGGCCCTCCGGTCATGCCATCCATTTGGCCAATGGCTTGTTCACACAGTTGGGCTACACCCTGAATCCGGACTACAGGTGAGAGCAGCACAGGTGGAATTATCTAAACACACCTACTACATACATACATAGTTGTATGTATGTACAGCAGAGATTCACAATTAAATAGAGCTCAGGTGCAGCGTAAAGCTGTTAATCAGCTCGAACTGGAAATACCATTCATTAGTCTGATCGTTCACACGTTTACGTTTCGCTTCGCGATTGTCATAAGTGCATATTTCTACCCTTTCGGGAGAAGAGTACATTGAGCTTTTCCTACTGGTAGTGGGGCCACACAATCAAAATACACTCTATTGAAATGTCTATCACAAATACTCTAAAGTGTTATGAAGAATCCCCAACTAGGAGTCCTCAACAATTCAGCATAATTTAACTATGGATTACAGGGGGTTTGAATATCGGTTCCTCCTTCTCTAGATAGATGTATGTACTTGTATTACGATTCAAGTTTCTACCTCGGATCTACCTCGAATTCTTTCAATGGATATTTTCCCGCATCGGTTATGGTTTTATTGTCTACATTTCCAGGGTTTGTAATCAAAAAATAATGGTAGAAATAAATAGAAATAGGTAACAAGATATGCTCTGAATAATTTTTAAATCTGAAGAGGCAGCATATAGTAGTTTAGTAGTTCTAAGCGTATACAGATTTCGACTCGAACAACTCAATTTCACGTGCATACCAGTTATTTATTTTTAAGCTGATACTTATGCTTTTTTAATTGCAGAAATGTCATTACAAATATATACCGCTCGGAACTGCAGCCGTTGGACTTCCAGACCAAGCCTGCACAGTCACGCCTCATCATCAACGATTGGGTGGAGCAGAAGACCTTGGGCAAGATCCCGAATATCATTGCCAGTGAAGTGTCTCAAGCCACACGTGTGATCATGGCCAATGCATTGTATTTTAAGGGCTTCTGGGAGCAGGATTTCATTGACTCAGCCACCAAGCTGGACAACTTCTATCCGAATGGCGAGTCGGAGGCGCCGGTGCGCGTCCAACTGATGGGCACTGGTGGCACCTTCCCCTACTATGAAGATCCCCAACTGAATTGCCGCATTATTGGAATGCCCTATCGTGGGAATCTTAGTACCATGTACGTCATACAGCCACATCAGTCGACCGCGTCACGTCTTCAGCAGTTGCAACAGAATTTGAATGCAGACAGAATTGAGGAAATGATCTCGAAAATGACCAGACGCTCGGCTCTATTGGCATTCCCTAAAATGCACATAGTCGAGTCCATCAATATGAAGGAATTGCTTAGGCGCATGGGCATCTCCAGTATTTTCAGTGAGTTGGAAAGCGACTTGTCGCTGATTGCAGAGCCGGCGTCCAGGCCTGGTCAGAGCGACGGCACAGATCGTCCATTTGTGTTCTCCCCACGTAGCAGCTTCGGCAAGAGCGCAGACAGCCTGCAAAACCTTGATGACCAGCGATCAGTGACACGCCAAAATAGTGTACGCCAGTCGAATATGTTCGTCGACGAAATTGTACACAAGGTTGACTTTGAGGTCAACGAACAGGGCACTGAGGCAGCCGCCGCTACAATCACATACCTGAACAAATCTGGGCCGGATGTGCTTTTCCGCGCCGATGCTCCATTTATATTGCTACTACGCCATGATGCCACAAAACTTGTGCTCTTCTATGGCATCATCAATGAGCCGCCAGTGTCTAAATAAGCATTAAGACTTAGCTACTAAGATATGTATGTAGTACGTTTCGTTGACATTTAAGTGATTAAGTCTTGAGGACTTTACTCTAAAATATATAATAAATTAATCTTAAATTAAATTAAAGCTGCCTTTCAAATGAAGGAAAATTAAAATTGTTTCTTTAGAATTCAATTCAAATTGCCGACCACCTACTGTAGTCCTGTAAGTCATTATTTAAAAGAAGGTCAGTAGGTATTACTCGCAACTAGCAAATTTCTCGCAGTTTTTTATTTATTTCCTTTCAATTGAAATAACTTATGCGAGGGTTTTTTATTAGAGCAACAATTATGGATTTTATAAGATTACAATGTAATGAATATAATAATTAAATGCCATCAAAAAGTGTTCAGTTTGGTTCCAATAGCAACACATAACAAATTAAAATCAAACTCACACAAGTAGTTTCGTTAAATTACAAAACTTGATTAGGCGCTACCATTTTGAGATTTTTCAGCACTGTAACATTGAAACAGTGCTGCCAAGTCGATAAAATCAAAAACATATGTATTCACATATGTGTCACTGTTTTTATTGCCGCAGATAATTCTTATTGCAACTGTAAATTTTTGCATTTAATAGTTGTAGTTCGTAAAATGAGTAAGTAGCTGCGACAAATTTATTTGTATGCTGAAATTAAAATAAATGCCGTGTGATAGGCTTTTTGCCCGATTCGGACAGCGAGGATGAGCTGCCACCCGGCTGGGAGGAACGTTCCACAGATGATGGCGTTGTTTGTTATATTAAGTAGGTACATCAACAATTTGCAAATGCTTACATACTTACGTACTTTATTTATTCTAGTCAACAGAGCAGGCTCTCACAGTGGACACATCCCCGCACTGGACGTCCCAAACGTATAACCGGCGAGCTGCCCATTGCCTGGGAAAAATACTACGATGAACAAACAAAGAGGACCATGTTTTACAATAAAGAGACGCAACAGCGCACAAATGCTGACCCTCGTTTGGCCTTTGCAGTGGAGGAGCCGCCCTTAACTGCGGCAGATGTGCGTTAGCGTCTCAAAAATTTCAGAAATGTGTTCATCTTTATAATCTCAATGTTCTTGCTAGGTGCGACAACGTTTCGATTCTTGCACCACCGCATTGCAGGTGCTGCATGGTAAGGATTTGCATGGCCGCCTTGCGATCATTACAGGAGCCAATTCAGGCATTGGTTTCGAGACAGCACGTTCTCTGGCTCTGCACGGTTGTGAGATAATCTTTGCGTGCCGCAATCAGGAAGCCACTGAAGTGGCTATAGATCGTATTGCCCAGGAGCGGCCGGCGGCACGTTCTAGATGTCGCTTTTTAGCGTTAGACTTGGGCTGTTTAGAGGACGTGCAAGAATTTGCCGAGGAAATAAAGCGCAGTGTTAAGTGAGTGGATTGTATAGTTTTATAAAGCCGTAGCTCTCTGCCATATGTCGCATTGATTTTATAAAGTACCACAATGTTATTCTGAGATACCAGAAGTAATTTAAAATGTTCACCTAGACGAACTTAAAAAAAAATCCATTATAATTGTACATCCTACCTTTTAGAGTTCTAAATTCTTAAATAACAAAAGCTCTAGATTAGTAATCAGTACAGAAAAAGCAAAAGTGTTCCTTCAGCAGAAACTTTCCTAACTTAATATTTCATTTTCTTTGCAGCCATATCGACTACTTGATTCTTAATGCCGGAGTCTTTGCTCTGCCTTACACCCAGACTGTAGATGGTCTGGAGACCACATTCCAAGTGTCTCATCTCTCCCACTTTCATTTGACAATGCAGCTGGAAGCGTTGTTCGATCACAGGTCCCGAATTGTTGTGGTCTCTTCGGAATCGCACAGGTGAGTGCTGGCAGCTGTTTTTAACCACCTCTACATTATTATTAAGATATGGAGAAGGAAAGTCTCACGCAAGAGAATGAAAAAACAATTTATGCTCACAAGAGGTAAAATGTAGCTCCACCTCCTTTAGGTAAGCAGTTCTCTAGACGAGGAATGCATAACTTGGTCAGCGTTTAATGTTGACGATGCTTGCTCCAACTTCTGGCTAAGTCACATTAAAAATGTCCTTCCAGCATTTTGCCTAGGCCATAAGATCGGTGTAGCCCTTATGGCGGCAATTTTGTGCCCTGTTGGCTAGGTTCTGGTCATTTAGGAATGCCAGGATTTTGTAATTGGACAGGTCAGGGGAAGTAATCCCTAATGTGGTGGGATCTGGAAAGCTTCTATGACCTATGAAAAGCATCTAATCAGCTCTTGCCACGCCACGGTATCCATGATCGCCCCCTTTAACTTGTCTGTGTTCAGATGGAAATGATGCTTGACGCATAAGACCACTGGACTGTAGGATGGTTTCATCGGCTTGAAATGCTTATTTGCCGTCAGAGCGGGCCGCCTTTTCCTTGAATGTCCCTTTGGCTGTCTGAAACAGTTTCTTTCTCCGAGTTAAATGGTTCATCTCGATATATTAGCATGGATTCGGTTGGACAATCAGATGACCTTACATATGACGATCCCGACAAAAGATCGGACGATGTCTCCAGGGTTCCATATGAAATCCCCCAAGTGAACTGGAAAGGCGTAGTCCGTGTGCTGTGGATAGAACTGGACATCGATAGGTGTCCACAGTCCGCATAGTTGTAACCAAGCATCCCCTCGGCTACCATTATCCAGCGCTCAGCGCAGTCATGACCGTGTCGAGGGCCATACTTCCAGCAGTGCATATCGTTACGGCGCTCGCACACTATTCCCCCGATTTACCTGTTGCCTGACGGCTAACGCATAAAGCTTATGATAATGCTGTTGTATTTTTTTCATGTTTTGTTTTGTTCGTGCGCCTGCAGTCGCTTGTTTAGTTTGACACTATTTATTATTTTTTCGCCAAGTTGATTGCACTTTTATGCCTACGCTATTGGACTTTGGACCTGAGCCGGTTGCGGTCTAAGTTGGCGTCGCGGCCAACTATTTATAGTATGTAGTTTCGCTTGCCACAGATATGCATGTTAGTATGTATCTATCTGCAAAATATTTGCATACATATCTTTCAAATATTTCCGAGTGTTTGCCATTTTTTTTATCGTTGCTTAGTGTAAAGTGGAAGGGATTTTGTTTTTTGTTTATTATTTTTTGAAGGCAAAACATTATCAAAGCTTAGCTTTAAACATTTCATCGTTGCTGCTTTTTGTTGTTTTGTTTGTATGAACATACGTATGTATGTACATACATGTTTGTAACTGCGTTGTTTACAAATAAATTGCGCACTTCAAAGCTCTGATTACATTATCGCCAACGCAGCTGCTGTCACACACAAACGCAGAGACACACACATACGCACAATCAGACGAATTTTCAAGCCACAACGCGTACTCACGTGCAAGGCACATGCACAGTGGTACAAATTAAGTTTATATGGCGCTTTAATAGTTGCTCACCTGTATTCTAGATATTGCTGTGGAATCATAAAGCTCATTTCTTGCGAAAATTTTTTTTAAATATAGTAAAAGTACATATAGTAATATATATTAACAACGCAGCCATTTGATCTTTATATTTGTGGAATAGTAACTTCTTTAATACTTTGGTTACGTTAAAATTCAGTAAAAAAAACTAATATTGGTACGCATACATATATTTTATTTTTATTTATTTATTTATAAGCTTATCGTAGCGTTGCCAGATTACTTTTAAGTTATTATGCTAGTCATTAAATTTATTATTTTAATTTAATTGAGTTAATTATTAATTTAATTAATTTTATTTTTATTCTTTTATTTTCTTTCTTATATTTATATGTTTCTTTATTCTGATATATAATAAGATAAAATAATCTTATTATATATCAGCCAGGCTTTTACTTTAATTTGTATTAAAATGTTAAAGAAATTTTAGGAAATATTTTTAATTTAGCGCTAGCTTTTATTAAAATATAAATGAAATGATAAATGAATCAGAATGATCAATTGCTTTATATTTCGATAGCAGAGTCAATATTGAAGCTCTGCAAAAATATTTAATAAGGTTATGCAAATTTGTATAAGCCCTGAACGGAACTAATGGAGTTTTTTTGTAATAATTGTTTCGCGCTTAAATTAGGAGACTTAAAGAGTTTGGAAACAAAAATGTTCATCAGTTGTAGTTTCCCTTAGTTTTGTTAGGATGATCACACTGTGCCTATGTTGAGTTCGTGTACAACAATAAATCATGAAACTCGCGTGAATCGACGGAAGAAGCAAAAACGCAATTGAGTTGAAGTTGTTGGTGGTAGTTGTTGCTGTTGTTGTTGTTGTTGGTGGTATGTGGTGTCTGTCTTTCTGCCAAGCGAGAGACCATTCGCTGCGTTCGTTGCTTGTCTCACGTACAACAGTTTTTGGTTTCCTTTTATGTTTATTTTATTTTTTGCTTCTCTGTTGTATCTCGTGCTGCCTCGTTGGTGGTGCATTGAAAAAGTCGCGTGCGCCACTGCTGGCGTACTCGCTGCCAGTCATGTATGCCAGAGTCAAGCATCATCGTAATGTGGATAGATACAAATGCGTTCGTGATTAATGGCGTTGGCGCTGATTTTCAATTGAGGTCAGCAATACAATCACAAACACACACACACACACAAATAATACACATTTGTTAATTGTGCTTAAAAGCGACGCGTACTGCCAGAGATTCAATTGCTGGCCATTGCGTCCTACCACACAACAACAATTTCTGAGCAATTACAAGATTGCTGCTGGCTTGCCTGCCACTCAAATATGCAAATGCAATCTATTTTTGAAGTCGTCGCAAACAACAAACAACTAAACAAATCCAAAGTCCAAGTAACGGCTTTACCGGCTTGCGCATGCGCTACACATTTTGTTATTAATTGACTGTTTTATTTCTTTATTTTAATGCACTTTAATGCCTTGTGTTCTTCTTATTGAGAAGGCGCCTTAGACATTGGCATTGCCTAGACTTGAATGCTCCATTATTGCATCTCATTAACGTTCATTGAACGCCCGCGCCCTGCAAACAAGCACAACAATGCCGGGTGCGCCAATCAAGACTCGTTTGAGTTTTGTTGCGAGGGGCAAAGTCCAAATTGGGGCTGACTGAATGAATGATAAACATACACATACATGTACATATGTACATACATACATACTTATGTATGTATATATAAGCCGGCTTTGTAAATAAACAAAGATGTAAATGAGCCAAAAAACAATTGCGTCTTAATCGATGTGTTGGGAATTCTGATTCAATAAATTTGTAAACAAATATGAGAAACGTTTTTACTTTTTCATTTAATAAAAATTCAAAAGCAGTATAATTGTTGGATATCTTTAATCTTTTTGAAATGTTTTAGAGATGGTTTAAGTTTTTACAGAGAAAGATGTAAATTTGAAATTTCGATATGTTGTATTGCCACAGATTCGCCAGCCTGCCCACGGAAAATCTAACGCTGCAACATTTGTCGCCACCGGCGGAGAAATATTGGAGCATGATGGCCTACAACAATGCCAAACTGTGTAATGTGCTTTTCGCTCAGGAACTGGCGCTTGTAAGTGCTGCTCCCTCCATTAACCTACATACACAAACAGATGAATAGTTTCACTTTCATTTGCTCCTTTCCCATCAATACTTTTAGCGCTGGAAGAAACGCGGCATTTCTGTCTTCGCTCTACATCCCGGTAATATGGTTTCCTCACAATTGCAGCGCAACTATTGGTTCTATAGACTGCTCTTTGCCATCGCACGTCCCTTTACCAAATCGCTGGTGAGTTGCAGGCACTTTAACAGACTTTCATAAATTATTTTTGTCCATATCCTGACAACAGCAACAAGCGGCAGCCACAACTGTCTATTGCGCCACTGCCAATGAGTTGACGGCATTAACGGGACTTTATTTCAATAACTGCTATTTCTGTGAGCCGAGCAAACTGTCCAGAAGTGCGCAACTTCAGCAACAATTGTGGCAACTAAGCGAAAGTCTTACGGAAACGATCCTGATACCAACCAGACAAGGCAAATAAAATGTTTTTTGTTTTTTAATAAAATAATTTATACAGGTGTATGTCTATTTAAAGAGCCCTAAATACATATTTAAGTTTCGAGTATACATACATAGTGTGTTCTTAATTTTGTTGCTTAAACTACATTTTTATAAAAAGCCTAACTACAGTCTCTACCACGAGTTACAAGTGTTTGGGTTGACTAGAAATCTGTGACTCGTCCTTTGCGCTCCCAGTCGCCATAGCGTGTGGGCTCTGGACCAGCGGGACCACCAATTTCTCCAGTATGCGGGTTGACATTGTTGGGCCACGGCTTCAGAGGCTCCTGCTCCTGGAAGGGATGACGAGAGAATTCATCCAACTTGCCCAGCGGTGTTTTGGCGCGCAGTTTTTTTTGGAAAGCCATCAGCTTTTCGGTGCGTGTCTTGGGCTCCTTCACCTCAACCACTAGAGGGTCATCTTTGGTCAAGGCGCGCATTGTACTGCTCGTTGTGTAGTAGCTCACTAAATTGCAAAGGATTTTGTTAGTTAGTTGAAAGATCACACACACGAACACACACACACAAACACACCTTGCTTGGTGACCTGTGGCCAGGTACGCATGGATTGTTTGGCCAATGATTGCATTTTGTCAATGTCTGAATCTTTTGCACGATATTAAAAAGTAATGTTCTTGATGTTGGTATTTCACAATCAGTTCCACGGCTGATTACGTGTTGTCAGTTGCTCGGTTAAAACGCGTTTGCATTTATTGCCGCTGCGTTCGTTGTTTTTATAGGCGCGCTGTCGACTGCGACCACTTTATGCTGCCACCAAATGTTGGATTTGTAACGGCAGCTTCGTGTACCATTAAAGATTTCGTTTTTCTTTTGTCGGCGGCAATTACGTCCAGTTCTGCACAAGTGTGACCGTTTCACATGTAAGCTATAAATGCTACTGAATATGACAAAGTGGCAGCACTGGCAGGTGCTACACTTTTTTCCAAATTTGGCAGGGTCGTTGAAAAGCTATGTTTGGTTTGTGTCATTGCTAAGCACAGCAAATGAAAAAGAAGCATCATAAAAAAGCTCTTCCATTTCCAAAACTGTAACTGAAAGGGAGCATGTTTTTAATTGAATTTAGCCTTATCAGCCGTTTTTTAATAACATCGATTTCCTTGCTGATGTAATTTCATAAATTACATTATTTATTGCATTCTTTTATTATTGGTATCTAAATGACGAGAAACGAGTTTCGTTCCGCTTGATCGCGCACTCACACATGCTCCAGATAAGAAAATATGGCATGTCTGTACATAATATGTATACGTCTTTTGTCAAATTTGCTTATAAGGCACGGAATGGAAGCTACTCAAGTGTGTCAACGTCATTACAACAAAAACAACAACATGAGCTGGCAAGAACACAATCAGTCGTATTGAGGGCATTTATACATAATTGGCATGGGTAGCATCACTTATAAATGCGGGCGTTGTAGCCCTGGTTGAGGTGCTCTGTCGTTCTGCAATTTGAAGCGCATGTTGCCCGTCAGTTTAAAGTGCGCGTTCGCCTTAAATGTGACTTGGTCAGGAGAGATTTAAAAATCGCGAGTGAAAATTAAGCAGAGAAATTATGGCTGCAGAATCCGAATCAGTGGCGAATCTATTACCAATCGCTTATTGTAATAAATGTGCCAAATTATAGGCAAGAAGCGTTTTTAACAAATCTACATCTACTGTGTTTTTAAAAAAATGCAACACTTGACAACACTTGATACTTCGTAGACTATAAATAAGCAATATCATATGAATGACAATTTATTTAAAATAATGCCAAGTTTAAAATGTAATTTGTCGCTTTGCGATCTGCGATGAATTTTGAATTTCTTCATTTACGTCTTTAGTAAACCCCTCCATACAGTAGTAATCTCTGTATTCATATATTCACAAATACATTTTCACTGAACACAAAAAAAAAATATATATATAAAGAGTTGAAAAAGGGTTAACGTACGAATAACTTCAATTGTTTTTAAAAATTGGGTCATTTTGAACCAAAAATATCAGGATTCGTTTGCTTATGTTTAAACAATCACCATATACTTGTTGCTTTTTAAAACCACTTAATAAATTGGCTGCTCCGTTTATTGTACTACTTAGTAGACAACAGTTTCGAATTGATTGTATTAATTATATATTAATATGATATAGTTTGAAGTGTAGCTAATTAAAAAAAACAAACAACTATATATAAAAAGTACACAAAGGAATGAAAAAATGTAAGTCAATCGTTTTTCTCAAATCGAATTAGTGTGTAGTACAAAATTGCGATTGGAACTAAATAATGTTAATGATGTATTGGTGAAGAGTCGCAGTTAAAAGAGAGAGAGAGGGAGAGAGAGACAGACGCTGGGCAGAATGAACAGTGCAGGTCGCAACTGATTTCAAAGCGAAGTTTATTTTTTATACGCATAGTTCTCTTTTATTCCTTATATTTATTATCTTATATGAAGAAGGCTATATTACAAGCTATATTTGATTGAGTTGCCCATTTTATTCTTTTAAAAGAAAGAAATTTGCTTGCCTTAAAGAAAATGTCTTAACTAACTGCGCCATTTTGTTTACAGTGTAGCTTATGGAGAACTTAAACTGGCGAAAACTAGATCTAATCGATAATTGCAGTTCGGGAATGCACTGCTTAGATTTATGATGAACTGCTTGAATTTTCAAGGGTTTTGGTTCACAGCCTTTTGAAACGAATTTGAAACTAGTTTAATTATCAATTTAATCAATTAATCAATATGCAAGTCCTAAACAAACTGATTAAAGCAAAGCACCTTCTTCGAGTAAATACATATATACATCTTTTCAATATGTTCAGCTTATGTGCGCAAACATAATTTGGTTGATTTAAAAAAATTAATAAGTGACCTCCTGCAATGAACATGAAATTATTTCATACGCACCACATGTAATTGCATTCTTTTCAAACAAATGAAAATAAAAACGCCAGTCAATTGAATGGATGATAACAAAGAGAATACAGAAAATGTGAAATTCAAAAAGAAAACAAACAAACAAACAAACACCACACGCTTTGTATAAACAAATGCAGATGTCATGCTGAGCTCACCGGAAACGGAAACAAAGCAGCAGTGGCATTAAAAATGTCAGCCATTGCATTGCAATGCGGTCGCTCGCACACAAGGCCTTTCAGCCGAACAGCAGTGCTATATAAAATATCAATCATTGCCATCGCCATCGCCATCATCAGCATTATATTATCATTGTCATTATTATCATTATTATGCAGAGGCCGATTATAGTGTGCATGACGCGCGATGGTTTGCTTAATTGATTTTATGTTTAAAATGTGAAAGAAAGAAATAATTACGTGCCGACTCAACGCAACTGCAATCGGATCGGATGTGGCCTACAGGATGCTAATTAGTGACATAAATTATCGAATCTGTACGCTTTTGCTTTTTCTGCCTAAGCCAGCATCGCTTCTCCCCAAATTATTCACATCAAAAAGAAATCCCAAATGAACAAAAATCATTTTTAATTTATGAATTTGGTTTTTGCAGTCAATCGATAATGCACTGATAATTGGATTGTCGCTTAAAGACCAAATTGCAGTTAGCAACTAGTGCTGTGGATAAAGTCTTATATTTCATATATATTTTTCAGCTTGATCTTTTTAACAATAAAGCAATTTTAATTCTAGTATAATAAGGATAACGGATTCCTTCTTTTTTCTTAAAACTACTCGATTCATTTTGATAAGTTTATCAACAAGAACAATTTAAAATGGTCTTTGCTAAAAGCAAACACTCCTGCAGTAGAATTTTGAAAAGCTAAGAATTTAAGAGAGATTAAAAAGCGATGATCTTAATAGGAAATTTGATTTAAAAAACAGTTTTTGAATTGAGTTGTGGGTCAGAAGGCATAGATATTTAAAATGGCTTCTTGGACTGCTACAAAATGAGTTGTATTTTTGATTTTTAATGCGATGCCAGTTCAAAATTCAAATCAGAACTTCAAAGCACGAATTGGTTGAAATTGTACGTTAAATATTTGCAGGGCTTACTGATCTCTGAACTGAATTAATTTTTAATTATAGAACTAGAGGTTTTACTTTTGTAACGTTAACTTTTTTTTCTGTTATAAATTGGGTTAAGGAAGAACGTTTCTCATAAATGTTTTGGTTCTTAGCTGCTGAAAACGTGATCAATAGATTTTCGCAGTTCAATGATTTTCTTTGTAACCCCAAAAATTAGGTAATTTAGCGTTGTTCTGTTGGACAGTAACTCCTTCTTTATAGGCCCATTTTGGTCGTGAGTTTCAAAAAGTATAATTTTTGACAGAAGAGTTTGCAATTGAGTGTTTGGCTATAGAAGATGCTCCTGATACACGACTCTCACCAAAGCTACAACAAAACCATGCTTGCTGTTAGTCCTGGTTTGCATACCTTTTGAAGTAGCTCAGTAAGTTTTGACCAGGATCGCTAACGGAATATATTGTCGTAATTGGTAAATTTTTTAAATCACTGATTTATTTTAGCGTATCTCTATTAGCCTCCGATGTATGAAGACAATGTTTAGCGTTTTCAAAATTGTATTAAATTTGGTTAAATAGTTAATTATTTATACCTTTGATATTATAATAATAATATTTTATGTTTGAAAAACAACCGACACCAAAAAGATTGAAAGTAACATTGAAGTATTTATGAATGTAAAGATAGATTCAATAACTAATGTTCCATCAAAGTCAAATACTAGCACCTTATTAAAAGAATAATATTCGTTTAAGTCACTCACTAAAATAAGTAAAACAAGACAGGAATAGTTGGTTTGCATCCAGAATTGATTGCTCCATTTTCATTCGTCACACGTTTTCTTTTTTCTTTCTTTCTGATGTGCAGCACTTCGCAATTTTGCACCGTTTAGTATGACTGTAAAATTAATGCCACTTTATATTTTATGGCGACAAAATGGTACAAAAAACATAGCTGGTTAGAGTCGTACACAGCCGACTGTTGCATACCCAGTAATTCTTAAAATCATAGGTAAATAAATATATTTTAATTAGGTATTCATTTGCCTTTACTCCAACGATATCATATTAATTAAATTATTTATTTTTATTTATATAATGCTAGCTTAAAATTAATATCTTAAAACTAACAGAAGTGATAATTATACATTTCACAACAAAGCAAGAGTTCACAGTTTCTTTTGGTATGGACTTGGATAAAGAGCAATCGTCCTTGAAATCGAAAAGGTAATTTGTAAAATATATACAATTAGGTGAGTAGTATGCAATTTCTTTCGGGATGACAATACTTTTATTTCCTTTTATTTTAAAACTAAAATATATTAATTTTTAAAAAAGATATTAAAAATGTTGTATAAGCTGTGAGACTGTGGTGTACTGCAGGTATAATCTAAAACCCTCTGAATGCGATATTTAAATCCCAAACTTTTTAAGAGCCTTTTACTATTTGGGTGCAGGGTATCCAATAACAGTGCTCGTCCATTTGAGTTAATGGGTCGTGTGCTTGCACTGTTGTTGCTGTTCTTGTTATTGTTATTATATGTGTACAATATTTATGTTTGTTGCTGTCTGTCTAGCACGCCCCACATGCTCTTATTTGATCATTTATGAAAATATTAAAGGGATATTTATTTATATTTATGCTGCAGAACGTAAAAGACACGAGCAAATAAATATTTAAAATAATAAATGAAACGCATTATAAGCAGCGCCTCTGCATATGCAACGATTTTTTCATAATTGTCGGAATGGTCTGTATATTTGGCAGTGTGTGTGTGTGTGTGTGTATGCCTCTGTGTATGTGTGTGCGTGCTTGTTCATTGTTTGTCCATAATTTGCAGTTTATTTATTTCATTTGAAAATAATTTCGCATTCTGCTTTTATTTGTCGTTGCAAAATTTATGCGCCTATGACAGAAAGCGGTTGCTGGCACCATTTTTAAAAAAGGGGACCTTCCTTTTTCGTCGCTTTTGTCGTCGTCGACTCTTCCTGTTTTTGTTTTGCCTGCGCCTGATTGTGTGCGAGCGTGTAAGGATGCAGCAGGGGGAGGTGGAAAGGTGCCGTTCGTGACTCGCTTACTTGCTCGCTCGCTCGCTTGCGTTTTAAAGTGCAATTTTATGAAGCGTTAAAAGCATATTACGTATACGTACCGTAGCACAATGAATGCATGCACATGCACACACACACACACACACACACACTCCCTCACCCACACATACATATACCCACTAGCATGCCATGGATTTAGTTATTGTTGATTTGCAGATTTGACAATTTATTGAAGCAGAAAATTCGCAATTTTACAAATTTATCGTCGTGACGCTGCAATTGCCTGTGAAATGGTTCAAGTGGATAGTGTTGTAAAGTGGCTTTAGTAGAGAGTAAGTGGAGGAAGACGCCGCTACGACATTGTGCGCATTTATTAGTGGCTTCCACAGTCTCCAATTTCATTAACTTTACGTGGCCGTTGGCATCATTTTTATTGCAGCTTGCTTCACTTGACAGCGCCATATGTGCGCTTACCAACACTGGTCGCCAAGCGACAGAAAAACTAATTGGAAAGCACATGGCAGGCAGGCAGCATCCATGTCAGGCAAGTTTGTATAGTCAGACATCAGTACAACGAACAGCAATTTTAAACATGTCTTAAGATTGATATAAAGAATTCATAATAATGGCTTTATATTCCTCTTGAAAAATAAGAAATTTCTCATTTCGGTGATGGTCCTAACTGCTGAAATGAACTAATTGTTATTGAAAACAGTTTCAATATTTTTGTGTTGGCAAGATACATTTTCTAAGATTTACTTAATTTTCAATCCCATATCTGATACTTCCTAGTATCAGATATCGTTTTATAGTTTTTGTATATAATTAATAGGCGTAGGAAGCTGTATTTTTTAAAGATACCAATTAATTTAATTAACTTATTTTTAAGCAATAAAATAAGTAGCTGCATTAAAAAGTAACTTTAATAAGCCCGCGATCTTTGCAATTGTAATTTAAATTAGGAATAAGTTATTCATTCATATTAGCAATAATTGTATATTATATGCCTATACAAATATTATACAATTCTTTTCGTGTAGGCTTTTAAAATCTTCCGAATTTCAACGCTACTAAATATTTGCTAAATCTTTGTCAACTTCTTTTGTCACTTTCTTGTTTTCTGTAATAATAACAATTTCTATAATTAATAACATAATATTTAACTCGATTGTGAATATAATCTAGTTAGCATATCCTACTTGCGTAATTCATGTATTTGGCTCCAATTAAGACCTTCCAGATTATACATAATAATTGGTATCAGAATATTTCAGTTTAATTTAAATCTTAAATTTTTAAACTGGTGGCGTTGATCAAATTTTCTGGGAAGGTCTAGCAGTTTCAAATAGAAAAAAAAGATGTACCGATAAAATAAGAAGACAATAACAATAGTTCCAAGCGCAACCAATATCAAATATATGGAGTAGTATTAAGTTAAAGAGTAAACAACAATAAAAATGTATTGCCTTTATCTAAAGGCGTTTCATAACATCTGGAATCATAACGCTTGGTCGCAAACTAGTGAGCAATAGGAGATCAGCTGAATAATGTGTGAGGGTGAAGACACCAGAGAATAGAATGCAGCCTCATGCAACCCCTACTCACAGGTTAATGCTTGGTAGCAACAAATGCCAAGAAGCTGAACGTCACATAAAGGCAGGAAATTCAACAAACTAGAAAACCTCTCTTCTGTCACTGCCCAACAATGGCCTTGTTTCAAGGAGAGGCGCAGCAGGATGCAAAGTGGATTATTGAACTATTTTCAAAGCGGATCTCTGGGACCGATTCTATAAAAATACCAACAGGTTTGTTTAACATTCTGCCGCTGACCGAATAATTTTAAGCTGGTAGATGCTGGCGTGCAAACAAACTGGCAGTACTATCGACTTTTTAGCCTTTTTCAAGTCCTATATATACAGATTAGTTTAGCAGATACCAACCAGTCACATTTGTGTACATATTTAAAATAAATTGTAATCACGCTATTTATTGTGCCGATTTCGTTATAGGAAGGTTTGTCTGCTAAACTAGTTTGCACAACGTTTTACTACATAAACGCTCTAATATTGTGGGAGTTGTTGCGTCCCTCAGCACTGCAGCCATTTTAGAGTCTGCATTGAAATCTGATAATATGGCCATTTGGCTAGCAATTGAACGAACGGTTAGATGCATAACAGGGCATTTGGTTTAATTGCTTTTTCACATTATTTGCATAATTAGAATTTGATCAAATGTTCGGAGTAGTATGCTCGGCCGTATCATTCAACCTGCACAGCGTTTAGCTCTTCGATACTGAGAGGAATTCAACAAAAGCGGCAATACTTTTTGTTCGTCATAGATACGAGCATGTATGTATGTATGTATATATAAATATATATATGTACATATGCAGATATAGTTGCCTATGTGCCTCTATTTCTGCTGTGCAAATTCGATTTTAATAATTGGAATTTATCTCTGATCAAATTCTGTGGCTTGTTGCGCCCCGCCCGCGCGTTTTCGTATCGTTTTGTGTAATTTCGCTGTTGTGTATTAAAGTGCTCCGTGCTGAGACGGGAGGGGTTTCCAACGTTGCGCTGCGGCGTACTTTAGTAAATCAAATTCGTTTTTAATAGGCGGCTGTGGCGGATCCGCACCCGTCCCCCGCGGTTTGGGCTCATATCGATTTGCGTGAATTGAATTGCCAGCGTTAAGGCTTAAACATTGAAAATGAAAAGCCAAGTGCGAAATGTGAAAATAATTTCGTTTTGCCACAAACTGCACCTGTCAATGCGACAACACATTGTACGAGCAACTCCCACTCTCACGCCTCTCCAGCTCCTGCTGCTCATCCTTTTTGTAGGGATGTGTGTGTGTGTGTGTGTGTGTGTGTGCGCGCCTGTCGTTCGCTGTCTGTGATCGCATGTTAAAGTGACGTTTTACATGACAACCGTCAGCGTCGTGGGGCCCACTTGTCTGCGAACATCCTGGCTTCTCGGCTCCTTTCCTGCTTGTAGTGTGCTGCGTGTTGTGTGTGTATTTGTGTGTGTATCTGTGTGTGTGTGTGTCTGTGCTGTAGGGCGGAGGGATGTGCGTGTTTCAATTTGCCTTTTCAAATTGTATCGACAGCATGCGCTGTGAGCCAGCTTGTTGCTATTGCTCTTGGCCTCCTTCTAATGCGACAAATTGACAAGCACTGCGCAATAGATCAAGGATATTGCAAATATGCCAATGCTTACATATTTATATGACAAATGCTGAGCCATTTTTGGGGAGCCTTTGCCTGCATGTATATGAATTGCAATTCATGCTGTTGTGCAAAAAATTGGGTGGAAGAAAAAATAGCGACAAAAGAGTTGTAAAATTCCAGCTACCGAGGCATTTGTGAAAAAATTTGCAGTTACATTTAATTAAATACATATGAGCTGATGGCATTACGAAATACAATATAGTTTATAACCATATATATTTTTTTTTTGAACACATGATATTGTTTTCAGCAAATTTTTTTTGCTTAAAATACTGCAGGGATAGTAAAAAATTATACACCATCTGTCAAATGTTTCTCGACAGGTCTATGCGAATGAGAATTTGCATTTTTTTTTTCGGAAATTATTGAAAAATGAAATGTTAAAATTAAATTTCATGTAAAGAATGAACTTTCTGCAGGCTAAACATTAAGAATTTCGAAGGCTTTCGATAAAAAGGCAATGTCAACCACAAAGGTTTATGAAAGGACGAATCACATCGAAGAAAATCAAAGAATTGGAATTGAAAGAGTTCCTGATGTTATTGGCATGGATCAATGGATCAATCAATACTATCAATCAATTGAGAGGCTTAAAAAACCATTCCATAAAAGGATTTTTTGGGCTGCTTAGAGGATTGGAAAAAGAATATGTGAATTGCATTCGGGATTACATTGAAGGCGATAGATATAAATAAATGAATAAAGACTTTTAAGACTATAATACATAGTTTTTATTAGCAGAGTGTTTTGATTTAAAACTGTCCATCGTGGACAACCATTAAATTGGTTAAATAAACTTGACCATTAATTTATTTCATTTATGATAATAAATAGTGCGGGAGCATTATGCATGATGTACATAATCTGCCTGTTACAGATGGGAATATTAGAAGAATACAGATGGCTCTTTAATATGCAAACGGTTGAGCAGGACATTCAGCACCATGTGCATCCAATATTGACCGTTTTATTCTAAAAAAGTTTTTCTTTAAAACTCAGTCAAGACATATTTATTATAACCCCAGAACTTTTATTTATTTCAAATCATAATTTATATCTTATTCTGTAAAAATACTGCTGACCTCTGCTAGAAAATCTATTATTATTAATGTCATATTAGACTTACAAGCTTTAGGATTAATTAAAGAAGATGCGCAACAAGATTTTCAAACGGGTTGACATATGAGCAAGAGGCATTGAAATTTGTTTCAATTGTTTAAAAACCGAATGATGATGCAATGGAGGTATGGAGTCAGATGAAGAAATAAGGCATACTTTTTTCATGCTGAATTTATAAGCATTTTTTAAATTTTTTTAATCACTGTTTATGTTTTTTACAAATAAGTAGTTAGGCAGCATACATTTGCCAAGCAGAGTACTTACAGTTTTTAATAAAAGTTGCCACAACAAACATCTGCGGGGGTGGGGCGTTAAGCCAGCTGCGCTAAGGCCCCTAAAAGCAGTCGGTCCTGTACGCTCCTTCCCATACTCTCAACCTATATGGTGCAGATGATATGTTTATTATTATATTTTCTTGTGGCACTTGCGAGTGGCAAAAAAACCAAAGCTGCTGGTGGTAGAAAATGCACGAAGCCCGTTCACACATATTCACATGCACATAGAAAGAGAAAGGGAGAGGGAGAGAGAGAGAGGCACACACACACACACGCACACACGTACATTGTAAATTATGATTCAATTAATAAATTTGCGCTGTGAACTAATTTGACTCCCAAAGGATGCGCCATCAGTGGCGATGTGAGCGACGTGCAGCGATGGTGGTATAAAAAAATGTTTATGCGTTAAAATCTACGAAAATCCTCGACAACAACTACAACAACAACAAGGAGAAAAAAGGCGACGACAAAAATCTCGTGTGGTTGTTAAAATTGCGCCGAGCATTGCACAAAATGTGAAAGCCTTGATGAAGCGAAGGGAGGGGGAGAGGTTGGCAGGGAGGGGGAGGGGAGGAGTCATGCGGCTCACAGTAAGCGAATTTCATTTTTTATGTTTATTGTCGCTTATCACAGCCGCCAACGCGGCCTGCCTGCCCGCCTGCCCGCCGCCTGCTTCCCTCCCTGTCTGCCTAGAATACACATGGCGTGTCATTAGAGTCTGGCTGAGAGGTGGAGCGCCAAGGACGTGCACAGGCAACAGCCACAGCAGCAGCAACAACAACAACAACAGCAGCACAGCAAAAGATGAAAAAGAGTAAACACGGCTATGAAAAAATGTTAACAACTCTCTTGGGTGTATGTGGAAGCGTGTGTGTGTGTGTGTGTGAGTGCGAGACCCATAACAGAACGCATTATACACACAATCAGTGTGGCTGTGGCTGTGTGTCCTCGTGTAACTTTATTAGTAGTTCATATCTGTGAGTACATGTGTGTGTGTGTGTGTGTGTATTTTGTGCTACCTTGTCAAAGTTATGAAAACGACTGGGGAGCTACCTTTGTTGGTCTGCTCTGAGCTCTGAGCACTGAGCACTGAACACTGAGGCTTTGAGCCGTCAGCACTGGGCCAAACTGCAGGGCGTTGCTCTGCTCCGATCTACCCGTGTGTGAAATTAGTCTAGCCAGTCCAAGCACCCTTATTTTAAATTCCAAGAACATTTGGCCGGCCACCAAATTAAACAATTCAATCTCAATTACTCCGAATAGGCAGAGGAAAACTTACTTACATTTAAACTTTTACACTTTTGGGACTACGAGGTTACACAAGAAATGAAATGGTAGTATCAAAATATTCATGGCTGCTATGACTTTAAAAAACTGACTATTATGATCGAAAATTAAAACGAGTAGAATGTAAAAGACATTTCTTTTATACTCTGTAACTGTCCCCTTTCCCAAGCCTTCTTTTGACAGCTATATAATATAGTGATCTGAATAAGGTATTCTAATTGAAGAAGAAGATTCATGAAATATTGACTATTTTGTAATTAAATCTCTTTTAAATGTTTCAAATGGCGTCTGACGAAATGCAGGGCAGGTTTAAATAACGTTTCAAGGAGCATTTTGTTATCACATGAAGAGCACAAATCACCATTCACGACTTATGAGTGATGCAAATCAACAAGTTGTGCAGTTTTGTGTCCATATCTTAAGAATTTAACAAGTTTTTTATATTATTAATTATTTAATTTTTTTTAAAGATGAATATATTATGCAATAATATACTTATTAGATTAGATTATATATACATATTATATACATACCTATAGTGTGTTGTCTACCACTCTTCCTTTTGAGTGGTACACAGCCCAAAGAAAACACTTTTGAGTTAAGGGACTGTAATTATTATAAGTTTTATTAGAAAAATACAAAATAATGATTATTTTATTTCATTCGCACACAATATATAACTAACTAATAATCATTATTTCTATATATATAATATATAAAACTCTTATAATAATGATTACTATTTATGTTGTATTTTTTGATCAAAAATAAAGCTCATAGAGATTAAGGACAAAATTTACCTAAAATACCTTAAACAAAAAGCCAACCCCTAAGTACAGTTTAGAACTAATATCAGATTGATAATATTACAGCAAATAATATTTAATTTTTTATAATGATTTTTAGTTAAGATGTAAAGTGAAACTCAAAATTAATCATTTTGGGGAATGAATAAAAATTTAAATGTTTAAATCATGGTGAAAATGCTTTCTCAAAGTTACTATAAGTGAATAATTTTTTCGTTAAAAAAACAACAAAATCATCAATTTTTGTGGTCCCTGGTATAAACATAAAATGCCACACTCAAATGAAATTTAAAAGCGCATATTTCGAAAACACTCGCAACAACATCTTAGAACCAAACATTTCTATTTTCTGTTAGGTATTCAAAGTTCGAATAATTTGAACTTAGATAGCTTCCTAATTTAAATAAAACATTTAAGGGATAACTATAAAAGGCAATGCGTTATGAACATTCCATCACATCCTACCTAATAGATTACATTCTATTGAATATTCTGCTAGCATGACTATACATAAAAGCGAAATTACAGTGAGGTTGCCTCAGCATTACTATTTAAGCAAAAGGAGCTGAGATTCTTTTCTTCCATTATTGCTGCCCCACATTCATTAAATATATATTCGAAATCCAATCAATAAGCTCAAAATCTTATACCCAATCTCGATCTCAACACCTTGTCACCTTTCATATTGAAATGAGGCACGCAAATGGCAAGGAGGACGCTGCATTTAAAGGAATTTCAATTACGCGTCAGGCTCATTAAATGCGCTCAGGCACGCAGCACACAAATGGGTGAATGGGTTGGGGAAGCGTAAGAGTATGGAGGGTGCAGGAGTGCAGGATCTCTGCATAATTTTTGCAGCGGTTAGCACAGATTCTTCTTTAATATTTTTGCAAATGATGCGAGCGACGAACGCGAATTTCAGCGCAACGCTTGGGTCATTTAAATGCAGATGCAATGCGCGCGAAGCGGACAAACAGACGCAGGTGGAAATATTTGCATAATGTCAGCTACGACGACGACGGGGACGACGACGATGAAGGTAAGGCCATGGCCACGGCAATGGCGACACATTGCACATTGCAACGGAAGCGGAAACCGAAACCTTGTCGAGTTGGTAAGTTGCAGGTGTCCGTCCAGTGGGGAGCGGTAGTTGTGTTTATGACTGCTTGAGCTGTTTGCTCAGACATGGCCAAGCGGAAGCCATTGTGCCGCCCAATCCACCAACCCACCAACCAGTCCTCATCATGTGGGGCTCTGCTGTGGGCTGTAAAACGTTTTTCATTTTAACACAATGGCCATAAATAAGCTGGCTACTGAGCAAGTGCACAGCCAGGTGATAACGTTACATTACAATAGCTCCGAATACACACTCACACACACACACCCGTACAAAGGACAAAGCACAAAGGATCTGCACGTAGTCTCAGCACGTAGTTGCAATTAGCGATGGGCGCGTGTGTCATAAATACTTAAGCCATTTACATTGTATAACATTTGCAATATTTAAGCCTTAAGTTTGTTCAATATTCCATTCGATATAAATATTCTGAACTGTTTTCTAGCCACTGCGTACAACAAATTCTTCCATACATTATAATCGTGACTTTTCGTGAATACATAAGAATTGGAATTACTTGTAGAAACAGTTCTTCATCTTAAAACAATGACAGTTCAACAACATTAGGACTTTAGTACGAAAGCAAGGCTGGATATATTCCAGTTGCTTGGAATGCGTTAACAAGAGGATGGTCGCCCCCGAGTCATGATATCCTAAGTGAGTCCTGGATAAGAGTGGACAAGCGGAAAAATCGCATCTGAGTCATTGTATTCCAAGAACTGTCCTAGTGGAAGTGCCTCTGAGTCTGACTCGCTGGAGTTAGAACAAGCCGGTTCCATTGTGGTAGATTTGTAAATGTTTAAGTACATTTGTTTTTTCTTTTCCAGAATCAATTATTGTTTTGGTGCTGTTTGCAAAATGAACGAGGCTCAAGCTCCAAGATAGATTTACTAGAGAGAAAAGACAACGTAAGACGTAGTAAGTAAAGGAGAAAATAATTGCTGAGATAAAATTCCCACGGATAGAATAATGGTAAGATAGAACAATTAATAATTATGTTTGCGAATGTTTTCATTGGTAGTCATCGAGAGCGATGACATCGCAGGATGGCCGTGTTAAAGCATAATTATAATTGCTCAGCGTAGCATACTGAGATTGACATACTTGTAGAAGTTATGGAAACAAAATATGCTAAATCACACTTTGAAGAGAATAATTACATTTCAAAAAAGAAGTTGTTAGTCAATTTCAAGAAATAAATAATGTTACTTTGATTTCAAGCTATGAGTTTGAGGGATCGACTGGACGCAGCTTATACAAACAGGGATTTCTAAGAAGGGAACACGAAACATTTGAACAATCCTTATTTATCATTTCCTTTATAGGAATTAAATTAGTTGATTCTTTTATTTTATGCCCCAATTTTTGCTTTTTCGGCAAGTGTACAATGATTTGAATTGAATCCAAATCTCACAAAGTCTTAGCAAGTGATTGCCATTAAGGATGGGTGCGTGAGCTGCAAATCCACTCATGGGTTCGTGTTCATGCCAATACTTTTTCAACGTCGTATACTATATGTTTTGTCCTCATTTTGAACTATTGAAGAGCTTATAGTTTTTAGTGGCATTATAGTAAATGTTTATCATTGTAAAATTGTTGATCATTAAGTCCGATGGTATTCGAAAAGTTACTCGAAACTTTTCAGACAGACAGCTGTGCTTGGCTAATTGGCTGTGATGTCAAGGCTAAACATTTTGACCAGCTGTAAATGGCCTGTAGAGCATTAAAGTTTCTCGGTTACTGCTGTCTCGCTGTTGTTGAATTCATGTTATGTTGCCACCGCTTAGATGGGCACGCATTCAGGCTACTTCCCTCATCCTCCAGCCCAGCTCTTCCGCACAATGAGAAGGCGGCGAAAATGGCAGCCAAACGTAGCAGCTGCGACTGCGGGCTGCCGGTGTCAACCATTGTCAGTTAGTGTGACCAGTTTTATGTACGTATATGTATCTGGGTTTGTGTGTGCGGAATTTACAAGAGGCTACAGTGCAACCCAGAGAATAATGTTAGTGTGTAGTTTTTGGGATTGCTCTCTTCTCTCTCAGTGAGTCATTAATATAAGAATACTGGCCTAAACGCTGCAGAATAATTGATTTAAAATAAAATAACAGCTCATTGATTATTATAATTCCAGAATCATCAACGAGGAAGCGTTGTCGTGTATTTTAGTTCGAAAATGTTCGCACTTTCGCAGTGAAATTTGTAAGATTCTGAATTCTTAAATAAATAAATAATTTGGACATAATGGCATTTGTTATGCCAAAAAGTCCGAAATGCAATTTTTAAATCAATTCCAAAAATCTTTTGTTAAGGTCGTTTCTTATTAGTGAATTTTTTTTTTTAAAGAATTCAATCATTAAAGTTTTAAAGAATAGAAATATCTATATTTCATATAAAGTTTTTGGCTTGGCTTGAGCATTCTGTGAAGGATTTTGGATTTTTCACTTAAAGTATGAATTAATAAGAAGTGTAAATCCGGCCTAATTGGAGATGGCAGTCTTTCTATTAGTGTTTTAATATTATTCAGAAAGACTTCATTTATTTCTACAACAAAAAGGCATGAAGTTAATGTTTAAGTTTGCGTGGGCATAGTAAAAAGATCGATCTTATTTTTCTTTTTCATGAGTTGATTTTTTTTCGATTAGATCCTAAAAATGGTAACGACATGACATCTCATCATTCCCATAAGATTGAGATATTCTGCATACTATATACTATATATGCACGATAAATGACTTCGTTCAATTAGTAAAGCCTTAAAAGTTTACATTTAAATCATGTTTGATTTCGAAAAGATTTCATGAAAATCTCTAGGCTCAGTGAGAGGCGCTAGGCCCGAGGGCCTACTGTAATCTGTGTGTATAGGTGCGGATATGTTCGGCCATGTGTGGGCGTTGGCTATGGCTGATCGTGTTGTTGTTGTTGTTGTAGCTTTTGTTGTTGCTGCTGCTGTTACTGGTGGTGTGGCATAAATTTCGTTGTGGTTGCACGTGAAAATTGCATTTGGCGAGTATACGAGTACACATAAGTGTGTATGTGTGTTTGTGTGTCTCTGTGTCTGTGTCTGTGTGCGTTCATGGGTTCCTTACGCGCTGTGCAAATTGTGGACTTAAATGTTTATGCGCATCGGTTAGAACAGCCAAGCGTAACAGCACGTGCTCCCCCGTACAGCCGAGCCCGCACAAATGTTGCTTGTTTATTAAGCTTTTTGGGTAAAATAGAAAAAGGTGTTGAATGCCACTCGCTGGGTGTTTTTTATTGCCACACAGTGAGCAGTCAACGGCAGCCACCGGCTAAGTGCCTGCTGCAAAATAAATATGTAGCTATATGTACATACTTTTTGTTTTTTTTTTTCAATTTTATTATTATTTTTTTTGGTTGCCTTTTGAACGTATAAATTAAACGCGTTACAGCTGCGGTGAGCAGAAAGTGAGGGCAGCAGCAGCAGCCGTAGCCGCAGCGATTTCTTTTTCAAGTATTAATTCGCTTTTGCAACCAAAAGCACTTAATGCTCAACAACAACAGTGGCCTGTGCTCGATGCTGCCAGTCGGGGTCGAATTGGCTGCTATAGAAAATTTAAATAAGAAACAAATCGAAGTAATGGCACGCTAACGTACGCCAGACACCCCCACCAGCACATCGGCAACCAACAGTGCCTCTGCATCGCCCCCGCTAGACAGATAGATAGCACCAAATACCAAATGTTCAATGTTGTAAAAAGCAATGAAAAAGAGAGAGAGAGAGAGAGAGAGAGAGAGAGAGCGTGCCAAAAAAGCGAGGCACACAGAGCATTTCACAATAAAAAGGAAGTGGCGTGCTCTCCCCATAATGAAAAAATAAGTGCGCACAGCCACACACAGACATGCAACAAAATGAAAATTCATCGAAGCATTGACGCAAGAAAAAAGGCATTAATGAAATTATGCTGTTGCTTCTCAAGTGTTAAAGTCCTGCTCCTTTTCTACTCTTCACTTACATAGATAAGCTCAATGTCGGTTTTTTTTAAGATGAGCCTGCCTAGTCGTTGCAAAAACAATATACTCTACAAAGCTATCAGAAGTGCTTGAGGTGATCAATCAGATTATATTCCTTCAGCTGAATATTACAACAGAAGTATTTTCATCATCAGCTTCTCAAGTGTTAAAGTCCTGCTCCTTTTCTACCCTCCACTTACAGAAATAAGTTCAATATCGGTGTTTTTAAGATGACTTAGCCTAGGCATTGCAAATAAAATGTACTCTACAAAGCTATCAGAGGTTGTTGTAGTGATTGTTCGGATTATATTCCTCGAACTCATGATTAACCACACATTATAATCGAAGAAATCAGTGACCCAGACTTTCACCTTTTCTTTTGAACTGTTTCTTAAAAATGTTTCGAGCGCAGAAAATTTTCATTCAGTAATATCTTGCTTGCTTGCCATCTGGTTAACTATCAAGTCACTGACTGAAGAGATTGGACACGGACCTAGCAACACTGGTAGAATTCAAACCAATATGTTTGGGGCGAGGCTGTCCTGTTCTTCTCGATACATTAAAAGAACCGTTCAGTGGTTCAAGAAGAGAAGAGAAGTCCTGGCAGTTTTGAGCATATTTATGGGGCACTTGGTAGGCGAACATGCCTCTGCACTTGGTATTCCATCTAAAAACTTCTGTAGATGAGTAAGAGAAGAAGAGCGGGGAGCCGCTCTTTTGTTAGTGTTCGGTTCTCAGCAGACTGTCTGCAAGCTAGGGATGAAAAACATCGATTTTTCGAGCATCGACGATGTTTTTAATACGAGCTTTTTGGCTTGTATCGTCGCATCGTCGATCATTGTTAGTCCAAACTCAAACACTTTTCATGTTTTGCAGGGTCTATTTTTTCCAAAGAAGGTATTTTTTCTTTTTTTATTATTAAAATGTGGATTTTTATATTTTTTAGATTGTTAAGCATTTAATCTTTGTTTTAATTTGTATATAATGGAAAAGTTTTTCTGTAAATCGCAGTATCTAAAAAGTATGCGTATGCCACAATTAATATTCCTAAAAAGCGTAACTGATTTGCTTTTTTTTTTTAATATTTACAAGTTTTTTAAAATTCAGAATTACTTTTAATTAAATTAATAACAATACCTCAGTTAAAACATTAAGATAAGTGCTATGACAGCTTATGTTGATTTATAAACATTTTTGATTTAAAACGTCTTAGTTAATTTTTTCCCTAATATGAGTGTGTTTTTCTATGAAAGTTTATGCATTGAGGTATTGCGATAAACATCGTCATCGATGTTCTCCTTTCGACTTACATCCCTACTTCGAGCAGTCCTTCCTAGACAATCTCATACAGTTGCAGCAAAACTGGAGCTTGTAACATTGGCTAGGTTAATTATCTAGCTTTGGGGGGTCGGAATCGGACCAATAACATCAAAGAGATTAAATGGCAACACAATGGGCCTACAATGCCTAAGTGCCATATCTACCTATTCTAACCAATAGAATAGATTCCCACTTATTTCAGAATTGTAGGTAGAGATGAATGAGTTTCTTTTGTTCCTTGTAGGTAGGAGAGGGAGGGGGGGGGGGGGGGGGGTTCTTAAGTCACAATTCTCCATCGCTGCGATGCATTTAATGTTCATTCCGGTAGAACGTGTCGGGTAGTTAGTACTTTCTGCTCGTCTCTCCTGCAGTCAGGGATAATTGCCATTCAATAAAGCGTAAAGAGTAACTAAGAGCCTGGGGCCAACACACTTAAATACAACGAAACCAACTTAATCACACCATAGACGCGGACGTTAAAACGCCACCGGTTTACCCAAGTGATTTCAAGATGCCTTCGATATTTTAGTCAGCTGTCAGCGACGGGTCGTAGGTATAAATGCTAACGGTCGGCTAAAAATAAAGTGCAAAAGCAGCAGGGGAGCGGAGGGAGGGGAAGAGAGGATACAGAGGTACGCGTCGATGAGGAAGGGAGTACGTGGAGGCAGCAACCGTAAAAAATAATCAAACACAAGCTGCTCTGTTGGCGCTTTGCGGCTAGGCGACCCCCAAACCGAACCGCTTCAGTTACAGTTGCCGCTCCATCTCCCTTGATCCAGCTCCCCTCCGCATCGTCAATGTCTGCACGTGGCAGTTGTTGCACTATTTGCCTGGCAGTTGGCAGTTGGCAGTTTGGAGCTCACAGCTTGTACGACGACTACGACTACGACGACGACGACGACGACTATTCAACGGCGTGGCACTTTACTTCCGTTTTTTGCACTTTGCATACAAAGTACCGTTAACTACTAGCATCAGTTTTTCACACACAACAAGCGCACCAGTCCGCCAACCACTCCGCCCACTGACGGTGCGGTTTTTACTGATTTCATTTTTGCCCGCCTTCAAATGGTTTCCTTATGGAAATTTCATTGAAATGTTTGTGCACTGGCGTTAAGTGTTGTGGGCGGGGGCGGGGGCGGGGGGCTGGCATTACTCGTACCTTAAAGGCCATCGTGCACAGATTTTTCTTCTTTTCATTTGACTTTCTTCTTCCCTTTCTTTTTTTGTCTTTTTTGTGTGTGTTTGTTTGTGCACGCCCCGTCTCTTTGTTCGATTGGCTGGATCTCTTGGTTTTATCATAATTTCTGTGTATCGTTAGCGTTTAGAAGTGCGCCTTGCTCCAAATTAAGATGAAAATGGAAGCAAGGTGGAGAGCATTGAAGCGTTTCGACTTTCTTGCTTGACGGCGTGCAACGGCCATTTGGCCACTTCCGCATCCCTTCCAATACATAAAACTTGCGATGCTGAGCAGTCTTATTGGCTGATAAATTTGTATCAATTGCAGGATACTCTGCGACCTTCTCCACAGGCGCTTAAAGCCAGCGGCTTTAAGGCTTAAAGGGGACCCTAATTTGTTACTCAGCTGACCAAGTCATTAAAAACATAATTTATTTGCACATTCAATTTCTTATGCCCGATTAGAACATGACTGAATCGAAAATCTGCACATTAATGGTGTACTATATGGGCGGGTTTCTCGGTTAACGGTGCGAATACATCCGCATAAGAAATAGCCGTTTCATCTAGTTGTCTTCGGTGTAGCACACCCACATAGAAGTTGAGGAATATGAGAAAGATAAATAATAGTGTGATTCCACCAATAATCAATATAAGATACAATCTTCTCATTATGCGAATACCTAAAGTGGAATAAAGATTAGAAGGAGTTGGGAAGGCAGCTTACGGTTTACTGGCGTATTACCAAATAGAATGGAGGTTACAAATTTCCAAATATAAATTTGATGTCAAATTACATTAAATTTAGATACAAAAGCACCAGCCACTGTGATATTTCCTGTTCATAACTAATAACTGAATTCTCAGAAGGCCAATACTACGATTCAACAATGGCTTAGATCTAGTTATGGCTCTGTTATCTCAGAGTGCTATAATTTTAGCACTTAAAGGGTTGTTTCTTCCTTCGGATCAAAATTGATTGTGAGGAAGAGTATTTGCTGAATCACAGTAGCATTCGAACCTACAAGTAGTAGAAGTACAAGTAGTAGACAGCTGAAAACTAAGTGTGATTTTTCTTCAGCTGTAATTCAGTTGCCAACTCGTACCCCAACAGTTATGCAGTTATCAAGAGATTTTAAGCAGACGGATTCTAACGCAAACAAATTTGAGTTTCTTTCACATTTATTTTGAAGCTGAAGATATGTTCTCTACGTTTCCATTTCTGATGTTTCCAGACTTAAGTCGAGAATATACAATAAAATAACAAAATGTATTTCGAGTGGGTCCATTGATTGTAATCAATATATGTGTATTATGCGCCACAGCATCATTCTCTTGACCTTAAACGTCCTCCTGACTCTTCTTTTACTGTCTGTCGTAGATTACGTAGCCGACTACGGCAATCAGGATAATGAACATAGTTATAAGTAGAAGGATTAGGCGTGAACGATTTTTACACCACCTGCAAATGATGTGCAAGTTAATAAACAGTTAATGAATCAGAATAGAATCAGAATAGACACTCACTCAACAATCATGTCGAACGCAGAACTGTGTTGAATTAAAAAAGGTAATCGAGGGATAAACTAATGCTTAATCGCCGAAGAGTAAGTTCTTGAACGCCGCCTTAGGTGTGACTACATCGGATACAGTCGTTGTTGTATTGTCGTCGCTCGATTTGCGAATGCATACAAAGTACACTACAATAATCACAATAATGAGAATTACTACAATCGAGCTGCCCAAGGCACAGAGCAGCTTGACCCCCAGTTGACAGCAACTGTTGGTGATGCAGATGGGCAGATGGATGCTAAGCAATTGTTATGCTAAAGGATAATGGTTCTTGGCTTACCAGCAGGCCGCGCAGCCAATTAGACGTAGGCACATGACGAGTCTATGTACATTATAAATTGTGTGAGTGATAAGGCGTCAGTTGTCTGATTTGAACTCGTAAATAAGCATCAGCTTACCTACACAATACGCCATTTAAAAAGCCATAAATTCAAATTATTTGTGTCATTTGTGAGCATAACAATTTGAGCTGCGAAGCGAGCCTCGCAATAAAATTTTCCACACGGCTATTGTGCCCCAAAAGCATATTTTCCTTTCAACCAAATTATATTTTATTTTGCTGAAAAATTTTTATTGCATTTTATGTGGCCAGCACCGGTAAATTCGATTAACTTAAGCGGGTGCGGGCTGGCGGGTTGGCGGGTTGGCGGGTTTTTGCTTCTCTGGTCTGGGGGTCGCTCAATTGCTGTTGCGGGACGGAAAACGAACTGTAAAAATAAATTTTCAAAATTTCTTGCCGCATAATCGAAATGTATTTTCTTTTATTGCATGGCTGCCAGAGCCAAAACGGTAAATACACGACGAGACGATTTCACAAGCTGGTCGTTAGTCTCGGCATGGGGCTGGTATGGTACTAGCTGGGACAGTACCAGTAGGACTGTATCTGTATAAGTGTGTGCGGCGATAACAACATTTTAACGCCTTATGGTCCATTTAGGTAAAAGTGCCGATTACGTTGGGCTTAACGAGAAATTATGACCTCTGTGGTGGGCCGCCGCCTGCACAAAAGTTCAAGCCCAAGAAAGTATCTTCATAAAAACGTGGTGAGACAAAGTGCTTTTAGATAAGAATGAGATGCTCTGCGTTGTGCGATGGTTAATGCATTTTAAAGCATTGGTGAAGGCGGAATAAGTAGAGAAGGTCGACGAAATTATTGGGCTAATGGACAGCGCCAGAGGAATAAGCAACTAGTGGGAAGAAATGGCTAAGCTTTAAGCAAATTGTGATCAAACTTTTATAGTTTATTTTAAAAAAATGCTTTGTATGTTATAAAAATATTGGCATAAAATATATTTGACAATCATTATTAAGAAATATATTTCGTGCAACGATTAAATTTTCAACTGTAGATCTCTAGCAACCAGGACTAAATTAGTTAAGTCTCTACCAGTGTTTTAGTGCAGCAACTTAGAATCCCCTTAAAGGCCACAATACTTGTATATATTTTATTTGTGATAATTTCAATACCGTTTTATTTATTATAATTTATTAATTAATTATTTATTTATTTATTTACTTATTCATTTATTTAACATTTGTAACTTAGAATTAATCTTAAATCATTTAAATACATTTAAAAATATATATATATAGTGGTGGTTTTTTTAAAACCCATTATTTATAGGTTTATATGTAGTTTAGAAATAGGCTTAATAAAGTTATTAATATTTACATTGTTTCTCTCTGCGGAAGTTGATTTTGCGTGGGAATTTTCAAGGAAGTACATTGGTTGTGGATAAAGGGGCAGTAGTTGGTAAAATGTTCTCAAAGTATGTAACATGCAGAAGGAAGCATCTCCGACCCCATAAAGTATATATATTCTTGATCAGCATGACGAGAAAAATCGATCTAGACATGTCCGTCCGTCAGTTTGTCCGTCTGTCTGGATGAACGCAAGGATCTCACAAACTATAAAAGCTAGAATAACCAATGTTGGTATCCAGATTCTTCTATGTCCTAGAAAGGACGAGTTTATTTTATTTTTTGAAATGTTGTTATGTTGAGATAGTTGTTATTTATTATAATATATTTAGTAACTCTACTCTTCTCATTTTGTATTATTAAATTCAGTCTCCTTGTGATTACTTATAACACAATCTGTTTCAATATTTAAATCTGAGAACTGGGTGAACTATTTCAAATTTTGGGAGGCTCTGCTATTGTTTTTAACCATTCTATGTATATTCTATCATTTATTCCAATACTAGTATTTGATTTGATGATTATTGATGGCTTTCAATAGTTTATCCTTTTTATTTTATTTGTTAGTGCTCAAGATAAATGTAAGGCTTTAATTTCAAATACCTAGCTTGAGTATATATAATCGTGAGTGGATTTTTAAGCCTTTTTTGTGACCTAATTGAGCTCAATGTTGGCCTTTACCTGCACCTTCGCCCATTTATTTTTCCTTTAGCATTTCTGGCCATTGAGCTCAATCTCAACATTTCTGACTCTGCTATATTACAACCGCAAAAATCTCACGGTGAATTGCCAGCTAACGGCTGCGCTTTATGGCCAAGGATATGGCTCTGGCTGTGGCTCTGGTTGAAAGCAGGCGCATGCCTTGTGCTGGCACCGAGGCGTATGCGCAATTTATTTGCATATGATGACGTTGAAGGCTGCCCAAAGCCGGCGTGGCGTAAAAATTAATGAAAGGCAATTAAAAGCATTCGGAAATGTAATAAAATGCGAAATGCTTGTTTTGAGTGTGTCCGTGTATGTCTGTGTGTGTTTATGTATGTGTGTGTGTGTGTGCGTGTTTACTTAATGCAAATGCAAAATTATATGCACAACTCGCTGTCAGCAATAAATAAACATTTAAAATCGTAATATAAAATATTGTAATGTATGTTTTAACAAGTGGCCCACTTACACACATGCCAGCTACATTTTATGCCAATTTTATTTTGTTACGCTACAAAACTAACACAATTTGTTGTAAGCATTTATGGCTATGAATAATTCAATTCAATTGTTGAACTGGCTGTGGGTGTGAGTGTATTCGTGTGCGTGTTTGTGTGTGTATTTGTGTTCGTCGGTCTGCTTGTTTGAAATTAAATAGATTTTTTTTTTAGTTTTTGGCTGTGCAATCAATTCAAAGCAATAACAAATGTTAGTTTGCTGTTGATTGGCCGCACATTCAAGTGAATAGTTTTCCGCAGTCTACAGCTTCACCTGCCTCTGATGACAAGCAGGATTGGGTGACGACTAGGTGCCACTTTGTTGCTGCCACTGTTTGTTTGGCTTACTCAGTGGTCAGGAATTTGTCAAGTTTTTATCATGTTACAAACATTAACAATAACTGAAACACGCAGACAAAATAATCGCAACCCTGCTGTTCGTTTGGTAGTTGCTGTTCTCTGAGAGTAAGCTACAAGATGCCTTTTGACATAATTGAAAAACAAGGTTTTATGGTGGTTTATGTTTGCGACAACAAAGGAATCGCAAATTTTTTGGTATCAAGGCTTATTTTTATTGGCAAAAGGGTATATATTATAAGTATTATTATTTCTACTACTACTACATATAAGTATTATTTTCCTTTTTAAACAATTTGTGCAATAAAGAGTTTTGTCTTATAAAAGTATTCGAAATAAATATAATGAGGAATATAGTATATACATATTTATATACATATAAATATATGTATATGCCTAGCGCGTAAACAATGCAAGTATACTTATATAAATAAGACTCCAAATGAATGCACAGACTTATATATATTTTTGAATAACGAAACTTAAAGTATTTATTAAGAGCTTTCTGAAATTTTGTTGGTTTGTTGGGTCGCATAAAATATCAACTAACTAATTAACTAGTAATAGCGTGAACCTGAACAAGAACGTAATTATTTTGAATCGGATAGACTGTTCAAGTATAATTTGATTGTGTCTGCATTCAGTAGTGAGAAGCCTTTTTCATCGCATACTCCAACTTCAATGTCGTGCTTAGACATTGTTCCCTCAAACCCCATCTTGAGAGCCATAATAGCAGTGGGAATGGCAGCGTCCAGCGTCATTTCGTCACATTTCTGACTCTTCAAATAATCATTCCCGATAGCGGCGTTCTTTCCGAAAGCTGCTGCAGTAAAGGAGCAATATGCTCCTGAAGGATCGATGCGGTACAGAAATGGTCGACCCGATTCCCATCCGGCAAATAGCAAGAACACTCCGAAGGGTCGCACTCCGCAGGATTGCGTGTACTCCTGCAAGAGAATCCCCATCTGCTTCACCAGCTCGAGCGTTGGCATCCGTTCCTTGTGTTTGGCTAAGTAGACCTCAGCATTTTTGCGTGCACGATCCGCCAGCACCCGGAAGTCCGGCTCCAGTCCAGAATAGGTCATGCCAATGTTTTCACTTACTATCTTTACATTACTCAATGACTTTTCGTCAACAAGCTGCGACTCGAACCAGCGTACTGTCGCAATCACGACTCCGCCGCGGGCCCGAATCCCGACGCTAGTCTCACCTTTAGAGGCGGCCGCCGCTGCGTACTCCACCTGCGCGAGATTGCCATTGGGGCTGAAAGTGGTGAGGCAAAATTCCCACCTGTGACGACTCATTTTTTGTACGCTATATCTGAACTATTTCGTTCGATATTGTTCAAATGAATGAGTTTTCCTTTTACCTAAATATTACACCAGCTGTCAAGTCGGATGAGGTAAATGCATATGATATACATACTAGCAGGTCTTTTGCTAGGCTAAATATTTGTGCTTATAATTATAAGTTTATTTACTATACTTCTCTTCGAGCACTATCTAAAGTTTCTAAAGAATACATTTCTCAAATAGCAAATTAAGTACTTTGCTACGTTTCGAGACATAGGACATACATACATATAGTACATATTTATGGTTATACGTAAATACATAGATACATATGTATATTTATGTAAGTAGTATGATAGTGATAATCAAGACAAGTAAGAAAAGTTTTGCAAAGATATTTCGTCAACCTATTCAACTGCACAGCGTTTTATTGCACATACACACGTATGTATGCACATATGGAAAAATTCAGATTTTTCTACGAAATTTTGGAACTTGTTTACCCTCTTTTGGAGCCAGCATTTTCCAAATATCTTCTTAGTTTGCACCTACTCTTAGAGTAGGATAGGATACTTGAGTCGAAATTGCAGCTTTCTAGCATTTACCGTTTGGCTATGCGTTGCCCCAAGAGAGCCCCAATAATTCAGTGTCCAAGAAAAAATTCAAATAGTATGCCAGTATGGAGTTGTTTTTATTCTTCTATTGAGCCAAAAATCCATGTTTGAAGTTGATCAGTTGAAAAATGCGGATTTTTCATACAAACTTTTGAGCCTGTTTTCCCCCCTTTGCAGCTCGAATTTTCCCAGCTGTTTGGGCTGTACGTTGATCACCAATCAGTAAGTCAGCCAGTCAGTCAGTCAGGACAAACTGTTTCATACAAGCAGCGTTCCAAAGTAAACAGGAATTTTTAAATCTAGCGCCCCCTGGTGGCGCTAACTATATGTTGTCCAGTGAGAATTTCATGACATTTCATCGATAGGAAGTGAAAATATTGCGTTTTAAGTGTCAGTATGTTTGTGTTATCGGTACGAAAATGAGCTTCGAACAAAGAGCCAACATTAAATTTTGTTTTAAAATTGGTAAAACCTTTACCGAAACGTTTCAATTGATAGAAACATTTTATAGCGATGATTGCCTGAGTGCACGAATGGTTTCAACGTTTTCAAAGTGGTCGTGAGGACATAAATGACGATCAACATCAAAATTCGTGATCACCGAAAATTCCATCGAAACTGTGCGTGAATTCATCAAAAATCAGCCGAAATCATCATTGAAATTGCTGGAAATGGAATTGAACATCTCTAAAACATCGATTTATTGCATTTTGACCGAACATTTGGGCTTACGAATGGTGTGTGCACGGTTTGTTCCGCACAAATTGTCTGACGACCAAAAATTGCTCAGAATTCGTATAATCGACGCCTGTGACCGATTATTTGACCAAAAATCACATTTTAACCATTAACCACTCGCCGTTGTCACCTGGTATGGCAGCGTGCGACTTCTACATTTTCGGAAAAAAGCATTTGCCCATGAAAGGAAAGCGTTATGCAGACTCAAAAGGCTTGCACCGGCATACTGGCGGTCATACCGGCCAACGAGCTAAAACACTCGTTCGACATGCTTTTGGATCGTGCAAAAAGCTGTATTGAAGCAGAAGGAGACTATTTTAAAGAAAATAAATTGATTTCGCCGAAAAAACCATTTGTTCCGTTTTTTTTTTTTAAGTGCTGTTTATTTTGGAACACTCCTGTATATACTTATAGAGATAGTAATATTATTTAAATGAATTATAATAGTGAAACATAAGATAAATGATAAATATCAAGTTCGGTTAAGATAAAGTGATAGATGAAAAGGCTCTTACACTGAAAGTGATTATGGCATCTGGGCCTAGAATTTGGAACTACCACTACGCATGTGTGTACTACGACTTTTCATGCTTTTAGTAAATTTATGTGAAAAATGTTGTTGCACCTTTATTCGATTTGTGGCATGTGGAATGATAATTCTTTGTAATCATTGTTCGTTATATTATTTGAACACTCTAGACCGCCAGTTACATCGCAATAATCGCCAAATAAAATGTCCCGGAGTAATGTTCAGGCGGGCACTGGACCACTGAACTATAGGGGAAAAAAAGGAAACCAAGAGACGGACGGATGGACAGGCGTACTGATAGCGAAAGAGTCGTGAAGGAGTACCGTGCATTATTGCGATTTTACACGCTGCTGCACTCGAAAATGAAACGGACAATAAGCTCACTTGGCTGGGCAACAAACAAACACTATATAAGTTAGCCAAGCGAGCGTTACTAGCAGCAGCTGCCCGAAAAGGCGAAGAGGCGGGTACGGACGGCATGGACGGCGTGGACGGCATGGAGGTGGCGGCCATCATTGCCACTGTCCGCCGCTAAAAGCTTTTTGATTATGAAAAATGTTCGAAACATATGCTCCAAATGACTGCGAAGCGTGCAAAGAAACTCGTTCGTTTGCCAGCGGTCTCGTTGCTTTTTACACTGCTACACAAAAGTATATATACTTTAACATTGTTTGTGTGTACATAAGTAAGTGTGTTTTATTTCGTAGCTGCAGTTGTGGTTGGGTTTCTTTTTTTAGGTTTTTTTTATTTTTGTTGTTTATTATGGCTAACTGTTCTTGCAGTTGTTGCTTCTGCTGCTTCTGCTGCTTCTGCTTATCTGTCTGTGCGCATTGTTAATGGTTTCTCCATTTTATTTTAAAATTAATAAAGCGACAAATGCGAAAATAAAGGGAATAAAAATCGCAAAACTATTTCAAGTGGTTGCAACTTTTTCGAAACAAATGCTTCAAAAAGTCGACTCAAATTTGCTTTTAATGAAAGTGCCTGTGTGTGTGGATTTCATTTTGAGAAAACAATAGAGCCCAGATGCACCCAAGTGGGACTTGGACATACTACGGTCAGGCAGTGGCAACAGAAAAGGTAATTTAAATTTAACGGGCTCCACGCTCGTGGCGAATCAGTTGTAGAAACTAGGGCCTGTAATCATTATTAGGGGTCTTAAAAATTACAAAATGATGATTATTTTTCATTTTATTCATTCGCTCACAATATAGTGATTAATTTTGAGTTTTACTTTACAATAGTCATTGTTTTAGAGGAAAAAGATAAAACTCATTAAATAATGACTATTTTTAATTTTTTGTTTTTATTGATCAAAACATAAATCTCGAGTTGGAATTGTCCCTACTTTATTCCTAGGGCATAAGAACAAATGTTATACATATATCTTCAAACAATAACCCAAGACGAAAGAATAAAAATAAAAATTTGTAAATAATAGTGAAAATGCATGGATAATCCTGAAATATGATATTGGTAAATAATCATTATGTGGTCCTTGGTAGAAACAGCTATTAATATACATATAAGAAGAATAAGTTGTTGTTTTTTTTTATTTTAGGTAGTTTTACTTACATTTATAACCACTGTATCCTTACACTATTTTCTTCTTCCTGCTGAAAAATTATTACCTTCGGGCCACTTTTAAGTCGTTTGGTGCAAAATTACTGGATGGGTGAACAATTCCAACTTTCATTTCATAATTTGTGAGAGACATGGTCAAGGGTGGTCAAAAATAAAATTTGCGATTAATTAATACAAATAATAATTTATGCATATGCTCAACAGAAAAACGTCAACAACACCAAGTCAATTCCGTTCTAATGCGAAATCCACTTTAGATTGCGATTTTTTTCTATGCCCTTCAACATGGTGATTTTTTTGTATTTCTTTGATTTTATTTCTTGTAATTATCGTTTTATCTAACAAAATTGTTTATACATTCGTTGAAGGGGCAACTTCGGGCAAAAAACATAGACTTGTCCTTTCATAAGGAGATTCTGCATACACAGTTCAAACAGTAAGGTGTTTGTTAGAATCTGTACAATTAAATAGTGAATGTTGCTGGCTTTGTTTTCTGCCTGATTGTCCCCAAAATAAGTGTTCTTCTGTAAATAGTTGCGTTAATTACCCCTCTCTGTGAACTCTACACGCCTCCCACGTTTTGTCACTTTAAAACCCATAAAATACCTAAACGCCCATCAATTTTAGTGACGATGGGGCCTTTGAACTCGGAGGCTCTAAATAGGCGCTTGGCAACGACAAAAAAAGAAAAAAAAAACTTGTGCAGAGAAAGAAAAATTTGTCAACGCGTTGGTAATTGAATGCGCCAAGCAAATGGGTGAGTGAGCATTGTACATATGTATGCGTGTGTGTACGCACACTATATTTTATATGTATGTATGTGTGAGAGCAATAGCCTCAGACCTAGAAGGAAGAGAATGCAGCCAAGGCGAAGATGGCGTTGCAGGCGACATCTAATTACAGACAGCTACATAGACACACACACACACACACACGCACACATAGACAAACGCCAAACATGCTCAGATGAGAGATCAACGTAACTGTAGCTGCAACGGTTGTTGTATTTTTAGCCGCCAACGGAGCGACCGAACGAGATGGCCTGATCGTTCTTGTTGTTCTTGATATTTATAAACGATAAAAACGCTGCAGGCGAAGTCAAGTGCATTGAGCGCGCTGCATGGGCATCAAGTATCTTCTGCTCGATCTCCGGACTGCCGCCCGCCACCCGCCTGCTTGCCCGCCTGGCTCGTTGCCTGGCCAGAGACCAGATGAAGCCATTAGCCAAGCAGGCAGGCGTGCATCAATGTGAATGAAGTTTGGTGCTAGCCTAAATATGGAGCGCTTGGCCGACCGGCCAGCCCGCCGTCATTGCAAATGGAGTTGCTATATTTGGCCAAAGTGTGGAAGCACATGGCACAGCACTCGAGTTACAGAAGACCCGCATAGTGGACGCATCAAAATGCACGGCCCATGGCTTCTTTTATTCTCCCAAATGTTACATCAGCATGGGCATGAAGCTGTTTAATCGCTTAGAAATTCAATTGGCGGGCCATGTGTGTGTGCGTGTGTGTGTGTGTGAGCCCGAAGAGAAGATTCTGCTGAAGTTGCAAGTTTTCCGCCAAAGATGAGCATTGTCTTGGCTGTGGTTCTTGTTGTTGTTGTTGCTGTGGTTGCTGCCTCGGCCCATCAGAAATTTTAGTCACGATTTAGTATTTTTCATCAGCGCAGCGATTTTCATGTCACGTTCGCCTGACAAAGTTTTCGCTTACACTGTGCTGTTGTTGTTGTTGTTGTTATTGTTATTGTTGTCCTGGCCTTGCCTTCCCATTTGCTTTTCCCATTGCTTGTTCCTTCGCCTAGGCGCGAACTTTCAAACATCGTATCTATGTGGTTATATGGATGGCGTATGTGTTACATGTGTGTGTGAGTGCTTCCATCCATTTGTGTGTATGTGTGTGTGTGTGTAGTGTGTAAGTTTAGCTGCAGGCTGGCAGTTGTACTTTGTTTGTTTGCTGTCGAAAAGTTTGCCAACTTGATGTTTAATTGTTATTTTGTGCGAGTGCAAGTGCGTGTGTGTGTGTGTTTGTATGCGGTTGGGTTTGTCGGAGAGTTTAAGTGTGTGTCTGATTTCATTTTGAAGTTGTTCTTAGGTTGTCAACTGGCAGGCAGCCCCTTAAAGCATTTTTATGGCCCAACTGAGCCAACTGATTCCCTTAGACTCGGATAAAAGGCATTGACACGCTAAGGGCGTACAATTCTGAGGCTCTTGCTGCTTAATGCATAATTGTGGCATATTTCTTTAATGCGTCCCCAGGCACATCAACTAAATGTTTCAAGGTGTGCTCACTCAGATTTATTTGGTTGGCTATTAGTTTGTGAGCTCTTTGACAAAACTCTGACTCTACAGACTTTCTAAGTGTGGCTGGGAATTGATAGTTGGATTAAGCTCCAACGAATTTCCTCTTCAATGAAAAATATAACAATTCAGATCTCTTGCAGCATTTTTGAAAAATCAACTTCAACCGTTTGTGGGAGAGCGTAGGTTGTAAAGTCAGTCGAATACTCTAGTCTAAGGGATTTACTTCAGGTGAATGTAAATTTTTGGGCACTTCTTATAGCAACTCTCAATGTTGCTTCAATATATTCAGATTTGTTTATCTCTTAAATATTATTTTTTCAATTTTAAATTTACTCTTTTCCCAATGAAGGGAATATTAAAAAGTGTACGGACAGTAGTAAAAGTGTTTTTGTTTGTAACGCCGTTCGTATGTTCATCTCTCCGGTTGGATAGGCGCTAGGATTTTGCAAAAAGCTGTCGCTCGGCAAACATTTTTTTCCTAATTCCTAGGCATCACTAGTATTTTATATTTTCTTTATCACTTCCTTCCGGCCTTACCCTCGCTACAGAAAAAATTCCCATTTACATTTATTGAAAATTAAAACCTAAGAAAAGTTGTCGTTAATCGAAGAAGCAATTAAATATAGAGACAAACCTTGCAAAAATTTTTCATATAATATACAATACTATTATCTTTTATGTAGTCAACGTAAATGGTCAGCATAGGAAATTTAATTGTAATTAAAAGCTAAAAATTAAAAAAAAAGATAAAATATCATACTGAAGTAGTTAAAGGCAGTATAAGTATTTTACGAAGTCAAGTAGATAGGACATTTAATTCTAATTAAAAGCTTATTAGATTACTTAGAAAAAAAGATTTAATACGGAAGTAGTTCAAGGTAATATAAGATGGCAATTTTTAATAATACTATAATAATACTAATAATAAATACAATCAAGTACAAGTGAAATAGTTGAAGATCGTTTGCCTCCTCACAAGGAATGTATAATTTACTTTGTAAAATAGCAATATCTATCAAAAGAGCTATGTCTGCGACATTAAAAAACAATTCTCAACATTTGAAAAGAAAAGAAGCCCATCTCCACATTAATAATTATTATTTTGGCAAGCAATTTGTGTCGCAGAAAAATCAGCCTTTTGGTGATGTCGGGGCTACGGCTGCCTACAAGCGATATGCAAAATATAAAAGCATGTTATAAAACAGTCATCTATAGATCTATGTATATATGTGTATATATTAATATTTGTGTGTGTGTGTATGGTGCGAGTATATAGCCATTTAGCTACCCACGTTGCTTTTGCCGTTTGTGTCAAACAAGCGCAAGAGTTTTATATTAATTCCTATTTATGTATGTATGTACGAGTTTGTTTTCATTTGTGTGTGTATGTGTGAGTGTGTGTGTGTGTGTGTGTGTGTGTGTGTGTGGGTAACTACCACTAAAGTGGGCTGGGGTGGGCTGGGCAGGCGGTAGTCAGCAGTCAGCCACCTACACACTTATGGCAACACATGTAGCTGGGCTGTTGTTGCTTTTGTTGTTGTGCGAGCTCGCGTATCCACTTGCGAGCGATTTCAAAGCGTTATTTATTTGTGGCACAAGCGACCATATTTCAAATGCACACCGCACCGCAACCGCCTCGATAGCGACTGCTTCTGTTGTTGTTGTTGCCGCGGCTGATGCTGCGCGCGTCACCAGCGCCAAGTTGAAAAGTCGACAAAAATAAAAATAAAAAAATACAAAAGTGGAAAATTTTGTAAAAGTTGCCGAGACGTGCATAACTTTATGGTGCGCTACACCATCGCAACAGAACCACATCGTTTCTATATATTTCAGTTACAAGCAAAGGTGGCAGTTCTGCTTCTTCGTAGCGCATTGATAAGTCCTGGAGTCCATATACATATAATACCAACTGTACTGGCTGGTGCTGATGCTGCTACTGCTACTGCTACTGCTGCTGTCTAAAATGCTTGCTGCATTTTTTGGCCAAAAAGTTTTTCCCGCTCGTTGCTGTTTGTTGTTGTCATTGTTGTTGTTGCTTTTTGTTTTTACAACTTAACGTGCGCGTTGTCGCACAAAGGTGCGCAACTAGCCGTACTAGCATGTACTATATGTGTCCATGTAGAGCTGTGTGCGTGTGGGTGTGCAATCATTTTAGAGGGTAGTTCGATAGAAAATGTAACTTATTGAAGGGCTTTTATTATTAAAAAAAAAATCAAATGTAGAAAATATTGTGTAATATGCTACAAAAGCTTGAAAAATATTTTAACAAGATTACGAAAATGTTTACTAACGTCTCCGCGTATTTGCCGTCCTGGCAGCTATACTTCAATTCACAGGTAATTGTGGTCGAAGATGGTTTTAGTTCTAACAAATTGAAAAATTTCTGTAATCATTATAAGTGTTATTATTCAAATTACAACACAATGATTATTTTTTAATCCTATTCATTCGGTCACAATGTAATGATTAATTTTGAGTTTCACTTAATTAATAATCAATATATTTTAAGCACAAAAATAAAATTTATTATATAATGATTATTTATTTTTTTAAACAACAAATAAACCTCAAGTTGTAAATGTTCCTGCCTTTTTCATAGGGGATAAGGACAAAATTTATTTATATCCTTAAACAATCAGCCATGACGAACCCCTATAGTACAGGTAAAATTACAGCTTGAGTTTAATTTTTGATCAACAAAATAAAACTTAAAGAATAACCATTATTAAATGAGTTTCATTTTATTGCTCCAAAATAATGATTATTAGTTAAGTTGTAAAGTAAAACTCAAAATAAATCATTAAGTTTGGAGACAAAGAATGAGGAAAAGTTTAAATTTTTAAATCATGGTGAAAATTTATAGATAATCATAAAAAACAATAATAATTTCTCGCTTTCTCAAAGTTACTAAAACTGAATGAATTTTTCGTTAAAAAAAAATAATCATTATTTTCGCTCCCTGAAAAATAGTCAATAGAAGCAGACAACTTTTTCAGCTAATTAGATAACTTAAGGAGAAAAAGAAGAAAATCTCCAACCCGCTGGTAGAAATTGTAATTGCCAGTCCGGAAAGCTATGCACACAGCCATATGTTGCCCGATATTTTGCCAGGGATGGTTGTAAAAAGACAGTTTTAAGTAATAGCGAGGGTTCTGTGAGAAAGATCACTATAATCTAAACACAAAACCCGAACACGATTGTGCAAATAAATGAGTATTAATTACTTGTTGGTCTACAAGGAACAGACAAGCTATGACGATATAAAAGAGCAAAGAAGTGTACATCATCAAAAGATTGTCCTATGGATTGTTAATGATGAAAGACTTAAGAGCAAAAGCTATAGTAATATAGTATAATATATATATTTCTTTTCGTTATTCTAAACAAGAGCCTTTTATTTTGGTATTTTCAATAACTCAGACTTCATAATATTCTTTAATTCTTCTTGTACTATTATATACTTCGATATTTCTATATGTAGATTCTCCAGAAATAACTATAGTGAAGCAGTTAGGCTCTATCGTATTACAATAGCTGTATTTTTTCATCAATAAAAACATATTAATTCCTGCAGCCGAAAGGTAAAAAGGGCTTACTTGGTTTGTGCACAGTAACAAGGATAGGAAACATCTCCTACCTTATAAAGAATATATATTTTCAACCAGCATGATTAGAGGAATCCAACTTTATGTTATTTGCTTTTTTTTAATTGCAAATTTCATTTAGCATTTTTCCTTAATGCTCTTAATTAAAAAGTTTAAAGCTGATTAGAATATTTCAGGTAATATTTAAAATATATTTCAATGTTTTAGTTCTTAGCTAGTTCTGTGAGAATGATTTGATTTGGGCTTGAAGGCCCTAAGAGTCTCTAAACCCTGCGAGTATGTTTGGAGGGGATAGTTGGGGATATTTGTCATACTGCCTTCGTATGTGTTTCCTCATATCGCACGCTTGCAACGCTGCTGGTTCTGTTGCTGCTGCCGCTTGATATTTGGATCGTACTTTTTCAAAAACCCACAAACTAGCCCCCTCTCTGTGTCTCTCTGTCTCACCCACTCTAGCGCTCTCTTTTACTCTTTTATTCTTTAGTTTTTGTACTAAATTTATGCGCTTTCATTTTATGAAAAACTTTTGCAATAATTTCTCAAAACGTTTTTGTGGTGAATTGAAATGCGAGAAAAACATTTTGCGGATGGCGACTAAAAACTTGAGAAAAACCTTGCACACACACCAGGACATGCACATGCACACGCACACACACACACACACACACTCAATAGTTTGTGAAGGCAGTAAGGAAGAAAACAAATACTTTTGCAGGCAAGCGTCATTTTTTTTTTGTCGCTGCAACGCGCTGCTCCGCCCACTTCTGCAGCAACTCCTTACCACACCCCTTGCCTGCTGCTGCTGCTGCTGCTAAATGCCAAATGACGTTTACTGCGCCTGCCAGCGGCGAAGTTTTCTCGCGCGTTTCTTCCTCTTGGCCAAACTTTAATGAAAAGTTTTGTGGAAAAGTTTTTCGCTGAAATTTCAACGCTTGAATGAAGCGACAAGGCGCAAGGTGAGGACGGGTTAGTGGGTGCATGCATTAGATTGTTTTTGCTGCGTCTTGCCAAAAGTCAAGGTATACTTACTAGCCGGGCCATAAGCAGCAGCAGCAACAACAACAACAACAACGACTGCAGCATCAGAAGCAGCAGCAGCGGCAGGATAATTCAAGAATCGTATCAATTTTGTTATTGCAGCCGCCTGCCTTCGTCGCCTTCCATGCTTGCCTTGCACTTTGAAATTATTTACCTGAATAAACATTTGGTATTTTAATTATGCAACTGTATACATATGTATAGTATAGTAGTAGAGTGTGTGGGAGTTTTTTTTTTTTTTTTTTTTTTTTGTATTCTTTATTTTTAGAGTGGAAAAATAACAATATAGAATAGATAGAAATAACAATAGGAGTAATAATAATAATAATAAAAGTAAAAGTAATAATAATAATGATATACGCAGGTCAAAGTCCAGGCGGTACGGCCGTTAGGCATTGCTTCGCCCGGCCGATCAACCCGCTTATATCGCGCTCCTGTCCCGCTCCTGTTTCCTGAGCTTGCCCATAACGGAGGCCACAAAGTTTGCGCTCGCAGCCCACGACTCTTCGTTAGCGAGCATGTTGGCCACAAAGTTCGACGCCGTTGGGGGTGATCCGGTTGTCGCCTCCAGTCTCCTTCTGTCCGCCCCAAACCTTGGGCAATGGAAGGCTACGTGGTTAGCATCTTCCGGTATCCCTCTGCAGGCCGGGCATTCCGCACTGGAGTCGTGCCCAAATCTATGAAGATAACTTCTGAAGCAACCGTGGCCGCTCAGAAGTTGGGTCAGGTGGAAGTCGACCTTGCCATGTGTTCTGCCGATCCACGATGCTACGTTAGTTATTAGCGTGTGGGTCCACCTGCCTTTTGACGAGGCATTCCATCGCTCTTGCCACTTGCTTACCGTCGTACGTCTAGCCGCCGCCCGCGCGTCCCTTCGAGGCCGCCCGGCAGCAAAACTATGAAGGTAGTTCGCCTCCAGGACGAGGAGGTCGATAGGTGCCATCCCCGAGATCACCAGTACGGCATCGTCAGAAACCGTCCTGAATCCACTACAGACACGGAGAGCGCCAAGACGGTATGTAGCAGCGAGGTCGCGGATGTAGCTCCTCTTGTTCACCGCGGCAGCCCATATCGGTGCCGCGTACAGCATTATTGATTTGGTTACGCTCATAAGCAATAACCTCCGACCTTGCTTTGGGCCCCTAGTGTTGGCCATAATTCGGGCTAGCGCCCGTGTGGCCTCTGCAGCTTTATTATTCGTCTGCTCCAGATGCTCACGAAAGCACAATCTCGTATCCAATCTAACCCCAAGGTAGTTAATTGAACGTTTGGACCGCACGAGAGTACCGTCAATTGATATGTGCGCTTGCTCTACCGCCTTGCGGCTGCTGATTAGCACTGCCTCTGTTTTGCCCGCCGCTAGTTCCAGGCCCACGGTGTTCAGCCAGTCAATGATCGACCGGATGCAGCGGTTGCACGCGTCTTCCACGGTTTTGATATCCTTCGCAACGCCTACAATTGCGACGTCATCTGCGTACCCCACTAGCTCAGTACCGGGTGGGAGTTGGAGGCGGAGAATGCCGTCGTACATGACGTTCCAGAGCAGCGGCCCTAGGACCGACCCTTGGGGGACGCCAGCAACAACATTGAGGGATTTGGTGCCAGACAATGTGTGAAACCTAAGTATCCGATCGCTAAGGTAGCTTCTAATGGAGCGCACCAGGCACGTGGGTACGCCTTGATCCACCAGTGCGTTGAGAATGCATCCCCAGTCTGCCGAGTTGAATGCATTTTTGACGTCGAGGGTCACCACCAGGCAGTATTCTTTGGCACCTCCCTTCCATCTGCTACCTGATATTGCCTTCGACGCAAGATCCACCACTCTACTGATCGCGTCTATGGTGGACCTCGATTTCCGGAACCCGTACTGATTGGGGGATAGACCGATTGCTGTTTCGAGCCTCGAGCAGAGCAGTCTCTCCAGCACCTTACCGATCGAGTCCAGGAGACAAATCGGCCTGTAGGATGAGGGGTCTTCGAGTGGTTTTCCCGGTTTCGGCAGTAGAACCAGGTTCTGCACCTTCCAGCAGGCAGGGAATATGCCTTCCCTGATACACCTTCCGAACAGAGTAGCGAACGCCCCAGGGTGCATACAAAGTGCCAGTTTGAGTGCGCGGTTCGGTATAGAATCCGGGCCCGGCGCTTTGTTGAGCTGCAAGCTACGAGCAGCCAGCAGCACTTCCTCAGTGGTGACGTCGCCTAAGGCAGGCGATAACTCGTTTCTGGTAGGGATCATCGCAGGCGACTCGGGTCTCGAGGGGAATAGGGTATTAACGATTCGTGAGAGTTTCTCAGCATCCATGGGAGCATTGCGTCCGCCAGCGTAGATTCGCTTCACAATGAGCTTATATGCTTTCCCCCAGGGGTCGTGCTCGGCTGAGTCGCACATCTCGAAAAAGCATCGCCTCTTGCTTGCTGCTATCGCCCTTTTCAGAGATCGCCTAGACTCCCGATAGGCCTCCTGTCTGAGGGGCGACGAGGATGTGCCGCGAGCTCTCTGCGCCATTCTTCTTGCCCTGATACAAGAGCTTCGCAGTTCCGCGATTTCGTTGGTCCACCAGTAAGCTGGTACGTGGTGGCGCCTATAGGGGCCACGTCTGTCCATGCTGGCGTCGCATGCCGCGCGGATTTGGGCCACGGCGTCCATAGCCATAACTTCTGGGTCACCGGAGAGTCGGAAGCCGCTGAGGGCGCTTGCGAAGGATGCTGGACGGAAGGAATCCAGCTTGTATGCCACGTTGGCGGACGGTGGATTCAGCATGTTGCGGGAGGTTGCTCCGACTGTGATTGTGATGGCCACATGGTCGCTTGCCGTATAAGCGTCGCTAATGGACCACATGATCTGGCTGTGGAGGGAGCTACTAGCATACGACAGGTCAATTATGGATCCGCTGCCTGCCCTGCTGAATGTGTGCTGTGACCCGGTATTCAGCAGCGTCAGATCCAATACTGAGTGTGTGTGGTCTGTGTGCATGTGTGTGTGTGTGTGTGTTAGGTGTGAGGCTTGGTGTGTTCATAATTGAATTAACACAATTTACGGTACATTGCACAAACTTCTTCTTTTGCGGCTGTCGCTGCCACTGCCACTGCCACCTTTGCTTCTCGCTTCTTGCTGGTCGTTGTCTGCCACAAATGTAAATGGTGTCGGAAAAGCGTTGCAGCCTCTTTTGAGGCTCTGTGGTGGCCATGTGGTGGGTGGTGCTGGCTGTTTGGATGGTGAAAAAGCTAATGTACCATAGCTGGGCACGTTGCCTGCTTGTTTTCCTGGCTCAGGCTGTCTGCATGCGTACACACAGAATGGTATTTTTTAATGTAATATCTTTTTATAATATCTGCTTTTTTATGCAGCCGCATAAATTCTGAGCAACGTTTTTTGTCTGGTTTACATTGTTAATGCCAGTGTCCGTGTGGGAGGATTAATTACGATGAGTGTAATATAATACCTTTTAAGTTATTTTGTGTAATTTGATTTTTGAATGTTGTACTCGTATTTGCATTAGGAAAAAGCATTAAGCTGTAGATCCAAAAATGAATCATGGGCTGTTTTGTAAATTTCGTTTGTTTATTTATAAAATATTACATCCAATACCTCTTTGATTTCGATACGAAAACAATGGAATGAAGCTATTTTGTTACCAAGCAACTATAAATGATTTTGTTATATTAATTTTTGTGGAGTTTCAAAACGACAAAAGGTATAAAAGGAGTGTGTTATACTTTCATTGGTGCTTCTCTATCAGTTTTCTATTTGATGTATTTCTACTAAATAATTTATAGCCAGTTAACATCATGCTTTAAGACAAAGAGGAAGTCCATGTAGATCCCACTTGTTATACAGAATTACCAACCACCAATGGAACATATACATAGTTCCCATTTTCATTTTGATAGCTTAGGCCTAAAATTCGACTTCTTTAACATTTCATAGAAAAATTTTTTTATTGCATTCTAGATTAAGGATGATTGAAAAACTGGATAGCAATATTAGTTGTTATATAAATTAATTAATAACTTTTACCAGTTGTTGTTTCTAGCAATATTGTTGTCAGCAAGATTGTTGTTTTATTATAAATCTTTTCCTATTAATATTTGGAACAGGTTTGATTAACTGTTGTGCTTTAATTGCAGTTAAAATTACCAGATATGCTTGAAATCAAGCAAACTGCCTAAATAACTGAGTGACAATTAGTGACTGTGATTATTTTTCAAAACAAGAGAGAATGCTGCAGTCGAAGCAAGCCCTATGTGCGTCCATAGCAATAGCAAAAAGATGAAGAATAGCAAACCCTCATCTCGAGTGTAATTATTTCGCTAATAACTTTTTTCCTTAACCAACCGATTTAGAAAATTTCAAACAAAATTTGAGAATAATATATTGATTACGTGTGGAAGGATAGATTCACAGATGTATAAATGTGGACTGTAAAACATAAAAAAATACTACCAGCCCTTTCTGAAATCCAGACGCTAATCTAGATAGATGGACAGATGGACATGGCTGTATCCATTCGTCTTGTACTGATTAAGAATAAATGAATAGATTGTAAGGGATCGGATATGCTTCCTTCTCCCTGGCACACAAAATTTACCTTTAGAAATTGAATATTTTGCAGATGCTCATACATTTATTATAAAGATTATTCTCAGTTATCTGAACAAATTAATACGTAGCTTAGACTAAGAGATGTGTAGGAAGCCAACTTAGATTTATATATCACTTCTTTATAGTTTCTGGGATACAGGTCTTTTAGACTTTTAGCATGTAGTTTTGAAAATGATTGTTCATTTCAACATTTTCAAACAGGGCTATTCCAAATCTTCAAAATAAAACTATGGCTCTGATAAGTTTTAAACATGTTTGAACAACATTAAACATTGCCTCAAAGCAAATGTAAGTAGCTCAGGACAGCGTTCTTTTATTACAATACTATAGGGTATGTTGTTATAGGGTATACAAGATTCAGGCGCGCGCATCACTAGGTTTTGTTTGGGTCATTGCCGCCTTGAAAGAAATTCATCAGTCCGTGGCAAAAATTTTTTTCAAAAGTGATGTTGTTGTAGCTTATATGTATGTTCGAGTATCTGAATCTTTTAAAGTTTTGCGTTCAGATTTTTTTCGTTACCAAGTCTGTATTGAGAAATGGCTCGTAAATACATTGAAATGCCACTTGAGTTCATTCATTCATACAGATGTATAAATGTATGTATACTCGTGTTTATATATACGAGTTTGTGTACGTATGTACATACAAGTATATATGGCCTATTGTACATATGTGGCATGTTGTACATGTGTCTGTTTGACGGCTTGACTTCCTCGTAATTACGAAATGCCAGCAACGTCAGCGGAGCGTCACATGTTCCTCGTCTTCTGTTTCTGTTTCTGTTGCTGAGACGAAGACGGATAAGGAGACTGAGGCTAAGAACAGTAGGTAGGCCAGACGCTTGTCCAAGTGTATGTGTATGTGTGTGTGTGTGTGTGGAAGTGTGTTACATATGTAAGCATTTAAAGGCAATGTGAGAACAGACCACTTAGCAGACAGACAGACTGATAACTTATACATTGTATCTGAGGTATAATTCTGGCAAGGAGACTCCAATCTGAAAATGAATGAAAATTTCACAATCTCTTGTCACGTTTTGCACATAAAAGGATTTCAATTTGCCAATGTGACAAGCGCGTAAAAGACATTTGCATTCAGGCCTGCCCAGCCTGCCAAGGCATTTCAGGAAAGCCAGGACAGGCAAGACAAGCGCACAAAAAATTAAAATAAAACTCAAATTTTATGTCAAGTCAAAGTGGCGGCTTGGAGAAATGCCAGTCGGCATTTCGGGTGTTTATTTTTTTTTCAGTTTTTATTAGCAATAAAATAAATTAAATCAAATTCTGCAATTTAATTGGCATCGTAAAAGGCGCCCCAGGCATCTGTCTGAGATGTCTTGCTGGCATCGTCCTTGTGGGAAAACGAAAGTAAATGCAAATTCCGAGATGATGATGATGATTATAATGGTAATGATGATGATGAGAAATTGCGGCCAAGTTAAAGCTGGTCATGCATTATGCGTAATTTTGTACATTGTTACACTTGTAAAAAATCAAATATGAATTCTTCGTATTTTTGACTATCTTGAACAATCTGGAAAAGGGAAAGATATTAAATTCAGTTGAAAATAAAGCTTTAGTGTTCCACAATTTAAAATTACTTTAAATTCAATATGAAGGATTAGCTAAATAATGAAATACAATAATTTTCAGCTATAAATATTTTGAAATAAGGATTGAAATATAGAGTTTTGATGATAATGAATGTGAGGTTTCGTAATTGAAGAATGAGAAGCAAATGTGATTCGCCCAGATTTTATAGAGTTGAATGGTTAATTCTCATCCTTCTTTTTTAGTGTAATATGAACATTTTGATACTTAAACCAACCATACTTGTATATCCATTATTTTCAGGCCCACTGAAGTAGAAATATTAGCCACATGTATACTTTGGGGGTTAAAGTATACACTCATAATTGATCATTAGGGCTTTATTAATAAACTTTTCATAATTGAGCTAAGTAAAAGAAAATATTATTTCTTTATAATCATCTATAAATGTTTTCCGAAGTTCAGTTTATCAAAATCTTTTGGTTTTATTTTATATTAGTATTTACTAGAGTGAATGTTCAGTAAAGTATGAAATATGTTGCAAACAAAAGTAATGGAAACTGGCTGATTATCGAAAATTCTGTAATCGGGCCCTCTTCCCATCAAAATCGTTTAATTTCAACAAACTCTTTTGCAATCTTGCCATAGGATGCTATGATTGTTTTTTACATTTATGCATTTACATAAAAATGTGTGCATATGATTAATGAAAAAACTTCAACTAATCCAACTCAGTTCTATTTTAAGGCGAAATAGTGCTCCATAATATTGAACGCGTGGTCAATTTTATATGACAACACTTTTTGTAGGATAGGAAACGGCCCCCCTGGGTATGCCATTGTATTTGTACCAACCTTCTTCTGCTTTTGGATAAGGCAAGATTTTTCCCCGAGCTGTTGCGGTTAAAAAGTGATAGACGTTCATGTCTATATCGATTCATCTCTTCATGCTTTTAACATGGGATCTCTCACGACGTCTTGTTACATACATTTTGACTTTTCAGTATACCCCCTCCGTCTATATATTACTTACTTATAAACTGATTTCCAGTTTCTTCGCACACGGTTTTAGCCACGCATAATTTATTTATTTATTTTTTGTAGCTGCCTAGGTGGTTGAATCAGACCGAACATTCCTAGTTTTTTTCTCTAGAAACATTTTTCTTTTCAGGGAGAAGAGCAATTTTGAAATTAAAGCAGATGCAGCTTGCCTCAGCGTGGAAATAATGTGCGAGAATATTTTAACGTTAAAAATAATGTTTCTTTGCTTGTCCCAGTTCTTCATATCTACTTTAGATAGTGTACAACCTAATAGCCTGCTTTAAAAAAAAGATGATTAAAGTCAAGCAACTCTTCACATGGTTACAAAAGACAACTCTGTTGCACTAAATAGGTTTCTTAGTTATACTTAATTGTATCTTTTGAATCAGTATTTGATTTCCATTCAAGCTTCAAATTTCTAATATTCTTTCTGTGTACACATACACGTTTCACCACATGCATATGTGTGTGTATGTGTTTGGAAATGTGTGCCGGCAAGGAACCACACATGGAGTTGTCAATGCTCCTGCTGTGTCGGGGCCAACGCGATGAGGTTGTTTTTGGGGGTTCACCTTTTGCTTTGGTCTCTGTTTTAGCTGCTGCTCCGACTGCTGCCTAATTTGCTTGCTGTTCCCATTTCATCTCAAACTAATTCCATCCATTTCATTTTTGTACATTATATTTGACTTTTTATTTTATTGCCGCAACTGTCAAGTGCAGTGATTTTTGTGCTCATAAAATGTACGAGTATCGTGCATTTTCTTTGCTGGGACATTTTCGTTTTTTGTGTATTTGGATACGTTTTTATGGCTGTTTTTGGCTTCGATACTTTAGGGCAAAATGTATTTGCATAAGTGGCATATCTGGTAGATACGTATACACACATTTGTGAACGAGTGTGTGTACTTTTTAACGATATTTATTTGTAGCCAACAGTTGGCAACAGACTTTTCTGTGCGTGTGTGTGTGTGTGTGTGTGCTGCTTTCCTTATTTTTTGGCTGCTTTTATGAGAACAAAAAATAGAAAATTCATCAACTTAACGACGTTCCCCACTGTCGCCAACAATCTGGGAGCTATTCGCGCCACCAAAAATACATTTTATATAGATATAAAGACCCAAGATGAGCTGAGCAGATGCAGTAGCAAAAAAAAAAAAACTCGAAAAAGTGAGAGAAAGCAAAAATGAAATTGCATTTGTGTGTTCCTCTCACATGAGCAGAGAAGCAGATTCGCTTCGTTTGGTTTGCTGCAACTATTGAATGCATCTATTATGTGCCTCTGTAAGTGTGTGTGTGTGTGTTTGCGTATGTGTGGAGAATTAGTTAAGCTATACATTTGCACATTAAAAGGCGAATTGTGTTCTAGCTCTGCCATTTTGTGCATTCCGCTTCGGCAGCTGCCAAATGGTTAAGCTTTAAAGTTCAAAACATTTAAGCGACTGGGTGAAACTATTCAAAAATCTTCCAGTTGCTAGAGTCTTTATAATCTAATCAGTTTTATTCAGTTATTATTGTTTTAAATTAAATAAATTAAGTAAAGAATTAGAATATTTAGAATGCTTATAGCAGCCCATTAAAGCTGTTATTCTTGTTTAGAATAAATGGAAACCTACATATTAACATCCATAAGATTGAACTGTAAATAATTTTGTTCACTTTATTTGTATATCGTTTATGTGTAATTCATTATATATACTCACATATGTTTATTGAATTACCAAACTAAGCTTATTATTTGCTATTTGCCAAGCCATTTGCAACTTTAAGATTAGAAAATGTTTCTGGCCTGTTTAATAAATCTTTGGATTGTAAAATATCTAACGGGTGAAAGAATTTTTAAATTAAATATCGGTAAGCTCGAAGAATATATTTTCAAATAGATTGGGTTGTTTGTAAAAAGTAAAATCTACTTCATCAATCATGGAGTAGACAACGGAGGTAGAGGGATAATAGATTATATGATTTTTCTAGCTTATAAGTAATACTTTGCATTTGCAATTGTGTACTTTTTTCATTTTCCCTAAATACTGATCACTTGAATATACGCGTGTTTCTAGAGTTATGATGACCATGATAATTCAAATCGATTTCAGCAAGTATCAAACATATCGTTTGCTCGTTGTGGCTAAGACAATATCGAATGTTTGGCACTTGGCCAAATGTGTGTACATTAAAAGTAATTAAGAAATTCGAACTTTTTTGACATCTCCAAAAATAATAATGTGTCAACCACACAACAAAGTGAGAGCGAGGAGTCTAGGAGAGTGTGAAAAACAAATACGGGCTAGCATAGAAATGGCAAACTGATGCCTTTTGCCGGGTCTTCGTTATGCCAACGAGTGTCGGCCCAATTGCCAAAAAGCCGAAAATGCTCATAATGTTAGATCGTTGAAGATCGGCCAGAAAGTAAAAGATGTTGTATATAGTGGTTTCTGCTGTTGTTGTCGTCGTCGCGTTGGGTGTTATTTATATAGCACGATCACGATCTCTGCATTGGCACGATCGCAACAATCGTAAGCAGAAAAGCATTTGCTCGGCTCGCAGTTCACCGATCGGTAGGCTAAGTATAGATGGGGATTGCGATTGTATGTGTGTGTATGTGTGTGTATTTGTGTACGCGCCTGCGTAAGAGGATCAGCAGAGTGGATCATTTGCGGCAAAATGTGGATATGAAACAACGTTGCCGTTTGGGCGTCTGCACACAGCCGAGGCAGCAGCAACAACAAGACGAGACGATGGCAGTGCTATTTTTTGGGTCGATCATCATTGGTATACATATATATATACTATATATATTGCTGCCGTACGTAGGTACTACTCATTCTTATATACTTTATATATAATCAGTATATATGCACATACTTATATATGTACATATTTATGTATGTATATAAGGCAAGACAAGACGAGACAAGACAAAGCTATAAATATGTATACATATACGAAATGAAAGTTCTTGCCATCCGTTTGTTGCCGATGGCGCGTGTTCTTTATGGGGGCGAGCTGGTGGGGCACGATCGCTATACAGCGTACGGTACAGTTACAGTCGTCGGCCAACTGCTGTGGCAGCACAAGAATTAATTTGAGAATACTTTTTTGCATCCTTTAGTGCATTACCGATTCTGTTGTCGAGCAGTGCAGATCGGCTCAGTGCTGACCACGGCATTTTGTTTATAATAAGCAAACTCATCGCTGTCCAAACGTTTGCCATATAACTCATAATTTCGAAAAGTGTGCTGGACAAATTACATAAAATAAAATAGAAGGATACTCGCTCAAAATACATAATTCCATAACTAAATTTTGATAAAACCTCAAACGCAATCGGGTCGTGAAACAACATTCTATCTTTTGTCGTCTAACGTCGCGATGAGTTATCCGTTGACAAAAAAAATTACAAAAAAAAAACCAAAACATATTCGTATATGAAATTACTCAAAGTTATCAAATTCGCCTTCTTACTGTGCACTATAGCTACTGATCTTGTTCTTATTCCCGTTGCCCATTGCTATTTATGGAGAACAGCGACGAGTTCTATAAATACGCTCGTAATTTGAAATACTGTTCTGTGCAACCCACAGCCCATCATCGCCTGTTGGTGTGCGTGTGTGTGTGTGTGTTTGTGTATGAGTAGACTTGGCATGAGAGGCCATATTATATATTGTATAATGCTTAGTTGCTCATCGCTATTTTCGTGTTGCGGAAATATATAATATAGAAGCTTTCCATATGAACAAGAGCTAAGGAGCTCTCTATACATAATTGTATATATAGTACATATACAAATATGTATCTATGTATGTATATATATATATGTACATGAAGGAATGTAGATCGTCTAGTAGTAGTATTAAGTGAAAGTTTTTCGTTCGGACAAATTATATAAAGTGATGAAGAATGAAAGAGTATTGTGCAAGAGAATTTTCAAAATATTTCAAATTATTTAAATAGACTTGGTGTTTGATTATATAACCAGAAGATTTGACTTTTAGATGTTAGGAGTTTTCTTGTTGCTTTTTAAAAAAAATTTTTAAATAAAATATGCATTGTATATTTTCCAATAACGTACAAAAATTAAAAGAAACTATACTTATATGTTGGGTCCTTTTTTTGGTTCTATCTGATGAATATTTGTTTCCAATCAACAATGTCATCAAGCCATTTCAGACCGAGAATGAATAATGTGGGACATACTCTACATTTTTGAGTATAACTGTTTATTTTTAAGAATTTCGCAAGCTGGCCTTTTGTTTGTAAAAAGTGTTCGAGGCTGACGGCGACATCCTTGGCTATAGCTGCTATTATTTCTGACTTTTCAGCGACTTCTTTGACACATATTAACATTAATACCATTTCGTTTCGAATCGCTAATTAATTTCAATTTAAATATCCATTAATTAATGGCTGTAATAGTATTTAAATAATTAGTTACATTGCCGTAAGCGGCTTTCTGATAACACATTATTGCATCCGTCTGATGAAAACCGCGCAGTTAACGAAATGTCTGGCCATTTAGCAGATGTGAAATGGCAAATGTGATTAAACAAAATTAAAATTAAATGAAAGTGCATATTGCAAACTGCATTTAAGAATGTGCATAAAATATTAAATGTGTGTACTCGTATGTACAAATAAATTGAGTGCAGCTCGCTGCAAATTGCTAATTAAAACTGAAAGAGTTTCAGTTTTTCATGGTTAATGTGAAAAATGTGAAAGTCGAATGGTCATTAACTCTGTAGTTTATATACTCGTATATATAAAAATAAAGAGCATGAACACGAACACGAGCACGAGCGCTTTTTGCAACACAATTCGTTTATTGTAATTAGTCCTGCCAAAAGGATGCATATGTACCTAATGTCATATGATAAGCATATCGACAACTTTTGTTTATTCGGTGCACACATGTGTCCGCCCTAATGCTACACTTAGGGCGAACCCAGGCGGCAAACGAAGACGAAGACGACGACGACGACCCTGGGAAGCACTGCATATTGCATCCATATGCAGTCACATCCTGTAGCTACAGCTTCAGGGGCGACGTCGCGTGGGTAATGCCGTTGCTTCAAGTAGGTAAAAAAAAAAAAACAAAAAATACTTATCACATGTGTCATGTGTGTTAGCTGGGCTTGACCTGCCCCTGGTTCTAGCTGCTGCTGAGGCGGCCTCATCGCTTCATGTGGGTCTCAAGTCGCGTTTTAAATTTAGGCACCTATATAAACGTCTGTTTACAATACAGCGGAGAGTCAGTCGCGTCAGTCGGGCCGTACGGCCAAGTACTCCGGGATTCGAGTTCAACTTCAAAACTTCAAGTTCTGCTCAAATCGCAATTGCACGCGGATTTTGTTGTGGCATATTTCGTTCGGAATTTGTGACAAAAAAACATAATACAGAAAAAATCGTTTAAGCGCACCAACAAAAACACAAAATAAAAAAGCAAATACTGTGGCTCTGGCTGCCTTCCCAGTTGGCCATGTGGCGCATTTTTGCGCGCTGACTCGCACATATAAAAGAAAATATATATATAAAAAATAAAAAAAAAAAATAAAAATAAAATAAAGGCGCAGTTTTATTACTGTAAAAAAAACAAACGAAGCAAAAAGTTTATGAATTTTTTGTGCAGGCGCGTGAAAGATGCAAAAAACAGGCACAAACATACGCACACACACACACACACATACCTACACATTCACAATCATATTTGTATTTGCACACGACATCGAGAGATGTAGTATAAATGTTGGGGAGCAAGCATCCCCTGGGCGACCTCTTACCCACCATCGCCCAGTCACATATAAACACACTTCAGTGCGCTTAAAAATTGCTTTATTGCAGTTGGACTATAAAAACGCACGGCAGCGAACAGAATATGAAACAAAACGCAACGTAACGAAACGAAACAAACCAAAACAGTATAAAAAGTATTAAAATAACAACAACAACAGCAGCAGCAACAGCAACAACAACAGAAGCAAAGTATACAAAAACCTCAAAACCACGGAAAGCCACCGAAAAACAGGAAAATTTGCATGCCAGCGCACAAGAAATAAGCGTAAGGATTTGGCCAGAGAAAGGACAGAGATCGAGGGCTCATTTCATCTTCCTACTCCAACTTCTGCAGCTGGCCAAAAATGCGGCCACAAAACAGCCAGCAAATGTTTTGCACAACTTGTTGTTGCAATTACATCCAGCAGTGCTGGATAGTATAGATATATAGTATAGCTCTTGCAATTCTCACTCGACAATTGTGCAGTTTCGTTGTCTCATTATTTACGTGCATTCTCGTATGTGCAAGTTTTCTGGCCCTGTGGTGTTAATGTCGACACAGCAGTTTTTCTGGCAAAAGTAAGATAAACTTATATTACTTGTATAGACATTGTGTGTTAATGCCCAGCGTTTGGCCTTTAAGAGTTCCATGCTTCCTTGCATTCAATAGTATTTTAATTAGCATATGGAATGTAAAGAAGTATGGAGCGAAATTTGGCCCAAAACAACATAAAGCTAAAGACATCAAATAAATGCACCAAAATTGATAAAAATAGACAAAAGTAAGTAAATCAAATACCCATAAATTCAATTGCAATTTAAGCGCAAATCGAATGGTTTTATTTTTTTTAAAGCCAATTTCTTAAAAACTGTTATAATTCAGCAATTACAAATTCCATAGAATATCCATATTGGAATATCCTTTGTACTTCACAGCTAATAATAATATAAAACGGTTCAATATGTTTGCTGAATAGAACTAAGAGTTTTGTTAGAAGCTATTTGATATATTTGTTCGATCAAAAAAAAATATCTTATTTTTCGATAGCATTCTCTCTTCTAAAAATTAACAAAACTGGCTGTAAAAGTTCACATTCATTCTAACAGTGACATTGACGAAAAGACCGCTGGGTGCACAAACAGACTTTTGCCCTAACTTTGTTTAAAACTTAGATTCCTCCATTGCTTATAGATTATAGACAGAGAGGTGAATGTGAATACTTCGGCGAGAATAATATCATAATATGTATTTCATCTGCACATATTTTTACTGAATTTTTTTTGCTAATGTGACTCACTTTAAAAATAGCAAATACGTCAGCACAGCAGCAAAGAATTTTTGTTCAAAAATATTTGTGTAAACGGTCTTGTTCAATATACACATACTTGTACATATAGTATCACATTTCGCCGCATTGCGCTCAATGTTTTACATTCTACGAACATTTTATAAATAAATATAAGTGGGCGTATACTACCCACAACATTTTCGACACTTCAAACATAAAACGAAATCAAATAAAATCAAATAAAGTGAAATGAAAACAGGAGAAATAGTCACAATACAAAGCGTTTAATATTAAATGGCAACAGCAGCAAGTTGGAATAGTCGTTAAGACTATGCTGCTTGGCAGTGTCTAAAGCATGTGTATACATATCTACTTGTATATATGTAAGTACATATGTAGTATATAAATACTTGCTCATATAGAATGGCAGTGTATATTGTATACTTGTAGGTAGCTGTAGCCGCTAAGCCCAACATGTGCGGCAAAGTGGATTTACCAAGTTGAAATTATCGCCAACGTACTAGATACTAGTCGTATGAGCAAGAAACCAGGCAAGTCAAGCAACAGAAACTCACGGAAGCACATGTGGCGCCATCCAGCGGCGGCTGCTTGACTGCGCTATAACTTAATGCAATTAATATGCAAAATCGTGACACCCACACCAACTGCACTTAGCCAAAAGGGTATTAGAATGCTCCTGAAAAATATATTAATGATAACGATCAAGATAAAGATCTTTTGGTACCTCGGAGTTACAGCAACAAAGGAAGCTTCGACATGCAAGCTTTCGAATTTAAAACTAAACCAGAAATTAAAAACGAGTCGCAAATAAAAAACATTGGTATTCCGTTAGTTTTAAATGTTGTTTTATTTATTTTGAATGATTTATTTATTTATTTCATCCACAAACTAAGCTGTCGATGTAAAAAACGAAAAAAATCATTAAACTAAATAAAACTAAGGAATAAAACAGCCTATAGAAATTACAAAAATATCTAATAACGAATCCGACACGGTGGGAAAATTTTTTTTGCCAAATGGCCAGCTATAGCTCGATTCAGGGGTTTTCTAAATACCCTACCTCATGCTTACTGTCTTCCCTAAATGTGAGCTTTCTGTTCTGCTGTAGCCACAAAATGTTCATAAAATGCTGAAAATAATTTAGAGTCGATTGACATACAAGTATGTATATCTAATTTATATACTATAACACTATTTTTTAAATTTTGTTATAAATCTAGGCCCACTAACTAAGATAATGCTTTTTTAAATTATTTTTTAAAATTATATTCTAAGTAAACACTCTTTTTATTTCAAAAAGCAACAATGAAAATATGCAATACAAATTATTTGCTTACAAATATTTAGTAGTCGCTGTTTTGCCCCATCAATCTATTTATTTTCGTACTAATATACTTTTATTTATTAAATAATATTATTTTATTATTATACTGATTTTATTTGGTTTCAAGAGAATCAGGTCTCTATTTGCACTGTAAAATATTCCATGTAGCAGCATCTGTCTAAAAAAAAGGGTAAATGCATACTTCTTAGTTTGTTTAATTATTATTAAATTTTTTCTTCGAGTGTACATATATATACAAGTAGGTATAAGTATAAAGGGACGGCATGGGCTATGGCGCGGACGAGGACGTGCACAGCATGTGCAGAACGATGCAGCGAGCCGCGCGCGTCGCTGGAGCGCATTAAAAACACACTCATACAGGCACAAATAAACGTACACACAAACACACGCACATACTTGTACATATAAGCACGGATTCCTGAAGCACAGGCAAAGTACGCCAAATTGATGTGCGTCACGTGCGTTTTGCCAGGCCCCTTCACATCAGCACCCCCCCAGCTTCCCCCCACCCACACACCACGCTTGCTCCTCAGTAGGAAGCTGCCCTTTGCTGAGACCGCTGCCTCTGCCTGCAATTGCTGTCATTTTGTGTGGGCGTTGCTTTTGGCCTTGTTGTTGCTGCCATAGTTGCTCTTTTTGTTGTTGCTGTTGTTATTGTAACGCAAGTCGTAAAAGTAAACAGAGCATGTGGTGTAGTATGCCATAAAGCGCTTAATTTTTTGTATGCACACTTTCTACAAGGTGTGAAATATGGCAGAAGCCCACCACACAACAAGGCGATGGGGCAGCAGCACAGTAATCGATGCCTAAGTGGAACGGTATAGATGAAGAAAACTATACACCCGCCTATCAATAAAAATTTAATTAGTTAACTTCTTACTTAAAGAAATAATTTCATAACATAAAACTAGTTTAAAATTGCGTTATTTGGACTTTATAATTTTAATTCACATTTTTAAGCGCCTTTTCGCAAAGGATGGTGGTACAAGCTGCCCATTGTCTGAGAGCAACAGTGTTATGCAATTATTTGTAATTGTCGATGATGGGAAATTACTTAATATGCAAATGGACTTCAATATCGTTAGAAACAAGAAATGCTTCTCATACAACTCGTTCCAAGTTTAAGTTGTTTAAATTACAGCTATATATAGAGATCTGGCATATTAGTTCTCGGCTTATTATCTGTGTCCGTCAAAGTAAGTATTTGTCAATTCATTCTCTGGTTGTTACTAATTTACACAACGAAAAGTATTTACCCTTACACATTTCAGCAAAGAGTATAAAACAATGGATATTTTTATGATTTAGTTGGCTATAGCAGGCAATGAGATATAACGACAAATATTATGTGGTTAGTCTGTTTTCAGCACGTTAATTTTTTTTTATTATTATTAGTATATAAATATATATTATTTTTAATGTAAACATAAAGCACTTTATATGTGACGCACCAATATTTTCCAAACACATTGATCTTTCAAGGTTCGAATTCAAGTCGAAACAATTGCTTCAGTTTTTTCTTAATTGTTATCAATTAATTTCGCCTTAAATTTCAATTTAGCAGTGTTTTGTTAAATGAACTGCTATTGATTTTGTTTTACACATTGTTAGTAGAAATTGAAAGATTATTTTTGAATGTAAGTATTTGCAAATACTATTTCTATTATCAATAAAAAGCATCTACAAAATTATTAAAATTTTTCAACAAATTTATGAAATTCATGAATTTTATTTCAACTCTCTTAGAAGACTCAATGTCAATGAGTTCTTATGAAAAAACGCCTATTAGGGCAAAGATAGACAAACATTTATTTAAAAAATAAAAAAAGCTCCAATATATTACAAAATTAGCTAATTAAATGAATTTCCATTGAATAAATCATTTTCAAAATATATATTTGCTCTAATATTTTATGATCTAATGCATGAAACTATTTATTTATTCATTTTATAAATGAAAATGTTAACTTTTTTGTTGGGAAACCACAAATCCTTATTCGAAACTAAACATTTTCGCTTAATGAGGGCTGCAAATACATAGCTTAAATTTAATTATTCAACTCGACTGATAAGTGAGCTGCTGAAGTAGATATTCATATTCGAAGGCTCTCATTAAAGTAAATTTTCTCCGTGAACTAATTTTCACCGTATACTCTGTGAATGACGGCATCATTTAATTTACAGCAGGAGGTAGTCTCTGGTCCAATTGCAGTTGCCATGACCTACTTGTGGGCGCAGAAAACGGCAGCAGTTTTAAATTTAACAAACATTTCAGCTCATTAACAAAGCAAATTGACCCACATTGTGCTTAAGTAGACGAGGTAACTGGCAAGTGCTCGATGCTTAAAGAGCCCGCAGCACACACACACACACATACACACACATATTGTCACAGTTACACAGTTTAACAGCATGCCACGCCCACCAAAGGACAAGCAGTCGCATTAAATATTTTGATGGGACCCACAAAATGGCAAATTAGTTTCAATTAAATAATGTTGTCGCAATTTAGACGCCGCAGCCCCAAACACACAAATACACACAAGCACACATACACACACACACGCACACACAATTACATTTGGTATATCCCCCCGTACACATACACGTACACCCACACTCTAACGCTCAGTTCATGCATAACGCAAATGTTGGAAATGCTGAGCGTGGTCCCTAGGCCCAGAAGGAACGCCGCCACGGCCATGGATGGCCAGTCAGCACGACAGCCAGTCAGGCAGTCAGGCAGTCAGCCAGGCGGCCAAACGTCGTCAGCATGAGCATTAACATCAGCGTCCTCAGTGTCCTCAGCGTCCCAGCATGTCCACGCAATAACGATTGTGGATTCAACATAATGCCCTCATAATTACTGCACACACGCCCAAAATGGGGCTGAAGAGGCTGGCCCTGACGCCGGCGGTAGAACTAGCGATGGTGATGGCGATGGCGATGGCCACGACCGACGTGTTGACAGCAGAATGGGTCCAGAGACCGGACGAAGGTCCAGACGTCGACGTCCAAATGTTCAGGGCAGGGCAGGGCATAGCAGACTGCTCGCTGCTGCAATTTGCATTAAATGTGCGCTTTGTGTTATTAATTTTGAGTGTTCTCATTAAAATACACGCAACATTTATGAAATTAATATTTTGTGCAAGTGGGGCCAAATATGTTGCAAGAAGGGAGAGAAGGGTATAGAAGATTGAAGATGGTGTGGTGTGGTCAGTGGGCTTAGCCGCAGCATCAAATGGCCAGCGTTCAAATTAGAGAAATGAGCCACAAAGACGCCACTGGGTCTGCGACTTTGCAGCTTGGCGGTGTTTGTGGCATTTGTTTAAGATTACATAAGTTAAAATAGAAAGAAATGGAAAACAATTAAATTAAGAGCTAGGGATAACAGAAAATGGGTGGACTTGTGAAATTTCGTTAAATAGCCCGATATATTCAAGAATGCTGCCGATTTCTAACAAAGTTAGAAGTTGATGAGAAAGAAGATATTAAATAAATGATTAATTATAATACACACAATTTGGTGAGCATTAAAAATTAAAATCTGTTTAATATTAAACCATAAGGAGACTAGTAGTCGACTACAAATTTCTTTTGGTACATGATTCATATTTATTTTTGACTGCAATAACATTAAAGTTATGAATGGCTTGTTTTGTCGCTGAAGTATGTTTATATTGAAAACTAACTATTTCTTTGATAAAAATTAAAATATATATGAAAGTCAAGCTGTTTTTGAAAAAAATATGCTCACACCTTTTATTCTGTCCATGTACATACTTGTTAAGGTATCAATGCCTTTTAGAAATACATATGTATTTTTTTTATCAAAAGTGCACGACACGACAATTATAACAGGCACCAAGTTCAAATAAATATGTGTATATTTTCCAGCGCAGGGCCAATTATGTTTCACTAGAAACCGAACGCAAATACCATTTAACTGAAATAGAAATCCGTTGCCTCATACAACAGCTTAGTAAGAGGTCTTTAGACCAGCGGTGGACACAACATTTTTGACGAGAGCATTACAACAACATCAATACAACAAAACCCCCGTTAGAGTCGAGAGTAAAGCCTGCTTAAAATCAACGAGCAACGACAAATGCCCTACGTGTATTTTGTTTTTGCATTAATCTGCTTGTGCGTCTGGCTGGCGGCCATTGCATGCATTTGGATTTGGTAAGCTCGCTCTCGATCGGCGCACTGCTTGTGCGTCTGGCGGGGGCTACTTACAAAAACATAACGGAGGGAGCACTGGGAGCCGAAAGCCACTCCACGAATCTATGTATGCCACTAGCTTACCTTGCAGTCGCATTGGGGATGGGGCTACGAAAGGTGGAATGTACAAAGAGAGCAATTAGAAAAGTTATTGAGCGCGATCAAGCAAACATATTGAGAGCTACGAATTATTAAGCACTTCTTGTTTTGCAGAGCAAGGTCCAATTTATGTGTACATACGTACATATTTATACCCTGTACCCAAAGGGTAAAAGGGTATATTAGTTTTGTGCGAATGTATGTAACACACAGAAGGAGGCGTGGCAGACCCCACAAAGTATATATATTCTTGATCAGGGTGACAAGCCGAGTCGATATAGCCATGCCCATCTATCTGACTGTTAGTCTGTCCAACTGTCTGTCCGTCTGTATGAACGCAAGGATCTCAGAAAGTAAAAGAGTTAGAATAACCAAACTTGGTATTTAGTTTCTCCTAAGCCCGAGAAAGGACAAGTTTATTCAGTTATTCCGATGGTTCATTATTGTTCAATATAAATACTTTTGGTGATACAATTCGTGATTTTTTGCTTACAACTTTGTAGTTTTAAATTTAATAAAATATACTATCTGAACACAAAGTACTGCGAAAGGAAGCTTAAAGAATGAATGTCAATTTTAAAATATTTAAGCTGGTTGCACTTTGAAGTCTTCTTACCCTATTGAAGTTGAATATAAAATCGACCGAAAACAACGAATAACGAATAAACGAATACATACGAATGCATAAAAAAGTTGCATCCGAATTATTCAATTCGATCTGCCATTTGAATAATTAAAATTCAATTCAGACATCGCGTATAGCCTGAATTTTTCGTTGCTCTACAATTATGTCAATTGTCATTAATAAATGCAGTTCATTTCGCCAGCGTACGGAGATGAGTTATAGAAAGACATGCAATTTAATTAAAATTTATTACATAATATTTGGTTGATTTGGTTTCGCGCTTCACTGCACTTATGACACATGAGCATAAATATTTGGTTAGACTGATAAACATGACAAAGATTACAGCATATAAGTAGTACATACTTGTATATGCAAATACGGGCTGCGCTTGCATTCACATTCATTATTTATTTTAATTTATTTACCCGCCCGATTCGCTATTATTTATTTCCTTTTTTTTACAGTGCAGCTCCCATTTGCATTTTGTTTTGTGGTTTAGTAATTTGCATAAATCAATTTGAAATTATCCACGCCCCTGGCCTTTTGTTGGTCGAGTATCGAGTTTCTAATTATGTTTACAACATTCTAGTGAGTTTAATTTATGTAAATTTGTTTGCTCGGCGCCCGTTTGGCAATGGCAGTTGTTTTATTTTTTCTCGCGCATGATTAATTTTTGGCGACTGTTAATTGTTTTCGCCATTGCTGCATTACTTGTATTTTTTTTCGGTTGAATTATTTGCCAATTCATAAAAACAGAATGCGACACACATTTTTAAATTGTGCATAGTGGAAATTTAATTAAGCTATTTAAAAACGCAGTACGCATTGTCCTCTAGGCATATTAGCCATTAATATTAATGCGTTGCGACAATTTACACAATTTAATTATAAATGAGATGACAGATCATAAATTTGCGGCAGAAGGTGCGTGGGAGGGTTCGCAATACGGATAAGGTGTCGAGCATTAAGTACGAACAGCAACAGCTCTCAAAGCTGTTTAATGAACATTGTTTAGCCTATTTTATGTCAATTAGGTGCGCTCTATTCTCACGTCTAATGCAATTTGTGCATTGATTGCACAGCCTGCAGTTTGCTTAATTGGAATCATCTTTAAATTGTCATATTAGGCATGCTCGATAGGTATCAGTAGAAGGAGTTGACTGAGCGCACACAATATGGCGGTGGAGACACACACACAAACACGGGCACGCACACGACACTTCCACAATGACGCCCCACATCTATGCACACAATGGCAAGCAATTATGCATAAAGACGAGACTTAAGTTTAAATGGATTGCAGCTGCAGGGAAGAAAGATATTTGGGTGCTCAGTTGATTTGCTAACCAACATTTCGTTGCATTTCAAAGCCACTCCCGTGGATGTGGGCAGACGGTGCTGTTAACTTGAATAGGAATTTGTTTAGAATTTGAAAGAGAGGAATTTATTCTGAATTTGAAGGGAACAATAATATTTCAGCTAATTATTTATTGGTTGAATATTAATAATGTCGACTAAAAATCTAGCTAACTTAATCAAACGGTAACATATTATTTCCAACAAATTTCGATAAAAATTAGTACTATACTAGCCACATATGGATAGGGCTCTGGATTTGCGTCACTCAATTATAAGTATCGCGAAAATTCTTCAAAGGTTTATGATATTGAAGTATATAAAGTATATAAGAATATAAATATAATTGTGTTTTTAATGTCCTTATTTTAAAACAACCTACCTAATCTGAAAATACATTTTTTACCATTTACATTCGTTGGTACCAATGGAAATTATAAAACTACTTACTATAATTAAACAAAGTTGCTTTAAAACTATGAAAAATACAATAAATTAAACAAAATTTCCATAGCACCGACATATTTTTCCTAAAAAGTAGATATGTATTTATGTTTTAGGATAAAGCAAAGAAAGTTGTTAATGAAATATGGTTTTTTTGATTTGTTCTAATACAGTTGAAAAGAGCTTGTTCGCTTGTAATCAAGCGGCCTACAAAAATTTCTTTTAGTCTTATCTTGATTGTGTGCCGCAAGTACAAATCTAATTTTTTTTTTTTTTTTTTTTTTTTTTTGATAAAACTTTAATTTTACTGTTATTATTTACAACAACTTTAATTAAACTTATAGAAATATACAAATACAGCTTAAACTAGGAGTTCAGTCTTATTTAAGTACAAATCTAAAGATGAAAAAACATTCCGCCATTCCTTACTTCAATTATTTGGATCAGTAAGCCAATTGTACTGAAATCCATATTTGTGGTATGCTAAGAGTTCACCCACTTTTTGGGTTAAACATAAAACCACATTTTCTAGTCTGAATCTGTCGAAGTGTGTGGCGGTGTGGAGAGACTGAAGCAGACAGGTGTTGATATGCGGTGCGTTATGGTTGTGCACTCAATTAGAGTTTGCTTGGATAATCAGAAAGGAGCAGCATTTGGCAAGACACACAAATTCATGCATTAATGAATATTAGGGCAACTTTTTGTTCATGGAAGCGAATCAGTTTCTAATTAATAAGCAAGCAGTAGCAATCAAGTGGAGTTTAAATTGAAATGTGTGAAATGTTGTCAAATGCTTACGTCAAGTGCGTTTACAAATACGAGTATATGTTATCCATTGCGCATTGTTTCATCTCAGATATATAGAGACATATATATGCATATTCAGACATGTATATTCCGACATGAGACATAAAGCATGTCTATTTAATCATCAGGGTGTGTGTGTGTGTGTGTGTGTGTGTGTGTACTCTACAAATGGCCATGGCAAATCTTCAACAGCTCCATTTATCACGATATTTATGATGGGCGTAAATCAAGAGCACAAATGGATCGGAATTAATATATGAGTGTACGGTCGCGGAGTCGCTGTTTCGCTGTTGTTGTTGCTGTGTTTGCTGTTGTTGGAGCCGTTGATGGCGCCTCATGTTGTTAAATGCACACGCTAGGGGGCGTATTCAGAACAACTCGACGCCTCCGCCCGTTTGGGCGCGTCTGTAATTATTACAAAATATAAAAAAATAATAAAACTGGAATTATGAAATGCTTGTAAAATGTATTCTGATTGTGTGTGGTTCGCCCTGTACACGCTCTGGAAAGTATGCTATAATAAATTGCATTGTTATGCAATGCTCACGCACCCACACCCACACCCACACCCACATCCACACACTCCCATGCACACGCCAAGTTTGTAATTCGATTTAAAATGAAATTTCTGCATATTTTATGTTAATTAAACTTGTTGCAATGTTTTTGCTGCTATTTTTGTTGTTGTTTCTTTGTATCTATTTCTCTGAAAGCGCTGTCTGTGTGTGTGTGTGCGTATAAGTGTGTTATTTTATCCTGCGGCAACTTGAAACCAATTACGTCGTAATCACACACACATACACACATATATAGTTATATTCAACACTTTATATACGCTGTGGCAGCACGTTCCGCTGCTTAATTCCCGACTTCAATGCTCTTTACTTCGTTAGTTAGTTTCCACGCACCAGTCAGCGGCTTACACCCCGCCCTTTGCCCCGCCAAGCGCTCAGCGTGAAATAACTTCCGTTGCAAATTTTATTTTTGTACTCACCCGTTGCAATCTTTCATTCAAAAAAAAAAAAAAAAAAAAAAAAAGGAAGCATATTTTTCACAATGCGCCAGCACGACAACGTGAGATACAACGCATAGACATGTGCATCTACGTATGCATAAGGGCGACTATAGACTCATGGTGCCAAGGGCTGTACAATAAATACGATAAATAAATAAATGTGATTTATATACAATATTTATATGATATCTTGTTTTCTGGACTTGTCCTATATTTTCCTAAGCTACACGCTGCAGATATTTACTTTAAAATGAAAATCGAAAGGAGCTTAAAAATTACAATATTTTTCAATTTCGATATTTTTCATTTTCAAAACATGACTAAAAATTGCTGGTTAGAAAAAAGCCATCATCCTTAAGCAGCCAATCAGCCTGCAATCAAGAAATAAAGGAACAATAAAGTGGAAAATTAAATAATATGAAAGATGTCTGACGTCAATAAATGTGCGGGACTGGCATAGTTCAACGAGGTTGCAGGAATCCCACAATGTGAGTTTGTTTCAAAGTAGACTCTGGCTCGAGTTATCGCAGAATCATGATTTAACATTACTAATGAAATACGTGCAGTATTAAAATATGAAAGTGTGGTTTCTTTTAATAAAACAGACAAACTGCAGGCCGATAATAATTCATTTAAAAATAAAAAAGATTTGTCAAGATATAAGTAGCTTAAAAATATGACGAACGTGCTTGGTTATTAAAGAACGCCTAACATAAATTCATTTGGTAAATTGTTTAAAATGCTGGAAAATACAATTGCAGCCACAGATATGTTTGTCGCCTGGTATATATAGTCAAAAATAGTTCTTATATATTTATCTAATGTACAGCTCATACGCTTCTTGTTGTGGAAGGGATAGGTTCTTGCACTAGTTTTAATAATAATTTCAGGCTGATGGTAGAATAATTTCAGAGTAGCATAGAAGCAGAAATATTAAAATTAAAACTCCAAAGACTATATCTGGGATTCTCGCGAAAGTTGGATTCATTACAATCCAATCATTATTTAGCACAAGCAGTTGTTATTCTGTTCCGTTTTAAAACAGGTCAAAACAGTTCTGTATTTTTAGCAAAGTGGTTGCAAAGTAAAGGCCGTGCTGTTTTTTGTTTTTGTTTTTTCTGCGCTTATTGTTGCTTAAATTAAATAAATGACAAAGAAAGCAATTTAACTCACATACTTATACTATATGTACATATCGTTCAGCCCTCGTACATTTGTACAAAGTTCTCAGCCAGAGTTGGCAACGCTTGCACTTTTCATGAATTTTCTGCTCTTTGTTGTTTTTTTTTTAACATTTTAGGCATTTGGTTAGCTGCAAATGTGTTTTAATGAGCTTCAGCTACTGATGTGGGCCCAGCATGGATTTTCAGTTTTTCAAGTGGGCTAAATAAGTTATGCAGTTGCACTTCATGCCGCTTGACATAATGATATGTGCGTTAAGGCTTTAAGCAAGCATTTGAATGCATAAAATTTTGGGTGTGCTCGTTGCGAGAGCGGTGTACGCAGAAAGCAATTAAATTAAAAACAATAACAACAATGGAGGAATGGCTGTTGAGCGACGCCTAAATGTGGGCAACACTTAATTTAGCGCAACATTTTTCACTGCACTGCACAAAATGGCGGCCGCAATGTGGAAATGGAATTGCTACTTTTTGTCTATGGCTTGACACAGCCTACCAGGCCCCTCCCCCTCTGCAGAGACCCAGCACACCGTTAAGAACCACAACGAGTGCTTCACAGCTAAATTGCCTCGAGCCGTGCCGAGTCGGGCTGTGAAATTTATTTACCAAAGTGTTGAAATGTTGCACAACTTAAATTAAAATGACTTTGTCAAGTTGTTTTATTTATTTCAGCCGATCTCGCCCTCCCCCTCATCACCCCCTTGCCACATTGGTAAGACTTGGTCTGCGTTTTGTTGTGTTCCCATTAAAAAATCCTGTAAATAATTTGAATTTAATACTTTTTTCGTTGGCATCCTTGTTGCTGTTGTTATTGTTGTCGTTGGCGTCGACTTTGCCTGAAGTTTGTAATTATTTTCCTACTTCGTTTGCCACAAGTGTGAAAATAAGAAAAACTTTTCGTGTGAAGCCATTTCCCATGTTTTCTTTGCTAGCCCAGGCACAACAAAATGAAAATAAATAAAAACAAGTAACAACAAAAAGTGTGGCAAAGTTTTTTATGGCTGCTGCTTGAGCTGTATAAGTGGGGGGAGGGGGCCATTAAAAAGTACAGAAAATAATATTTAAAAAATATTTGGCACTGTCACAGTTCCTTTCAGATATACACCTATAGTATAACAGTTGCAGTTAGTTTGTTCACGGGTGAAGATCTCCGCTAAGGTGTGTGTCGAGGCTAAACATCGAAAAGAAAAGTACCACCAAATGTGTATGTGTTTGAAGATCGTATCTATGTATGTACACAAGCGAGGGAAATTAAAAACAAAATCCACCACCACACTTCATTTATTTTGGAAGTCACTGACTCATCACTGCAATTGGAAATATTGTGTTGGTTTCAGAGAGAGAGGGAGAGAGAGAGAGAGAGAGAGAGAGAGAGAGAGCGAGAGTGCATGCGGTAGCAACAAAACATTTATATCGGCTGCTGGTGCACCTTAAACTGGTTTTCCGTGCCACGTTCCATCCACCCTCCGGCAAAATGTAAACAATTTTCTATTTTTAGGCACTATTTGTACAGACATCGAAGTGTGCGGACGCATACATCAGTTAACTATTTCTTAAAATATTTTTATATATTGTGTAACAAACAAATATTATAGTATATTATGGCTACACTAGATGATTATTATTATAAAGTACGGCAGCGCCATCCGAACATTCAAAGCGATGTGCTGCAAATATTTATGAATGCACAATGCACGTCGCCGGAGCGCGCTCTTACCTTATCTCAGATACGTGGTGAGTAACGTTGATTCGTATTTAATTCTTATTGGAACTGATAATAACTCTTCCTCATTCACAGCATCTTATAAGGAACTGACAGAAGAAGAATTTCCAATAAAAGGTCAAACACGCGTGCAGTTAAATTTTTTGCTGACAATTCCATTTATTTGCTGTTTTTCCACACCAATTGGAACATTGCGCTTATTCAAGTTGGAGTTGACGGAGTAGTTAATATATAATGACAAATATTAATATACTTGTAAACATTAATTGCAACAAATGAAATTCAATATAGTCAGAATAAATTCAAATGCAGAATAAGATTCGTGTGTATATATTTAAGTAAAATGTATTACAGCTGACAATTGACAATGTAAATTTCGCTTCTAATTTTAATTGAAATTAAATTTAGCTGCTGCTGCCCCGGCCGTTACTATTGGCAACAAAAACCAGCTCAGTAACATCCAAGATAACAACCAATTGGTGCACACACACACACACACACACATATACACGAAAGCAAGCCGCAATCAAACCGAAAAACAAATAAATGCGAGTGAGAGTGAGTGAGCGCAACTGTTTGGGGCCCGAATCAAATGAATCAAGTGAATGAATGCACCCGCAGCTTTACAGTTGCACACGCCAGAAAAACAAAACCAGAGCGTGTACGTTTCCCAACTAACAACAAACAAACAAGCAGACAGGCCAGACACAAACACACACACACACACACACACACCCTCACAAACCAAGCAACCAACCAACAACAAACAAGCAAACAAACAGTAAACTGAATCAAAAACTCGACTCTTTCGCTGGGTCAGGACTTGGACATGAACATTCTATGTAGAACCGCAGCGCATAGCAGATGGTTAGGGTGACAGTGAGAGAGAGAGAGAGAAAGAGTGAGAGAGGGGGGTGGGTGGGTCGGCGTGCTACCCTCACATTCACCCAAAGCAAAACCTAATGAAACTAAAAGCCGTAGAAGAAAACCCCAAAACAAATTCATTACGGAACTACACCTCAGGGGGTGATAATTCGATTCAACGAAACTTTGGTGATTATTTATTGCTTCATGTGGCGATTGGGCGACTGTGTGACTGTTGGACTGTTTGCATGTATGTATGTATGTATTTATACTCGTATTTGCAGGGTCCCTGCAATTATCCGAACTAGTTCGAAATTAGTCCACTGCACTGGAAGTACAAGTAGTCACAATTTTGGATTTTTAGCTACACTTTCTTACTGAGTTAGTTCATCCGAAGGGGCAAGGCTATGGTTAATAAATAAATATATTGTGACACATATGTATGTATAGGAAATGTGGCTGATGTTTGGTAAACATCTGACAACTGACATCTGCAACTGAGATGGTAATCCATTGGTAATCAAAAGCCGCTAAAAATAAAAGTAGTCTAAGCTGTAGAACCAGCTTCTAATTTGTCCATAAACTCTAATGTAGTCCCAAGGTACCACTTTTTGGGTAGTATTTTAAATTTTCTGATGTTTGTAACTTAAATTAAATTTATTAGCTTGTCCAAAAGTTCCCCTCATGAACTACAGAGTTAAACATTGACTCTCGACTGTCAGGAACTAAATTTACATTTCGATATCAAAGAAAATATTAATAGTTTGTGTTGCATCACGAATAACAAGTTAAAGTTTGTTGTCAGTAGAGAACTAGTTCCTAAAAACCTAATGCAGTAACTAGTGAGTGTAGGTTGGAATTGGCATTTTGGTGAAGCTGGTTGTTTGTCTGATTGTGTGACTTGTCCAAGTTCGCACGAGTTTGCCGTCGAGTTTTCCCGTAGCGTTTTGCTGTTGGTGTCATAAAATGTTCTGTGCCACAAACTGGCACTGGAACTCATTATTTTGTTCATTAACACTTTTTGCTTTTTGGTTGTTGTTTTGTTTTGGTTTCGCTGTTAGTTGCTGCTCCTCCCTCCGGTCCTTTTTCGAGCTTTGACGTGGGTGAGCTCTTTTCTGTTCTGAGCCCTCGGTTGGTTTGGTCTTGCCAGCCCAGGCCAGGCCGGGCCATCAATTAAATTATGAGGTTGGGAGGTTTTCGCTACTGCTGTTTTGTTTGCCACCACATTTGCATAGCAAATTTTATTTATGTGCCTTAAAATATATAAATGTATATATGTACTATATATCTCAAAACATAAAATTATTTCAAGTTTATTTTTACGTCATTTGTTTGTTTGTTTGCTTGTCGGTTTGTCGGTAGTTTGGCATTAAGATTTTTATGTTTCATTAACTTGCTGGGTCGGTGGCGGACTTTGTTATCAGTCGTGGCGTCGCCTGCTTTAATAAAATTTTGTTATGCTTTACTTTTATTAGCTGTGGATTTAATTCATTAGTAAAAACAGGCGAAACGACTACCGTTTCTCATTCATGTCCTACATCGGCGGCTCAAGGAGGCTGAGGCCATTTTTGGGACTGGCCGTTTCACTTTGTTATAGCACTTTGTTGAGTTATAAAATGTTATCGACGGCGCAGGTTTTTATGTCTCAGGGTCAGATAAATGCGTGTGTGTGGGTGTACTTGTATATGCAAACGTACATTTGTATGTGTTTATTGGGCATTAGGCGAAGTCAGTGGCTATGCCATGCCCGTTTGGGTTGCTGGTGTTTAATTTTTGTGGCCTGTTATTTTGAATGGGCTCTCTGCTTCACAATACAACAGAAGAGAAGTTTATGATGCGCATACGCAACGTTTGCCACATTAGGGAAGATTTGTTGAGGGATTATACAAAGTTAAGAACTGGTCATTAAGGACATTGTAGCCAAGAGATGTGGCGGGAGTGAGAGTGAGACATAAATGAAAATAGCTGCATGCCTTCTTTTCAAATTTGTGGATACATAAAGCTTAAAGTACCAATAACAGCCAAAGAAATAAAAGCTTGAAAACACTATATTCATATTTTGAATGTCATGTCGATTTATTCATTTATGTTAATAAGCTTGATGTCAGATCTAAAATGTAAAGGGCTACTTGCACCCCTATCTAGGTTTGTTTGTTTATAATGTCCCCTTTTTGGTTGTGTTCGTATAAACAACTAAAAAATGTGGTTTCCATTAGTAACCGCTTTCCAGTGTTGTCACCATTAAGGGATGGACAACATTTTCTATACTTATTGACTTTTTGTCTATGATAGATTTTAAGCTTTGTTTAAGAAATGCTTGCGTAATGGCTAACTTTTTGATAGGACTTTTCTCCTTTTGAATTGTTAGGCTAACATTTTGCTTTACATAATGCCCATGTCTGCTGACGCGACTGTTGTCCTTAAAAGAAGTGACAAACAAAATCCCTCCCTTTCAATTTGGGTGCCGAAAATCCCAAGGAACGCCAGAACAATTAAATAGGGTAGTAAATTTCATTCTTGAGGGATTTGAGGCTAAGGAGTACCCTCTGGTGGCGTACTTGACCCTTAACTTTTCTTGATACTAAGGAACTACCTCGCAAACACGACCTTCACGGTGGTGCTTGATAGAGAGGAATCTAGTGTCAGGGGTAAAAAACTATCACTGAGAAACAAAGTCACTGTTTATCAGTCCTGCATCGCTCCCTCTTGGCAGTATGGCTTGCAAGTTTATGGAATCGCTGTTAAATCACACCTGCAGAAAGTCCGGATCCTGTAAACGAAAACCCCTAGCCTACTAACAGGTGCTCCTTGGTGTATGAAAACGGCACATATAGAATAGGATCTAGGGGTGCAGAAAGTTGGTGACTTGCTAAATAAGCCGGCTACTCAATACAAGGAGCGCTTGAGAATCCACGAAAATGTATTAGCAAGACGCCTGCTGAAACGGCGAAGAAAAGGAAGAAGATTAGTAAGAAGGAGGCTGAAGAGGTCACACCCCGCTGATCGTGCCAATAGATTTATATAAAGTATAAATAATTAAATAATACTAAACTCCTAGTTTAAGCTGTATTTGTATTTTTCTATAAGTTTAGTTTAAGTTGTTGTGTAAATAATAACAGCATAATTAAAGTTTTACATTTATAAAAAAAATATATATATATATTTAGTTAACTTTGTTAAACCTTTTTTTCTGCTTATGTTTGTGCAAATTTTTGAAGAAGGTGTTATGGGAGGTACTTTTTTAATTATCTAGCTTCACTCAAAACAAATTGCATAGTAAAAATGAATATTTTCATATTCAATTCAATGCTAGAATATTTCGTATCTAAATCAAGCAACGTAAATTTAACTAAAAACATACTGATTTTAATATGAATAATATGCAAAACGAAACGTAAATCTTAAACCATCAAAGGTGTAATTCTTAATTTAATGGTGATCCAACTTCAAATAGATAGTTAAATTTACTAGATTCCATACATATGTATATGACATATGTATATAGTCGTTCAATTTGGGTCAAGTAAGTGTATTCAATGAGCTATAAAAATAATATAATACCAATATTAATATGTAGCGGAAAACGTCAATATTTATAATAACAAAAGAGATTCACAAATTACTTTCTAATAAAGTTGTTCTCTAAAATGAATGTAAATCATTTATATTTACTAAATATAATTATTAAATACAATTAATACTATTATACTCTTGTAGTATAATGGTATAGAAACGTAGTTTAAAAAGTGGGAAATATAAGTATTTAGCGATTATAAAAAAGTTATCTTTGACATGAGTTAAACCCAAGTCCACATCATCACTAGTTATTAAAGATCTTCACACTTTAAATTTAATATTTAACTCGAAATTAAAGTGTGCACATTTTATATTTACTAAAACATACCGTGGTGAAAATCGATAGTGAAAATATTTAAATGTACGTGTGTATTTTTATGAGTGTACATATTTATTTAGGATATAAGCTTATTACTATTTGGCGCATTTGTTCAACCACTTAGCGTCTTACCCACATTTGTTGTTTAAGTGTACGCTGGAATTAGTTGGCCAGTAGTTGTTACAACCATATTCACATCCAGCAGCTGAATTTTGCTTCTGTTGGGTAAACTAAGGTGCATTAAAGCTCATACGCTTCAAATCCCCAAACTAAATCAAAGTTAAACATTTTATTAGCAAACTCAACTTGCCTACTTGGCAAACGGAGGCAATTTTCAATTAAATAGCTCCTAGTCGTCGCAGTCGCAGTCGCAGCATTCAAGTCCTTGCGGCATTAGACCAGGCACAACAAAAGCGCCGGCACTCGAGCCAAAGAAGAAGAAGAAAGGCAATGAATTCATTTGAAAATTGTAGCTGGAAAACAAAAGAAAATGCCATTGTGCAATTAAAATTGTATGGCATTGGGGAGCAGTCGTCGGTCACTACGGCGACCTTCCTTAGAGGAAGGAGTCTAGAGCAGCTGCCTGCCGAAAAGAGAAATTAAAACAAACAGACGCCGCTCGCTCGTAACTGTACAATTTCAAAAGTGACACACTGGAAGGCAAACACACACACACACACACATACTTCGCAATTCAATATACTATATGTCGAGGCAGCAAAATAAAAAAACAGAAGAAGAAATGCCAAGCTCAAGTCTCTAAAACAGCCCCAACGCTGCCCCCCCTGGTTGCCCTTGATCTGATACAGCTGGCCATGTTTACGGCACATCGTGACAGTTTCTTCTTCTGCCTCTGCCTCTGCCTCATTCTTTTTGCTCGCTCCTGCTTTAAGTTGTCACAGTTGTTCAAGTTGTTCAAGTTGTCCAACTGTCCGGTTGCGTTTACCACGCCCTTTCACCATTCGTTTAGTAGCTGCCTGCACTTGTCGTCTTGTTCAAGTCCCCAATGAGTGCGCATAAGTTTTTCAATTTTGTGCGTTATTAGAAGCGATTAGAGCATTAGGGCAACAAAAAAAACAACAACAAGAACTTGTACTTCAAAACTGTGGGCAGCAGTACGCGTAGGGGTAAGCTTCATGGTAAGGGCGAGGACGAGGGCGGTGGCGAAAGGGGGAGGCGAAAGGATCGGGGATGTACAAACAGGAGCCCATGCGCGCATAAACACTTCACTCCAATTGCGGGAGCTGTGAAGTAATTTTTGCACTCGCTCTCTCACATCATTTGGGGGCACTTTTCGATGTGGGAATTGTTTTGATTTTCAACTGCATGCACATAAAGCGCAAAAATTAATGGCCAGCGGCGCTTATTAATTGGTTATTGCGCATGAATTTTTTAATTAAAACACACATACATATTAACTAACATGGCAAAACAAAATGGCGAACTATAGTTCACTTTAACCCCAGGCCAAAATTATGGGTAATTAGGTAGACCACAGAGCAGCAAATGCATCAGGGTCGTGGGGGGTGCCAGTCAGAAGGGCTTAGTGCACAAGTTTGCGGTTGGCTTCGGGTTGTTGCATTGTGTGTGTGTGTGTGTGTGTGTGTGTGTGCGTTTAAGTGTGCAAGTTGAAGTGAGAGTAGTATGTGCGTAATGGGCCTTAATTTGTAAAATTCCATGATTGCACAACCACAAGGCAACGCTGGCACAATCATTCACATCGACATGGCATGGTTGGGGGCAAGTGCAAAGTGTAATTATGTGGTCAGCTGAGGTTGCTGTGTGTGGCATGTGTGTGGCCTCTAACTCGACCACCTTGTAGTTTCGAAACAAGCAGCCGATTTCAATTATAATATTTAAATGTGCTTATGAATGTGCTCGACTTATTATATACAAGTAGTTCATCTCTTTGTGTGACTGATTGACTGATTGATTTTTCTTTTCATTCATCACATAAGATAGAGCTAATGTGCAACCACAAACAAATGCAATGAAGAAATAATTAAAAACATTTCAATAACGTACTTGGACTACTAGTAGCTGGTTTCTGGTTAAATCATGCAATTCTTATAAATTATTATTTATATTAATCCCTACAAAGAAAAGATGCGTGTATTTGAATACCCGTTTATGTAGCTTCATTACTTTAAATACCGATCAGTGGATAGCAAAATTTATTAGCTCTAAAATCCGCATTATTCTCATCACATTATTACAACTATTATTATTATTTTTTTACGCAAAGGGTAAAAAGAGTATATTAAGTTTGTGCCAAGTATGTAACAGGCAGAAGGAAGCATCTCCGACTCCACAAAGTATATATATCCTTAATCAGCGTGACAGAATTAATCGATATAGCCAGGTCCGTCCATCCGTGTGTCTGGATGACAGCCTAGATTGCGAAAAGGGCTTAGGCCACATTCATCAAACTTGGTATGAAGACTCTTCTAATATCCAAGAAACATGAATTTATTTTATTTTTTGATTCCCTCCTCTCTACGTTGCAGAATTTCGTCAATACTGTCCACATTTCAAACGCTACATAAACAAAACTTTGCAAAGGTAAGCACAACTATCTTCTTTTTTCATTTTTGTTATTCAAAGTTTTGTTTTGTTGTTCAAAGTTGTTAATGAAACAATTTCACTCTTACCACCAAATGGATGCTGATTTTATTTAACATTGAAAGCACCTAATCGATTGATTTGCTTGTCGAAGAAACATATATACTATTTGTATATCGAGAAAGGTCAATCAAGACGTCTTCTTGCACATCAATGATATTAATAGAATGCCAATAAATGTTTTCTGGTTGCGAAAAACAAACTTTCTCTTCATCTGCGTAGTGAACATTTATAGCAATGCTTTTAAATGTTTTAGTTGAAAGCAATTGCATTTTCTGTTTGGGTGTGAAATCATTCTGAAAACTACTCTCTAGTTAAAAACAAGATAGAACGCTACAGTCGAGCAAGCCCGACAGTAAAATAGCCTGTACTCTCCACAAAAAAAGAAAAATTTAAAAAAAAAATTTTAAAAAAAAATTTAAAAAAAAAATTAAATTATTAAAAAAAATTAATGAATTAATTAATTAAATTAAATTAGAATATATGTTTATGTTTAGTTTTAACAGCATACATTTACATCACGTACCTATGCGTGTTTATATGCGTGTATGTATGCAGCACAAAGTTGAACCAAAGCAGCAACAACAACAACAGCTGCGGGCAGCGCTGCCGACAGAGGCAGCGCATGAGCAGCGATTTTACTTATGGCTATAACTTTCTTCAGAATTGACCTATCATGATGAAATTTGGCACACGGACACATTAGTACTAACTGGATGTACCTACCAAAATTGATTTCAAAATTCCGAGAATTACGGAAGTTATAAGAAAAAACACGAATTGCGGGGGAGTGGGGGGGTGCATCGAAAAAAAACTCAAACTCGTACTTTCTCGGTCTTAGGAGAATATGGAAACCAAGTTTGGTTATTCTAGCTCTTATACTTTCTGAGATCCTTGCGTTCATACGGACAGACGGACAGACAGACGGACAGACGGACAGACGGACAGACGGACGGACGGACAAGGCTATATCGACTCGGCTTCTCATCCTGATCAAGAATATATATACTTTGTGGGGTCTGCCACGCCTCCTTCTGTGTGTTACATACATGCGCACAAAACTAGTATAGCCTTTCACCCTTTGGGTACAGGCTATAACAAGTAGCAGCATACAGGACCACCTGAAATGGGTTAATATTTCAAATCCCACACACACATACAAATACCCAGAAAGACACATGCACTCTCGCATTCGCACTTTGTTGCTGTTAATGTTTATGGTCATGTAATAAAAATAAGTGGCATTATTTTTGCACCTCGCCAAGTGTGCCACTAAAGTTGCAAACTGCTGCCAACGACCGCTGTGTAGCATAGAAAAATTAAGTTAGCCTGAAAAAAAGAGCAAAACAGTGTAAAGACAACGACCACAAAAAAAAAAGATGAGTGGAGTATAAACAGATGTACATATATATGTATATATAGTATATGTATATATACAGTACATATATATAGTAAAACGTGGAGACTGTCATAGAAAAACTTATTTTTTATTACACAACTTTGTCCTTTTTCGGGGGCAATGTTGCTGGCATGCATTTTGCGCTTTTGGCTTTGCACTTTTGTTGCCCGAATCCAAAACTATAGAAGATTCTGGGACTTTGAGAGGCACTAAGAGGAGAGGCCACACAAAACACAAAACTTTGAGCCATTGTTTTCTTGTAAATGGCAACGGAGCGCCCGATACTTTGGCGTACTACTATAATCTCGCGAAGCTTTCGTTGCAGATGTTTGGCTCAGCAACGAGTCGGAGGAAGTTTTGGGGCAGTTGCATTGCGTGCATTGCATTTGGGGCGTAACTTTTGTTGCCACTTTTCGCTGACTCCAAATGCCGCCCTTGGGCTGGCATTATGTTGACTTTATGCACTTGTTATTGTAGTTGTTACAGATCTTGTTGGTGTTGCTGGTGTAGTTATGTAATGGAGCGTATTATGCGTGTAATTGGCATTGCAATTTGGCTGGCTAGAGTCTTAGACCGCGTTCAATGGAGCTTTAAGGGTAAGTGCAGAATAATTGCAGCCTACAAGTAGGCAATAGTTTTTGCAGCACAATTGTGCATATAATAATACTTTAATAATCCTTGTCAGAACGGGTACAGCAACAACAATGATAAGCCCAACTAGCAGCTTAGACACAAACTAAACTTTGCTTTGCGGGCAAGCGGCGTTAAGACCACAAGTAACATTTGTAAAATGAACATTTAAAACTCGGCGCAAAAAGTTAAACAAACTCATCTGCACAAGCACACACACACACATACACAAACACATACATACATACAGGGGAATGGCAATGGCAATGGCCCAGCCCAAAAGGATAATAAGAAACGCCTTGACTTGACTTCAGTAACAACACTGTGAAACTTTTCAATTTATTGTTAAACTTTTGCACTGAGGCGCACAATTATAAAGTGTCATTTAGTGCAGGACACAAAACCAAGCAAGCGAGCAGGAGCGAGCAGCAGGAGTGAGCAGCACGGTGTAGGAGCAGCGCGTTCGGCATGGGCCGACAAAGCGTCAAGAAATTATGAAGTGTTGGCGGGGGCGTCAAACCGACGATAAGGAGACAGACGAACCGACCAAAAGAGCCAAAGACAGAGCCAGCGACAGACCCAACGACTGCTGACACTTGCGGCAGGCCACTTCCGGTACGGAGGCGCCGCCAACATAGAGATTGTCACGCTCTAGAGGTGACACCACCAACAACAATTAAGGCATCAAGAATTCCATATTTATTGCACTTTCTTTCATATAATGTTAGATACCTATAGTTAGATACAAAAGTTGAGTAGTCTATTTTAATTTGAAAAACTCTAATGGAAACTTCCCCGCCGGGCTGAAGATTTTCCTTTTTATACCCTGTACCCGTAGGGTAAAAAGGGTATATTAGGTTTGTGCAAAGTATGTAACATGCAGAAGGAAGCATCTCCGACCCCATAAAGTATATATATTCTGAATCAGCATGACGAGAGAAATCGATCTAGACATGTCCGTCCGTCTGTCCGTCCGTCTGTCCGTCTGGATGAACGCGAGGATCTCAGAAACTATAAAAGCTAGAATAACCAAAGTTGGCATCCAGATTCTCCTAGGTCCGAGTAAGGACGAGTTTATTTTATTTTTTTTAATTTTCCCCCCCTTCCCCCCCTACAGAATTTCGTCAATAGCGTCCACATTTCAAATGCTACCTAAACCAAACTTTGCACACATAATTTATATATAATTGTCTACTATTTTATCCAATTCGGTCAATTCTGAGAAAAGTTATTAGCGAAACAAATTCTCTACAGTACAACCCCCACAAACTGCAGCAACGAGTTCGCTCTTCTTCTTCCTGTTTTTGCTGCTGCTATGGGCGCATATAACTCAGTGACGGAAGTTTACCTGGGTACAGGGTATTACACTGTCGGGCTTGCTCGACTGTAGCGTTCTCTCTTGTTCTCTTTCTTTCTTCTTCAAATTCGCTCTTATGTAAAATTAAGTTCTTCCTCTACTTACTATTACATACTGTTACTATTACTTATTATTATTTTTTTGGTTCAATTGACCTTTAATGTCTCGAACCACATATTGCTGAATCGAAGCATAGCTGACCGAGTGGCAAATAAAATTCCCTCAACGTGTCGAAAGCCTTAATAGACATTATAGCACATTTATTTTAGCGGTTTTCATATATTTTAAGTTGAAAATAAAAAGTATTATTCAATATCATTATTGCAATAGAATATATAGAAATATTTATTATAAAGTGTGTCGACAGCCCAACGTGTTGATTTATGAAAAAAATAGCACTATTTAAAATAATGTTGGAAGGAGAACGAAAACTGGTCATATTTTTCTGGAATTTAAAGGAGTGGTGCTCCAAACGATAATCATACGATAGATGATCGTTCGCGCACGACAAAAAATTGGATTGTATTCAATTAATTATAGTTTTAAGTATATATTGGGATGGTCGTACACCAATTCTTAGAGTAAAGCCTTGTATTCGATGGTTAATGTTATTTGTAATTAAAACTGATCCAAATCTTTTTTCTTCTCTTATTAACTTGTAAATGACCGTCAAGTTTTTTGAAAATCAATTTTTACTAAACTGCCTTAAAAAATCAAACAAATGTAAGATAATATGAAAAAAGAAAAATGTTCAAATAAAGTCACTATTCTGCTCACGATTCTTATGCCATCTCTAGCATTGTTGTCGCCATTGGACATTTTTGGCTGGTTGTCGTGAAGCACAAAACTCGAGTGCAAGCAGTTTTCATGCGCCGTATTGAAGTGTTGTTCTTGTTGTTCTTCTTGGTGCTGTTGACTGCTGTTGTTGGCTGCAAAGTGTCACAAACACAAAAACGAGCAAGGACGAGGGACAAGCGGAGGAGCGTGGTGAGGACAAAGTTGTCGGTGGGAAGGGGGTGGGGACTCGCTTCACTGTTTGTGTTTCTAACGCGCAGCGCGCACTTGGCGCAGCGTGATTTACAGTGTGCGACTTTTATTTGAAGTGGGACATTCATTTTACGCTAAAGTGAACCTAAATCAACACCCACATAGACATGCTCGTACATGCACAGATACACACACACATACATACACACAGGTTCGCTGCATGCATTTAATGCAAAGGTTGCTGCCGGTTTTCTTTTTGCATTTTTTGGCAACTTCCCGAAACTTTGAACGTCTCGACCCGTCGCTCCCTTGTGGCGGCGCTTGATTGAAATGCCTGGTAGGCCAACACAGAGCTCCACAGCATGTCTGAGTATCTTCTCGTAGTGGTGGTGGTAATGAAGACGATGGTTGGGAGATGGAGCTCTCGCCGCTCTCTGCCTGCTGCGCTGCACTTAAGTTGGCTTAATTAGTTTTTGAAAGTTATGCCAACGCCAGGCAGAAGCGAAGACCAACTAACCAGGCAACCAGCTAGTCCGCCTGTCAGTCCGTCATTGAGTCCGTCGCATTCGCATGACCTGCCCCGCCCTCCCCATGCTTTTGGCTGCTCTCTAACCGCTGCCCCACCCCCCAAGTTATTGCTGTTGGCGACTGCTGCTGCTGATGCCGCTGCCTCTGCTGCATTACAAAATACCGCAAGTCGAATGGAAAATGGAAAAAGAGGCATGCTGCATCTCGTGGTAGCTGAGAGTGTGGGAGTGGCAGCAGTTCCGCTTCCGGCATTGCATGCTTTTCATCTGCTGATGTCTGCTGCTTCCATCAACAGTTTCGCCCTCCGTTGAGCGCCGCTCGTTGGTTGCGTTTCTCTTGGTCGCACATATTTTGCAAAATTTGCAGCAAGCGGCGCCTCTCTACGCAGTTTTTCATCATCATATTTTTTCGCTTCCTATTTAATTATGAACAAACTTGAAGATTTGCATAAATATTGAGCGGGTCTACTTTTTCTCGCTAAAAATATTAACAGGCTTTGGGCGTATTTTTTGGGGTGTGGATTAAGAATTTGCAAATAGCTGTCTGAAAGTTGCTGTCAGTTGCAGCTTTTGCCCCATTTCCCCCTCTTCCAGCTCCCAGCTCCCAGCCATTGTTTTTTTTCGCATTTGCATTGCACATGTTGAAAACATTTGAAAAGTTGTCGCACACAAAAAGCGTGCATGCATTTTAATGCCAATCGAAGCAAAACCCTAAACCCGAATTGGCAAAAGCCAAAGTGGTCATATTTCTGTGTGTGTGACTACATACAAACGCATATATATATACACACACATACTTGTTCAGTCACGCACATCAACCAAAAACCCAAATGCTTTTATGCCAAGCTACACATTCATTCCCAATGAGACTCATTTTGCGGTTCCACTCGAGGCTGCCTGCATATCTGTGTTAGGGATGGGCGCATATCCTTGCGTTTTTCTATAACATTTATCAAATTGAGCTGGAAGTATTCTAACCAAAAATATGTCCAAATGAAATGCATTAAATATGAGGGAAACTTGGGTTATATTCTTTATTTTAAGTTAAAAAATCTGCCTACATATTTTACAGATACAAATATTTGCCAAGTGCGAAGAATTGTTATTATATTAAGATTGATGATACATTTGTGCCATCTGTTACAGCCCATCGAAATCCTTTAATGGTAGCACAACTGTGTGCCGTGGTACCTTCGGAACGAGAGTATTGACAGAGACCTGCACACCCAGTTCGTAAAAGAAGAAATTGGAGAATAACAACAAAAACATCACATAAGACTCGCTTCACATCCAAATCCTCTTGCAAGATTTCTAATGCAAGTTTGCAGCCATAGTTGGCTGCAGGGTACCGACCAACCAGCCCAGCGACCTACTTACCGACCTACTTACTACGACCGTTTCATAAGTACAATTAAATAATTAATTGTAAGATAAATTTGAGTAAGATTTCAACAATTATTGTTAGTCCCTCAAGTAAATAAGTAGGGATACATGGAATAAATAAAGAATGTTTTTAAAAAATTGTTAGAGGCAACTACAAGTCTATAGAATTTGTAAGCGCTTTTTTAATTTTTCTTTATACATAACTGGGTTGCTTATTCTATGAAGCGCGTAGCCAATAAACTATTTTTATGCTGTCTATACAGTTTTCAAAAGCCTAGATGCTATTTGAAAAAGCACAGTTTCTTAAAACAGTAACTAGATCACCATATTTAACATTTAAATCACAAGAAATTATGCTTGATATATGCCCATCTCTAATGTGTATATTTGTGTGTTTGTGTATTCGACAATTACTGATCCTGACTGTTGGCATTGGCTCTTTTGCAGCTGGGCGGTTAGGTGGCTACTCGGTATCAAGAACCGCAGGCTAGGCTCAAAATTAACTTTACTACTGACACCTTGACAATATTTTCACTGCAGCGATGAGAGAGTGAGAGCGAGCGAAGGGCGGAGTGCACGGCAATAAATAGGCAACCGCATTTTATGGCAAGGACATGACATTTGCCATGGTCGATATCGCCAATGTCGTTGTTCATGTCGTTATTCATGTGGTGTTGCGTGTGTCGCATAAGTTTGGCTTCTGCTGATTTGACTTTTTGCTGTTGATTCTGGCAGCGATGATATTTCGAATTTTCAAATTTTATGTTCAGTTCCTGGTCATGTCAAATGGTTAGGCTGTGCCGCGTCAGCGCTAACAATTTTCCGACATTAGAGAGCGTCGCAAATACATTTGCACCGCAACGAGGAGCTGCAACGCTGTCAGTCAAACGAAATTTGTGCGCCAAGTGAAATGTGGTTAAGAAATTTTAAACAGAAATTTGAGTTGTGGCTGAAATGAAGCATAATCTTTTGCCGTTTGTCATCTTCACGAGCTTCATGCGCCAGCGCGAATTTAAGTTAAGTGAATGCAATGTCAGTGCTGGGGATCCAATAAAAATGAATTCCAGTCAAATTGAAAAATTTCATCAATTTGCATATGCATGCGTTAATACAGATATACACACATACATACACACAGCCACGCACACATATAAAATATACTCGTATAGCGATGAAGTACAAGAGCGAAGCAATGGGAAGCTCGGCTCTGCGTTGTAACCAAATTATCTTATCGATGATGTCAAGTGAAAAATTATCTGCATATTCACTTTACTTCGCATGCGAGCAGCCTTCGATGACTTCTGCTTCCTTATATATTCATAGCCGACACACACACACACATGCACACTTACGTATACATATATACATATTCATATGATGCAGAGTCAAGTGGCCATGGCAGACATCGCCATGAATCAATGCATTGGTTGAAAGAAGCGCAAGAGAATGGTGGAGGAGCAGGAGCAGGAGAGGATAGGATAGAAGAGAGAGGGATGTGCGGAACCTCTGCCTGACTGGCTGCTCATTCATTCGACGCAATTCATTATGCCAATGCCAGACGCGACTGCTCGACGAAAAGAATTATGCTATAAGTTAACTTTTCAATATGCGTTTAGCTGCAGCAGCAGCAACAACAACAAGAACAACGACAACAACAACATTAGCTAGAACAAGCAGAAAGCAAGCTGCCACTAGCAGACGTTGCCTGTTGCAAGTTTTCCTGGCATGTTGCAGCATCAAAAGCGTGCCTTTTGCAACAATGGCTGTGCTTATTTATTTAAGAGGTATTTTTCGTAGGTACGCTCTCTCTCCCTCTCCCTCTCTCTCTCGTTCCTTCTTCTTTGGTTCTCTTGTTATTTTTCACTTTACTGCAATGAAGTATTGATGCCTTAGCTCAAAGTTTTGCAGCTGCAGCATCAGAAGTGGCAACGGGGCGTATGTGTAATTTGTTGCTGCAGCTGCTATTGCTGCTGGCTCTGTTCCGGCAACACACTTTACACAATCTACAATCTACGACAGCAAACTGCATTAAATGCATATTTGTTACGCACAACAGCAGCAACATTCCGTAGCAAGAACAGCAACAAGATTGTGGCACCATTCACTTGCCACTTTGGGATAGGAAACACCTGCAACAGTGCCAACATCTGCCATGCAACTCCTTCACAAGGCTAAATTAGTTGCTGCTTCACTTCAATTTTTGTTGCCATTTCGCACAGCTCTGCTGCAAATTGCCAATTTATTTTTGGGACCCTGCGTCAAGTTTTGTGCATGCAACTGCTGCAATGCCAAGTTGCAACATTTCAGGCATTTTGTGGCCAACAAATTCTTTCCAGAATAGGCACCACACAAAAATGCAATATATTTAAGTTATTGCACAGAGTCCTTCACGCTTAAGTCATCTCACAATGATTTCTAATTAAAATTTCCATGCAAATATCAATTTCGCTTTGTTGCACTGAACAATACAAGGATTGCAATTCAAATTTCTATATACTAGCATGTAATTCAGCATGAAATAAAATACATAGTTCACTTCAATTGAATTGAATAATTATAAGCCATTTTAAGTACCAGTTAATTTGCTTTCAAAAGCAAACTTTATTGTTCCGCATTTAAATGTTTTGCTTTTGACTTTGTTTTAGATTTAGTTGTAAACATAGTTATTTTTTCCGTGTGCTTAGTGAAAATCTATATAGCATATAGTTCTGTAACAAAACAGTTCACTTCAATGAAATTAAATAATTATAATCCATTTCAAATACCAATTAATTTGCTTTCAAAAGCAAACTTTATTGCTCCGCCTTTAAAGTTCATAAATTTTTGCTGACTTCGTTTTAGACTTAGTTATATATTTACACGTATAGCATGTAGTTCTGTATGAAATAAAATAGTTCACTTCATTTGAATTAAATAATTATAAGCCATCTCAAATGCCAATTAATTTGCTTTCAAAAGCGAACTTTATTATTAAATCCTTATATTTTTGCTGACTTCATTTTAGTTTTAGTTATATGTATACAACATATACATAGTTGATTTGCCGTGTTTCTAGCGATTCCCATGAATCCCCGAAACAATCTTTTAAGTATTTAAAGAGTACGAAGACGAGCGCTTGCACAAAATTAAAAAATATCAGAGAAGCTTGTGAAGATATTTGATTAACAATATCAGTTATTTATTTCTTTTCTTTAATTCACACATTCAATTTTATATTCACAAATAATGCAATTAAAAAAAAAACTTGTCTAACTTACAAATTATTCGGAGTAAATGATTTTATTTTAGTTTTTATGTTAATTAATAATAATTTAAAGTTCATTTCCTGTTCCCTACTGGTGAACAAATATTCCGAAAACCAAAAAAATAAAAAAGGGCCAAGCTCCAGTCTGTTTGTCAAGCTTTTGATTTTCGCAAAGATCATCACCATAAACCACAATAGGTTTAATTTAATAGCTATGCTTATAATGTGTACACTCCAAACACATCCATTTAAATAAATTCAAAACAGAAAGAATTCACTGCAGTATTATCAGTGGGCAAGAAATACTTTTTAAAGTGTCCAAAACACATCCATACCCATATATTAACATTAACATATACATTATTCTCCGGTTCCAAATTATAAATCGGTGACAGTTTCTCATAGATTTTTCTTTTTATATACAAGTAGATGTCACACCTGAAACATTTGACAACAAATTATTAATGATTTAAATAATATTTTTGGAGTTCTGATGCTGTGCACTTAGGTGAAGTATGTTTAGACATCAATCGTACCAATTATATTAAAATTGGAGTATTTTATTTACCCCTCCACCAGCTTTGTTTCGATTCACACCCAAAAGTGACCAGTGATGTTATTAGACTTAAGGAACTAAAAACCATTTACCTAAATAGCAGGAGAGACATAATAGTTAGTATTAGGCCTAACTATATCAAACAATTAAATTGCACTGAAAAGCATTTGAAGAACTCATTTGATGTATGTTTGCTTTGGAATTTGTTTAGTAACGAAATATCTGATTATCGTTAGGACATTCCTCTGCCCTGGTAATGCCAATTAGAGCCATTAGGCTACCGCTGTGACTCCGAATGGTTGGCAATGCAATTAATTTGATTTACATACAATGCCTGCCAAGCAGTCGTCATTTATTCGGTTTCATTTCATTGTTTATCAGCACATTCGCTTAGACTGTCAATTAAGCAGAGAACCCTAAATCCAAATCCAAATCCAAATCCAGCTCCCGTTCCATACTTAATGTGCATCCTAACGGTAATGTGCATGCATTACTCATATCTGTATGACATGTGCGAGTGGCCTCGAGCATTAACCGCCGAACGTGCACAATGCTCGCCTTTTGTGGCATTATTCGTAACAGTAATAACGCAGATAAAACTCGCACGTTTAATTATGAAACAGTGCAAATGGCTCCAAGCTTGGCGAATGCAAAAATTCAAATATGTGAGCCAACAATAGCAATAATAACAACAACAACAACAACTGGCAGGCAACTGAGCGCGCTTATCGCGCTTGAAACGTGAAAATCCTGAAAAACAAAAGCAGAACCCGAAGGCAGAAACACGTTACATTTTAAATGCGTGCGTGGGTGTGGATGAAACATTTAAAGTTTGACACTTATTTGAATGGCAATTAGGCGTTGGTGTTTGAGACAAAAGAAAATCCCTGCCAGTATCCAACCGACCCCACTTCCCACCACCCCACCAATGGCGTGACAATAATTCAAAGCAACACGCGCTCATGTAATTCTTATTAATTTTACAGATTGACCAAAGTAAGGGAACAACTTTTGGCTTAGCGGCCGCTTACAAGCGCTTTGGTTGCTGCACGGTAGGGCCATAAAAAGTCGGTAGTACAATAAAAAAAACTTTTAGCTTAACTTTATATTTTTGGCATAATTTCTTTTACTTTTGTGCTGCTTATGCGGACGTTGAGGGCCGGAGCGAAACGGGGCGGGTCACCAGCCATTGCCATTGAGGATTTCCGTTTTAATTAGTCGGCAGGCAGCAAGCAGGCAGGCAGGCAGGCAGGCAGGCAGTCATTCCGGAATGTGCAGCAGCAAGAAGCAGACAATGCCCAGCGAGCTGAGGACATGGATTGGAATGGGAAAAGTTGCCATAACTGTAAAATGTAAAATGTGCGTCCCATTGCGTTGACAAAAAAGTTGCAGGGACATGCTTAAGCAGCACCCTGACTCTTCGCCTTCATCTTCGTCTTTGGTTGTCCTTCTTGTGGTCGTTGGTGTTATCCTTGTCTGCAGCTTCAACTTCCCATCACTGTGTGCCGACGACGACCAAGTAATGCCGCGCAGGAAGTTCAAGTGATGTGCATAATTTAAATGAAAATGTCAACGCGGCTTTCTGCACTTCGCTGCAATTGTGCGAGCACTTCTTGTTGCAGTTGGTATTGTTGCTGTAGTTGGCGTTGGGCTTTGTATTTTTGGCTCGAATTTTCATTTCATGTAAGTGCGGCCATTGTGACTGTGTGTTACGAGTGCGAGCGTTTGAGTGCGTTTGTGTGTGCATGTGCATGCAACATGCCGGAAGTGTGAAAATTTTAGCTGTACTTTGATTGTGTGCCGTTTGCAAATTTGAAATGTACACAAAAGACCCTATGGCTAAAGCTTAAAGTGGTTAAATGGAGAACGTAAAACTTTTTAGGCGTCATATATAATGTAAGAAAATAAAAATGAGAACCTTATTTAGTTTGTCATATTAGTTTCAACTATATGCAAGTTTATTTTTTCATTTTTAATCAACTAAGCTGAAATGCAGCTAACAAAGATTCCCTTTTTGTGATATACAAAATAAAGAAAACTTAATATCCTAATCAGTACATATACGTGTATTCAGATACCATTTAAAGATAAGTGATTTTATGAGTTGAAAGAGCATGAAATATTTGAATATTTCATTTGAATTTTAATTTAATAATTAATTAAGTATAATAACATGCAGATGGACACCTCTACACCTGTGAGAGGATTGGCCGTGCTCATTTCCCATTTCCACAAACCGAAACATTTGCATCTTACTTTGCAAAAAAAAAGCAACCAAATTAAAGAAATGTCCATTCTCCAAATTGTCCTACATTTGATAGTTAAATAAATGATAAATGTCGTTTAAAAAGTCAAGTATTTTTTTTCAAAGTTGAAATAAACATATTGTAACAATTTGGGTTTTGTTATTTAAAGTAGCATGCAGAATGCATTCGTAGAAAGTTTTATGTTTTAGGTTTTTCTAGACAGATAACACAATTTTGCGGATTTCGGAATAGAACAGAGGGTGGACGGTATAACATCTCAATTTTAAATTGTTTCATCTACTTAGTTAATATATTATTCTCAAATGTGATTCTAATAGTCTAACCCATCCCCTCTTGGATGAATATGTTGTGTACCTTAGTTCAGGTACTGTGCTGGCTGGCCATTTCTCCTGAGACTTGGAAGCATTGCTTGCAGGCGAGTTAATTGTTACATAGAATTTAAGTATTTAAGCCGAAATATTATTATTCAAAACAATTGAAAGACTATAACGAGCTCAAAAAGTGTAATTTCAGTCTGCTTTATAGTTGAAGTTCTTCAACATGAAAGCTAAAAGTTTGGTTAAAGCAATATTACAAATGGTCTATATTACGTAGTTAAGTTGCTACAGTGGTTTGCTTGTTGAAATTTAATAATTAATATCGAAATACAGCAAATAGTTCATTTAAACGAATTTCCAATTTGGCCAACAAAATTCACAATTTAGAGAAAATATGAATGAACAGGTTGATTTGGGAAACTGTGGCTGCACAAAAAACGCGATAAATAGATTTGAATAAATAAAGATATCTAATTTTTGCAACACTCCTCCTACCTACCAATTGGTCCTTATAGATACTTGGGCACATAAAATCTATTTTGAAAATCATAGACCAATTGGCTGCAGTTTTGCATAAAGGTAGTATATCAAATATATATTGTGAAAATGTTTTTAAATGCATGGCCAATAACAAATAGCAGCGCCAATAAATAATCCAAATGATATGCTGCCAGCTGGCTAAAAAAAAAAAAGCTGAAGCAACAGCAGATACTGCTTTAAATTGCGTTAAATGTTGACGCATAAAAAATGGAAGCATCTCGATGCCAACAACAAGAACAACTCAAATTACAGCAGCAACAACATGGGCGAAAATATTTAACAGCATTTTTATTTATGACGCAAATACTGGCAGCATATTTCATGGCAGGGGCAGTGCCGGAGTTTGAAATTCACAGCCAGCGAACTGATAGATGCCACAGTCTTTGAAAGTAGTTGTTGTTGTTATTGTGGACTTTTTTTTTGTTTTTTTTGTGTGTTTATACTCTGTACATGAAATGTACAAGAGTATATTAGGTTTGCGGGAGCTGAAAAATGTAACAGGCAGAAGGAGGCGTGGCAGACCCCACAAAGTATATATATTCTTGATCAGCATGACGAGACGAGTCGATCTAGCCCTGTCTGTCTGTCTGTCCGTCTGTCCGTCTGTCCGTCCGTATGAACACCTGGATCTCAGAGACTATAAGAGATAGAGACACCAAATTTTGCACGAAGATGCGTTATGTGTGTATTCTATACGAGTTTGTTTTATTTTTTTGATTTTCTCCCCCACTTCCCCCCTATGGGGGTTTTCCCGATTTTCCATTCGTATAATTGCCTATATCTCGGAGACTATAAGACCTAGGAACACCAAATTTTAGTCCCAGATGCCTTATGTGAATACGCAGAAAATGTATATTTTGGAATTCCCCTCCCTCCCCCCTCTACCCCGCAAATCGTAACTCCCGTAATTCTTGGAATTTCGAACTAAAATTTTAGAAATACCCCCAGTTAGTTATTATGTGTCCGTATGCCAAATTTCATTATGATAGACCGATTTAACAAGAAGTTATAGCCATAAATATATTTGCTGCTGCAGCGCTGCTCAAGCGCTGCCCGCGGCTGTTGTTGATGTTGCTGTTTGGTTGACTGCGAAAATGCTTACACAGACACGAATTGATGCGCATAGGCATACATACACTCACACAGACGCAATTGCTATGTAAATGTGCAATTATACACCCTTTACGTGAGTTCGAATGCCGAGAAAGGTAAAATCGATCAAATTTTTTTTTTTATTTTCTTAATTTTTTTTATTTTCTATAATTATTGTAAACATATGTACAGAGTATTTCAAAGTCGGGACACCCGACTTTAGCTTTTTTACTTGTTTTTTGTTCATGAATGCTTCTTGCAATCAACGAATGCTGCGGCGTATTTGATGTGGGCCTGTCAATGGCAAAAAAAGCTGCGCGGCGGGCGTCGAAGAGAAAAAGTAGGAGAAGGGTGTGACGGGCACACAAAAAGGAGCAAATAAATTTATATGCAACTGTGGCCAGCACCCACACCCACACTCACACACAGATACACGAACACACACAACCACTCATACACCTAGCAAGCGTAAGCCTCCATAAAGCACTCAAAGAGGGAAAACAGATCCGGCTGAACGAGGGGCAAACAGTCCAACCGCCCCGTGCTGCATTTAACAATTTATCTGCAGCTGTCAAAATTAAAACCCCACACGGTTGCTGCTCTGCTGCTCTGCTGCTGCAGGCAGCGAGCCACGACAAGTCAATACCCATGGCAGCAGATCCCACGACATAACCCAGTCGCTAGTCCAGGCACTAGCGACGGCACGGACACAGGCACAGGCACATAGTCGCAGTCGCAGTCGCCGTCACAGGCTCGAGCACATAGTCAAGTCAGCTGCAGGCGGCATGGATTTGAAAACGAATGTGAGAGAAAAAAATGTGTGCAGCATATCCGAAGGGGGTCACACAATAATGCCGGTCACGGGATAAGCAACGCTTCGCAACGCGCACGACCACAATTACACCAAGAAAAATGATCGAATGATGAAATGGATTGTAAAATTGAATACTAAGCTCAAAAGTGTAATATTTATACACTAAACTTTTCATGTTATATGCAGTTTCTGGCAATCACCCATTAAATGGCGTAATACATAGTTCATTTTCAAAGAATAATAAAATCTACATAGTATACATTTGTATGAAACGTTTTTGGTCTTGCACTATGACTAAGATGTTCCCATTATTTTGCAAGTTCAACTTGCCGCAGTATACGAAGGGTAGGACTTGAACTTAAACACTGCAGAACAAAGGCTAAAATGTTCCTCATGCTAGGAAGCTATAACAGATGTTGCTGTTGCAGGCCTTTAGAGCACCACATACTCGTATGTCCAACATGAAGTCAAGTACTATAATTCAGGCACCTCTCAACAAATCTCTACCACCATCGCTGGTGGCCAACCGCTCGAAAATTTTAACCATGATAGCTAGAAAAACTTAAGTTACTAACTTATTTATCCATACGCAGACCAAATTCATTATGAGCCATTTCACATTTGTTCATTTTTATATTTATAGCTGATTTATCTTCAAGTAATTTGTTATTTATCAGTGCTTGTACATTACCTGCTAAACTATATTTAATGGATTAAATGGATTTATATCGATTAAAAACAAAAACTCTTAGTACCAAAAAAATGTATCTATATGATATCGTACCCAAACTAAAATTTATTATATTCTAATATTTGTCTTAGGATCGACAATAATGTGTATTTAAGTTGTGTAAAAGGAGAGACAGTTTAAACAGGAGTCTACTCGTTTTTAGTGTCTTCTTCATTTTATTCCATTATCGTATTACAAATTTTTTTCGAGTGTTTATATGGAGAATTGTAGAAGCTTTGGTGGTGTGGTGGTCTGAGGGCGGGCAAGACAGACATTCAATAGCAGTGGCTGCCTGCTTGTTCACTTGCTTGGCCCGCTCTTGGGTCGGTGGCTGTAAAAAACGGAAATGGAGCAATCATAAATTTACACAGATATGCAAGTGGCTGGTGGCCCGTGCCTAGCGCCAGCAACAACAACACCAACATCAACAACAAAGGGAGCAAACAAACAAACAAACATACTTATAGGATGGGATGGTGAGCGGGCGGGACGTGCAAAACGAATAGACAGCAGAAAAACTGCACCAGCCAAAAGGAAATCTCGTGGCCCCAAGCAATGCTCTATTCCAGTCCCTATACAACCCTCTAACATCCCTCCCTCCTACTCTAGATGCCAAACAATTCAACTGCCAAATGGCACGACCCTGCTGTACAGCTGACCACAAATGTCCCACCAGTGGTTCCCATTTATACTCGCTATTTTATACATTTAAGTTTACAAAAAATGTGATAATTATCAGCCAAATGAACGTGGGAGCCCTTGCTTTAATTTTGAACATATAGGTGGATTTTGGGTAACCCGTCTGTTGATAAGGAATCAGACCCAAATGGCATACCCAGCACCACTAGAACAACAGGGAAATTGTGTCTGTGTGGGTGGGTGTTGGAGCCACGACTATGACTTCGATTTAATGCGAATGCGATGCGTCGTTTCCATAGTTCGTTGGATTTGCCTGCAATTTTTTAGCCCTTTCTCCCCACTCTGTCCCTCTTTCTGTTTGCCTTTTGTTGGCCTGCCGTTTTGTGTGCTCTCTCAGCGCTGAGCTGAGATTTGTGGTGCGGTGCAAATAGATTTGTAGCGTAGAACATAAATAATACTCACATACACTCACATCCACTGTCTCTCACACACACACACACACACACACATACATGTATATATATATAAGTATATGTGTATATACACGCAGATTCACAGACACGCACTGGCCTTTTAAATGCGACTGCCAGTTGATCTCTTCGGCCCTCGGCCCTCTGCAACTCGTCTCCAAATGCTTTTGCATGCAAAAAACGAAAATCAAAGTGTTTGCATTTCTAAAAATCGCACACAAAAGCAGCCAAACGCCCGCCGTGACAGCCCAAAGACAACAAAAAGGCAATGCATTTAAGGCGTGGTCGCTGTGCGTTGGGCGCTAGGACGATGGAGCACAAATCTATCGGTACTTGGGGTGGTCGCATGCACATTTTCTGCGCTGGCAGACGTTTGACATTTGCCTTCTCTTCACTTGAGATAATATGCCTTTGTACTTGGGTTTGAGTTCTTGCTGCTATACCCTCTAGCCATGAAATACTTTGAAAGGGCATATTATTTTGATGGGGATGGATGTACAAGTACAATATAAGTAAGGGAATGAACCAAAGAAGCTGAAGGTAGAGTGCTGCAAGAAATTGTTGGATTGTTGTTGAGATACCCCAGAGACTGGGACCCTTATCAAATGCCTCACTCTTGTAGTGGCAGACATTCCCTTAATATTGAAAAATGTCACAGAGACTGGAACCATGCTTAAATAATAAATAATCTTTTAAATTCAACTCTAAATTTAATTTTATAAAATATGTTAAGTAGGTTAATAAATCTTAATTTTGTTCAATTTGTTCAATGACAATTGTATATTTCCTGTGACAGGCATTAATTTATAAAAAAAAAATAATAAAAAAATTAAAAACAAATTTATTTATGGATGTCTCTAAATGTTAAAAAATAACAATTTTATGTTTGTTATTGATGTCTTTAGAATATTTTATTTATTTATTCATAATTTTTTTTATGTCAACAAACATTGATTGTCGACATAAGAAAACAATAGAAAGGTTATACAAAAGCATTACAAACTAATAAAGCCTAAGTAGGAGAAATCTACTCAAATTACAAAAATATCTGATAAAAGCCTCCGACTCATCTAAAAGTAAAAAGAAAAATCTTAAAAGAGAAAGAAAGCTTAGAAATTAGTTAAAAGCTAATTTTCAAAAATATTCAAAAGCATAAAAGTTATCTCTGACCCGGTGTGGGAAGATTTGTTTAGCCAGTCCGGCAAGCCCCGTTTCACAGCCGTTCCTGGTCCGAGATTCCGCAGATGGCAGAAAAGAGAGATTTTTATCAAGACAAGACACAGTTCGTTGAGAGCAATGTAAATTAAACATAAAACCCGAAAAGGATTGTGCGATGCATAATCAGTTGTATATTTGCTAAGGAGAAGGGGGAGATAATTTCTTGTTGTTCTGCGCGTCGGATGAATAGGCTACAAGTTGTTGGTTCTTAGAATCGGAGCCATTCTCTTCAGTGGTGGAAACATTACAGCGATCGTTGCATACGAAGAATAATTGCGAAATATGAGTCTGAAATATTAATTCGCATTTGAATCGCTTACAGGGTATTCACCAGCAGTAATGGAGTACTGCCCTGACAGCCTGACACATCGTTTGCATAGAACAGTCTTTGCTTGCTTAGCATAATGATGGGCTGTCTGAATTGTCTATTCGGTCTGTATTTGCGAATGGTATGTTTTTGCTTGCATTTTGATTTTTATTTACATATCTTCTCTGACAATTTATGGTGCTGAGCAGATTTTGGGGCGTTGCTTGTGTGCCGAGTCATTAGGCACTCGACTAAAGTATAAGGTGAAGTAGCAGGTGTAATTATTGCAAACATTTGCCGAAGAGCCAAACAACTGCATTTGCTGCATTTGGTCGTGACTGGCTGAAAGGCAAGTAGACACACATTTCACTGAATATTTGACTGAATATTTGACTGAATATTTGACTGAATGACTGATTGACAGACACATGTGCATTATGGAGTGGAATACCACATATGTATTAAATTTTTAAAGGCAAACACAAATGAAGCCAACGTAGACGATGTCGACTCGGTTCCTCAGTCTACAGCTGAATTCCAAAAACTAAAACTGAAACTCAAAGTAATCCCAAAGTGCTGCTGAACACGGGCATAACACACGTAATGCATATTTAAACATTTGCTGATAGCAAATGACAGAAGGGGGACAGAGGAGACTCTGAAAAGCTAGATACACAGTAGAGCCCTTTTATAATAGAACGGATAGCGATTATATTTAACTTTTTATTTTGTTTTCAATTTGTTAGACAACTATTCAGTATCCTATAATATATTTTATTTATTTATTTGTATAATGCTAGCTTAAAATAATATTCTTAAGGCTAACAGAAGATTTTATGTTAGCAATGGCTTCCAGAGCCTTCAGATAATTTTGTATGTACATTTTACAGTATTAAAGAAAAAAGTTGGAATACATACTATGTATGAGGGCTTAGATTTTGTGGTAAATGTTTGTGGTTTTTAAATATTTTCATATGAGCTTAGAGCTGTGTATTGATGGGTTTGTAAATCTTATAATCTTAATGTGTTCCATTTACATAAAAACGTCTTTAGACTTTTTGCGATTAACAAAATGAAGATTGTTGAATATATGCTAGCTTGGAATACTATATGTGCATTAAAGTACACAAAATGCACAGTTGAGATAATTCTTTTTTGCGATATTTAACTGTAACAGCTTCTCATAGACTTAGGCTCCATGTAGAACAATGACAGGCAGTGGACTCACTGCTGAGTTGGGTAAATGTTTGGCCAACTTAAACCTTAATCAATGCAAAAGTTTTGGCCTAATCGCTCTCAATTATTCAAGTGAAACGTGGCATTTAACAACTACGTGCGAGTGTGCCACTCACCGAGCCTTGGCACACATGAGTGCCTGTCCAGGTGGGCGATGGTGTTAGTGGTGGTAGTGGTATTGGCAGTGGCAGGCAAGTGGATGAATGTGGGCACCTTAACGAAGCGTAACTTTCGCTCTCAGGTAGGCTGCATTATAATTTACCCAACGTCTGGCCTCAAATTGTGTGGCACTCTCGTGTGCTTTGGCAATAGCACTCAAGTCGAGCCAGCGGCCTGGTACGTATAAGTGCCACCAAATTGGTGGGGGAGTTAATAATTATGATATTTAAGTAGCGCATACGGAGAGCGAGTCTCCGGCTCTTTGGTTGACTAGCTGACTCTTGCTATAACTACTGAATATCTATCTGAATGCCTGGCCTGCCCTGGCCTGGCATGGTCTGGGTCTGGCTGACTAAGGACAAAGTTACCAACGGAAACGGAAGCAACTATACAGCTACAATTCCAACTGTGTCTATACTTGTATGGGTGTATTTGTATGGGGGTGTATGTGTGAATAAGCCTTTTGTAACCATATAGCCGGTACGGTGCATTGAGCGGCAGCTGAGCTCGCAAAACTGTAACTGGAATTACTGAAAACTATTCACACACAAAAATATTGTTCATGCAGCACAAAAATTGAAAATTTTCTATCGTACTTTGCTACAGCTATGGTTGAAATCGGAGCAGCTTTTTTGTGCTACATTCTACTACATACTCGTACTGCTACGAGTCTGCTGCAAAAACTTTGTCTGGTTACACAGGTAAGCCCCGTGTTTTAGTGGCTCAGCCGGTGGGCTCAACTTAGTGATGGTGACGTTCGCTTGATGTTGCTGCTGATGAAAAGTCAGGAAGTAAAGTTTTACGGTTCACATAAAAGCTGAAATGTTCATACAATCAGCACGAATTATAACTCGGATGTGGATTAATAGTTGGCCAAGTGTGAGGCAGCTTCACTGCTGTTTCTATATCTGTGTCTGTGTCTGTGTATGACTTGGCTTAAACCAAAACCTATTTTGTTGAAGCCAATGGAGAGAGAAGAATCCTGCAAAAAGTTACGAGCTCCGGCATTTTAGTCTTTTGCTCTTTCGGTAATTAAAATGGCACGGTTTTGCACAATTGAGAGGTCTAATTGAATTTTATGAGCTATGGTTACTAACGAATATCTAAATGCATACAAAGAATTACATAATAATTTGATATTTCTTGTTGAATACTTTTTGAAGAAGACTCATCATTGGGATAGCTTTTAAAACAAATGGGTTTTTTTTTAAAGAAACTTTCACTATTTTATGTAGCTGATCATCATTCTTAACAATTTATAGTTAAATTTCTTTTTATACTATTTGTATTGATTCGTCTTTGTACCTATAACAGGGGGTCTGCCATGCCTCCTTTCTTTAGTTATATAAATGTGAGATTGTTTAGGATATCCTTTCACACTCTTGAGATATTAAAAGGAATAAACTTGTGGTTAACAGTTGTATATGAATCTTATCCTTCTTTCCCAATGCTTTTTAGTGCACCAGAATATCAGTTATTTGATTCGATATTGTTAAAATTTTTATTCACGTGTGAATGGTAAAAAAATAGTCCACCTATATAACATTTTTTAAAAGTTTCTTAAATGTAAAAGAGGAGGAAAATATAATCCGTACCATTTTATTAATTTAGCAATATACTATAGTTTTGAAACAATATTATTTGAAAATTGCAATAAGCTTATATAATTATAATATGCAAGTTTGCGAACCATTCTTCCAAATCAGCGATGCCAGCAATATAAATTGTTCTTTCATGTTCATATATGAGGAAAAAAAATTAAACTCAATTAAACTTTCTGTCAGCTTTTTTGCAACATCTTGACAACTGACAAGCACTTCGTTAGCTTTGTACATGGAAGCACCGACCAGATGCTAGAAAATGTTATCATTTTTTAAAAACTTTGTAAGCTAATTGAGCTTTAATCGAGTGAGTGAGTTGCTCTTTTATGCTACCATGCGCTGCTCATTTGGTCGGTTTTCTTTAAACACCCACATATGAGAGTGCTCCTATGACGTACTATATATCATTGTGTGCTCCAACCATTTCCAACTTTTCATTCATAAATTAGAAAGATGCGTTGTTGACATACCAAGGAGGAAGGCAACATGGAAAATATTTGCAGCACGTTTTCGTTTACATATCAACTTGACAAGTTTTGCATTGCGATTAAGATGTACAGCAACATAGATCGAAAAAGTGGCAAAAAAGAACGTTATCAACACCTTAGCCAACAACAACAACTGCCAAGAGAGGATAACAGCTCGAACGCAGAGAGGGAGGACGGGGCAGTCAAGTCATGAGTGAGATTTATGTGTTTTGCTTCGCTGCGATGTTGTTCTGTGTGACAATAAAATAATACGAAACAAAAGTTACGATTAGACAGCCCGCACACACACACACACACACCCTAGTAATAGTTATGACTTGGTGGTAGTAGCAGCAGCAGCAACAACAACAATAACAACAACAACAAAAGTCATTCAGCCAGCCAGGGCAAGCATCTCGAGCATAAATATCAGAGGCAGCCAGCATCGAATGCCAAATATTTTGACGTGTATGAGCAGTTGCGGGTATGAGGCTAGGGAACTGACTCCATGGGTGGATGGTCTTTGGATGGGGGTGGGGTCAGGTCGAACAACAACAACAACAACAAGAACAACATACTAGCGCAAACAATGGCCATTATGGCCACAAACTGGAGAATAACAAGCAGCACTTCCCTTTCCCATCCCCACCCCCCCTATCACACCTCACTCAACACACAAAGGTTGCAACTTATATTTATGAGCGCTTCTCGCGCGTGTGTGTGTGTGTGGGTGTGTGTCGGTGTGTGTGTTGGCAAATGTTGTGCGTAGGAATTTCGCTTCTCGCTCGTTAAGATTTACGAGGCACACACGTTGCAAGGACGTCAGGCACGTAGCGACGCAAGCGCCGCTGACTTTAGAAATTAATTGGCCCAACTAAGAAATTCGAGAGTAGACGACGCATCGTTGTAGACCTCGACGGCGTGCTCATAAGTCGTGGTATCTTGGACCTACACTGGCGGTTGGTGGTTGGCTTGCCTTTTTTCTCCTTTGCCCGGCAAGTAGACAAAATTAATTTGTTATCCTCGATTGTTTAACGCAACCATAAATTATGATGCCTGGCCTGCAAGTCGCCAAAGTTGCACAGTGGTTGAAATTGCAGCAAAACAATTCATTTAATATTTATATGGCTACATTTTTTGATAACTTTCTTTGATCATATTTAGAGAGCGTGACTTTCGAAATCTTCTCAATAATAATTTGAAAAAACATATGTAGTCGAACATAATGGTACGAGTATCAGTCGAATTCTATCAGCTTTAGCTTTGAGTAACAATTTTTTCAGTAAAATAGTAGTAGTAGTAGTATAGTGCGATTGAATATTAGTAAACTAATTAAAATTTAGGATGCCTTAATTTGGCTGAAAAAGGATTTGGAAAAGGTCCATTAAACATTGGAAAGCTCACAATACATCATGCAAGTATATCAATGAACGTGATATGAATATCAAGCTACAATCACTATCTTATTTATAAGTACAAACAACGAATATTTCGTAAATAAAAGATTTTGTTGAGTAAAATGTTAGTAAATAAATACTTTTGCGTTTTATTGACATATGCAATAAATTGATTTTGATTTAAAATTTAGCTTGCCATCCCACTGTACACCCTTCCGTTGTCTTTCGCAAGAAAAGTTTTTGGCCACTCGACCAACAACGGAAACAACAAACACTTTTCAACGTGGCTTGGCAATTATTAGCTTTTGTTACGCTCGCTTTATCACCGGCCACGTCGATATCGGCTACCGACGACATCGACACCGAACCTCTCATATATTGAGCACGTAATTGGTGGGCTTGTGTCCTGGTGCGTTAATCAAAGGATGTTTCTTGTGCCTTGGCCAATTAAAAGGGCTGCCGCGTCTTGAAGATGGATGCTGATGAGCCTCATCAGCAGATGTATGCTCATAAATTTGGTTCTAAGCATGGAGGATTCACTGCTCAAGATTAGCGTTTTATTGGGGGTATTTGTTTAGCCATTTGTCTGACTTCGACTACAAGGAGGTGCGGTGCGTGTGTATCTGTGAGGTTCAGTATATAGACATACGCGTATACCAGCAGGTAGGTAGGCAGTTGCCCAACTTTAATTGCTCGAATTGGCAATTTGTAACAAGTCGACGCTGTTAAAACAAATTAAATTTGGATTGCCCACCGGCTGGTGCAAATATTGGACATTGGTAACTGGAACTGGAATGACAATTGGCACAACGCCCTGTTAATTAAACGTGGCACACAACGCGGCGTTGCCGCCTCACTGCCGATTGACACAATAAATTGTCAATTACAGTGCAATTACGTATGGAAATCGGCATCGTTGGCCACGTAGAAGAAAAAAAGAAAAAAATCGTGGCTGTGCCGAACGTTGCTTGATTAAATCGATAAAAATTGAACGCCCACAATAGAAACGTGCAAATATGCAAAGTAAGAGGCCAAGCAAATACAAACATGTACCGAATGGCTGAATGAGAGACTGAGCGAGAGAGTTGACAGCGTCCACCATGAGACATTTAAAAATGGTTCAACGTTATCAACACTCTGGCGAAAATTCGGTCAATATTCGTCCAGCGGCTGAAAGTAAAAAATGCACGCGAATTCGGTGGCACCTTTCAATACCCAGCAGAGGACAAATACAGTAGAAGCAGCCGAAATAACAATAACAACAGCAGCAAGAGGCAAACATACAACACATGTCGCAACGACCACGCAGTGTGTGTGCGTGTGTGCTCACTTCCGTTTCCGCTTCGTTAATAGAGTTAGTTACACATACCAAAACCAGAATGCGAGTGGCTCACTACACTATCTTCCACATACTACTAGCAATTGTTGTTGTTATTATTGTTGCAGTTGCAGCTGCTGTTGTTGCCTTGCCTTTTGTATCTTTTACGTTCGTTGTTGTTGTTGTTGTTGTTTTTTCTGTTGCTCTTGATGCTACATCCACGACCATTTAACTAGTATTTTTGCAATGGCGTTAATTGGAAATGGCAATTTCATTCGTTCCCCCAGCATTTTAATACCCTGCACTTCAAGTTTTAAAAGGCATTATGAACTTGTACAAACATGCTTATATGAACGAATACATCCACATCTTACATTCAAAAAAATGGCTCAATAAATTCTCAATTGATAATATTTTAATTTATTTATTTTGAGCTCATATTAAGAATCTTATATACATTGATTAGGGAATTATAAAAAGATTTTAAATTATGTCTTACTATAACTACAAGTACACTTATTCATCATTTATTTGAAAAGTAATATTAATATGAACACAAGTAATGTTTAACTGAAGGGTGCAGTATTCAGTATTTTGAGATTAATTTTAAGATTTTGTATTTGAAGCAAATATTTTCAAACTTATTCAACTATTGCCAAAGATCGTAGTTGACTTTAAAATGCAATATGTACTTCTGTTTTTTTGTTTTTAGATTTGTGGGTTTTTTAAAACCCATCCCTACATCAACTGTCGCATTCCAAACAAAAGGAAAATAAAATATTCAAAATAATTAAGTCCAGGGTAAGTATTTCAATCTTTTCTGTCCGGGGAGCATTACTGATTTCATTTTTATTATTATTTCACTGAGCATCGTAGCTATACAGCCTCTTCATATTTTTTGAAACACAATCATTAATATAAAAAAAGAAGCATGAACCAATTATTTACGCACTAATAGCTTAATCTGAGACAATCTTGAAGCTGATATTTTTTTATTTATTTATCCTATATATATATAAGTCAATTTTAAATCATATTCAGCAGTCCCGTTATCGCTTTTATATGCATTTTTTAAGAGAGAGTATTAACTAATCGGATGTGGGTGACTAAAGCATTCGCTTTTTTTTGCTGACATTTTTATTTTATGGTCGCTTCGAGGTTGCCACACACACCCACACACACACACAAACAGTCTTTTACTAACATACGTACTCGTATACACAATTGCTGGCACATGGCGGGAAGCGTTCACTCGTTCGATCGGTGGCTGAATGAATATAAGCCATTCTCAAAACATTTTTAGTTGATTGAAAAATTGTGCAGTTGGTTGGCAGAGTGGCTTGAATGAACGTATGGGTGTGTGCGTGTGTACACACACACAAAATTTAAGCTGCGTTTAATTGGGCAAAGCATATTGCTTGCTTTGAAATGGTAAATAATCTGCTACAGTGTGTTTAGCTCAAAGAAAGTAAACGAAAAGTGCTTTAACATATAGTTGGCAATATACAATATACATACAAGCTATATATGTTTGCATGCGCATAATTACTAACAAATCACAAACAAATTAGACTTCGTAAGCATTTTGGCTGGCCATATTGAAATATGAAATTAACTTTATAATAAATGCAAATGCGTTGCCATAAAAACAAAGTATCTATATACATTTATAGTTTCAGCATTTTGGCTAATTAGAAAGCTACGATGCACACACACAGACCCATATAAGGCATGTAGTCAAAATATTTTCCCATTTTCAAAATTGGCCAAAATTAAATTAGTTAAGTAAATTGAATTTGAGAACATTGCAAAATAAATACCAAAAAATGAATTATATCACAATTAGATGGTGCACTCATATACAAGTAGATAGTAACTAATGTAATTAGCTTTTGTTGTGACCTGGCCCCACACCTATGGCTAAAAGGACTGCTGAGTTGTGACTTTGGCCAATTCAGCTATTTTTGTTAGATGAAGGCAAAAGCTAAATATTTCTAGAAGTGCAGATTCTGTCTGTAAAAAAACTAAAATGTGCAATTTGTTTTTAAGATTTTACTATTTTATAATATAATATGGAGATCATGTCAAGGTTACACGAAGTCAAGTCTTCTGAAGTACTTATACTTACTTATACTTATAAGATTTAATTATTCTTACTAATTAAGTGCTGCATATGTTTAGTTGACCTTTAAGATCTAAATAAAACATTCTGCAATAAATTGAGCTTGCATCTCAATCACTCATCTGGTGAGTATAAGATTAGTTCGCATATGTAAGCTTTCGGCTTTCTTTCGTCCTAGTCTGCCATCTTGGGTGCATTGAAGAGCTGACAGCACTGTTTACATGCATGCGGGATGTGTGCATTGTTAAAAAGAAATTCAATTTCGAAATTGAAAATGGGTTTGAGGGTTGCTGCTCCCACTTCCACCCACTCATTTACCCGGACAAACTTGTTATAATTGAATTTAGCAAATCTGAAGACCAAGTAAGTAGGATTGGTCTTACGTCCACACTCGTATGTATGTATGTGAGTAAGTATAGTATTTTGCCGCCCGAAAAAGTTTGCATCCTGCGCGTGGAAAGACAAATGTGCGTAAATAAGAAAAATGGGTGGGCACAACAGCAACTGTGGTACTGGCTGATAACGTTTAATGGATTGCCCAGGCGTGCACGTTTTGTTTCTTGTCTCTAGACTCGCTGGTCTCTCTTGTAGGCCCGTTGCGACGCAATGAAGACATTTAAATATTAATGTTGGCAGCATAAATCAACATAAATTCCGAGCGGGTGAGAGCGGAAAGTAGCGGCTTTTAATGCGCAAGAAAATTGTGGCACGCCTGTCTGTCCGCCTGTCTATCTGCTGCTCTGTCGCATCAAAAAACTAGAGGAAAACAACCACGCAACACTTTCTCTCTGACAACTTGAGATACGCAAATGTATGCAAAAAGATTATGAGACAAAGTGCTGAACTGTGTGTCTGGTAAGACGCGGGGGGCGAGAGAAAAGCGGTTGTGGAAGACGTCTTGGTCTCTAGCAATTGCTCAACATCGCCAAACTATGCCAAGTTGTCAAGTCAACAAACAAATTAATTACAGGCTTCAAATGACTCTTAACGTATCCTCGCATATTTGAATATGTACTTTTATATGTATGTGTACAGTCAGTCATGACTATAGGCAAATCCGTATTATCCAAAAAACACTCTTAGGACATGCAATGGAAAAAAATAAGCAATAGAGTTTTGGAGGCAGCATCTACGACGATGCCAGCCCGATTTCAAACTACAGCAACCAGAAATGGGACCAGAAATGCTATGACATATCAATACTAGTCAGCTTTTGTACAAAAGATATCAATAGAAACATCATTTATTCAGGTTATTTATTCATTTTACAAATTTGAAAACTAACACAACTACACGCGGAGAAGTATTTTGTTCTTAATTCTTATACTTACATCCAGAATCAACAAGAGTACGTTTTTCAATCGTGCGAAGTCTTAATTGATTCATCTCCCGCTGCGGCTAGATTTTATATTCTTTTTTTTATTTAATTGGCATACTCCGATTTACGTTACAGTACACAAAATGTATATAACAAGTATCTTGGCATATGTAGGCCAGTACAAGCCTAAGGTTTGCACATATGTAAATCAAGCGATTAACATTCGTAGTGAATTTTTGTTTAAGAAATATGAGACGAAGGTGGTAAGCTTTAGATCACAAGTTATGGCTTCAATGTATGTGTTTTAAGGTCAAATTAATTCACTGGATCCGTAATTAGATTAAATTTACTTTGAAATTTAAAAGAAATCAGATGCTATATTTATTTAAACTGATATTAACAAATTAAGTAATAAATTTATTAAAGTTATCAAGCCAGAAAAGAAATGTTTATAAATTCTAAGGTTTTTTGAAGAACTGTAGAAAGAAATATTTGTATACATATTAGCATATATTGCTTCCGCATCAGTTATTATTTTTCAGTTCGCTTTTAAACATAGTTCACTGTGCACATCCTCTACCAACATGTGTTGCCTCAATAGTTACACATATTAGTCACATGTATGAATCGTTAACTGTGGAAGAGTTACTTTTCTGTATACTTACAGTTTGTCGCGCATCGTTTGTGCTTGTCAACAGAGTTTAGTAACAATATGGCAGCTCAAAATTAAATGCAATACTCATTATGGAAAGTAAGCGTTAGCGGCAGCTGCTTTTGTTGTCATTTTAGTTGTTGTTGTTTTATGCGGTTTTACAAAACATATTAATTAGTATTAAATAATTAAAATATGCCTGCCGCTTAACGTCATTCATTTTAATCAGTTTTAAGCCGTGGCTGGTTTTGTGGTTATACATGTAGATGTATAGTGTGTGTGTGCGTGTGTAAGTATATGTAAACTATGTGGATTAGTTATTAAGGCAGCTGTTTAAATGATGATTCAATGTAAACGGTTTAAAGTAGCTTTTACAAATATTGCCATGGTGCTTGTGTATTAAATCAACAAAAAGAGCGCCACAGGGTTTCAAATAACCAGCGCCTAGCTATGCTTTATGCTCACATGCATGGGTGTAGTTGTGTGTATGTGCTTGAGTGTGTATGTGTGTGTGTGTGTGCTAGCTGATGCCATGACAACAAATGCGGTATGTGGGCGATCATGTGTGTTGGCGACAGATTTATTTAAATATTTGCACTTTTGCTCAGACTGCTTTTCGGAGCGTTTCATATAAAAGCAAATGGTTGACAGTTTTTGTTGATACAACTACAACAACACTAAATAACATTTCGATATAACAATGGGAAAATATTATTTCTTTGACAATGCATTTGCCAGCCATTTGGAATATTTAAATGCCATTTGAAGTTGTTTTTCACATAGCGCCCAAATGTAGGCAACAATTTTTCAAATACTTGTTTACCCAGCTTTCTGCCTCGCTCTAGGCACTTAGTCCTTATTGCCTTCGCCACGCCACTACCTCTGCCACCGCCTGCCCGCCTGCAATTTGCCTAAAAGTATAAAAATATATACAAATTGACGCTGACTAGAATTGTGTGATTTGGTTGCACAGATTTTGTGGAGCGCCAATGGTAAACAAATATGCAAGCCAAAATCGAAGTGCCAACGGCCCAACCCGCCATTCCCGCTTCACCAGAAAACTCATGTAGTGTGCATTTTGAAGTGGTGAGCATATTGATTGGCAGCCTGCCCACGCTCGCTTCAAGTCTTGTAGCTCAACGACTGTTTCCACACAGCTCGTCAGACAAAATGTTGTCACGTTTTTTCGTCTTGTTTAGATTCTAGGCCGTTGGCAAAACAATTTAAATTTGGTTCTTTTTTTTTGTTTTGGCTTTGCAGTAATGGCAAATAGAAACTCAAACCTCGAGGAAAGCTAACCAAAGCAAATCGAAATCAAATCGGAATGTAATCGCGCGCATTGCCAAAGCCAAAAGCAATCGCATTATCGACACATCGACGTTGAACATTCACACACTTGTACACACACACAAACACTCTAACACCCGAGCACCCATACATACGCACGCACGCACAACACCTCCCTCTGATATTTATAGTCAGCTCAATATTTATCGCTACAATATTTGCCTTTAACCGGAAATCGATGAAATTTTTATGCCTTTGCTGCCTTCTTTTATTTTATTTATGCTGCCAAAAATATTTGTGGCAAAATATTTTTGTTGTGTGTAGCAAATTCACCCTCAGGCCTAATGCATTCTACACATACACACACACTCGTATAACGCATATGTATATACATATATATATATTTTTTTCATCGAATTTAGGCAATTTAGAGGCTTAACTAAATCGTTCCTGCTGCTCATGAATTTATACGTTTTGTTTGTGCAACGCATGCAAAATGCTTGCCTATATAAGCAGTAGGATGCTGTAGCTCGATTTAGGCCATAACTTGGCTCGCCTGGTTGTGCTAGCACTTAGGGCCAATATTTATGTATATGTGTGCTCCAATTATTTTTATAGTGTGTCATTTCTAGCGGATTTATAAGCCCCTATTTGTGCTAAGTGTAAGTATTTTTGATAAATTTTTATACCACTCTCTTCTTGTTACAAAGTTTTTAATGAAATTCGATTTGCGAGTATTTAATCCATATAGTCAATTTCATTTGTAAATGCATATCCTGTAGCCACATTGCTCTGCTATTGTATTGGGTTTCCATTGATAAAGCACAGAATGTGAACTACACTTGTGGTCGAATGTACTTTGATAACGAATATTATATCAGTAAAAGTAAAAACTTCAAAAGATCAAATTAAAATGAAAATAATATCGTAAATTAATGCACATAGAGTTGAAATAAACATAAAGTACAAATTTTAGTAAATATTTGTTGAAATTTAAATTATGAGATATATAATCAATTAAATCATGCTCTCTGGCAGAGTTGGTGAATATTTTTTAGCAAGCATTGCAGCTATACCTCGGTGCAAATGCGCATATTTTAGCATTTAGATACATTTAGCATATAAGAGCATATAATAATGTGGCTTGAGTTTGTGAAATAATTGAAAATTGAATCTTGTTCCTTGCCCAAAATTTACCCTAACGTCAACAGTAAGTCTGTAAATTGGGGATTACTGTCAAAATATATATTCTATCTACTATGGAATTATGTTGCAACTAACTCGCTTTACCGTTACTGTTGCATTACAGCTTTTGGCCACGAACAATGGTAACATTTCAAGCGTAAATTTTCGTGCTGCAATTTGGTTGCAGCTAATGGCTGTCCGGTTTTCCAGCTCTCCTCTGGCTGTCAATGATGATGAATAATACGATGTTGGAGCCAAAGCTAAGCCATTCCCTACAAAGTCGGGCACGTGCTTGCCTCATTGCCGCATTGCCGGCTTGCTGGAGCTGGAACTTTGCGCAGTTATATTTCATATTTTTCTCAATTCATTGCACCCATCGTGGCGGGAGAGTCCAGAGCTCAGCAATAATCTCAATTGGTGGCGCACTTTTTTTTTACTTGGCTTTGGCATTACCTGCAATCTTAAGCGCACAAAATTTTACCTGAACTGAATTCGAAATCATGTGTTGGCTGTGTTAGCTTTGCTGTTTTTGTAGCTTCAGCTACTGAAGGATTGAAAGCACGTAAGAAGTTTTACTTTGTCGCTGCCGCACATTGACTACGAAGCACTGGCTCTCTCAATCATTTACTGCCATTTACTGTTGCTCCACTGCGCTCCAAACAGGTGTTCTTCCTTCTGCCTCCTGTCTGACTATTCTTGTCTTGGGTGACGGCGCTGTCAAATGTTAAAAACGATCGACTTATTCATCGACCTATGCACGAGTGCACGTCTTTTATGTGTGTGTGTTTTAAGGCATATAAAGGCAGTCGGCAGTTTTATGGTTGTCACAAATATACATACAAGTATTTGTTTTTGTCTTGCGGCAAGTAGTCTTGAAGACAATGCTAAAGTAAATATATTGATTTTATTGCAGTCGAATCTATGGAAGTGCAGTTAATTAAAAGATAACATCGCTAAAAAGTATGGAACAGTTTTCCCTTTACCCTAAATCGGGGCAAGCTAGAATTCAATTAAATGTTTTGTGTGGGATATATTTTACTTTTTATGCAACCGTATTAGAATAAAACTCGAATCGAATAATAGAGTTGAGCGAGTAGTATACCCCTTTAACATTAGTATTCGTTTGCAATGTTTTCAGTTATTGCTTCTAATCCACACCCAAAATGAATTGCACATTTATATTTTAATTAGTCATTACAAATTTCTATATGGTGGGAAAGGTGTAATTGCTTCACAGATAGAGAACGTTGCTTTTAAACCAGGTCGCCAAGACAGGTCGTTGCAGTAAACGATCTGTACTCCCATTTACGATAAAATAAATGTTGTGAAAGGTTCTTAACCCGCTTTTATTAATTCATCTTTATTTTATTTTAGTTTTATATATTATTTAAGACATTTGTCATTACCTATATCTAAACTAAATATGATGAATAAATAGATGATTATAATCCAAGAATATCAAATAAAATATCGCAGAGTGACTGTTCATAGAAAATTAATATTCAACACGTTCGCCTCACAAAATCTCCTCCAGCAAACTGATCCACAAAAAAATTGCGGCAATTCATTGAAAATCAAGTTTAGATGGCGCAACTATCCAGAATATATGTGACCAAGTCATTGCCTCTTTGGCTGAGTAGAGAGAATTTAAATATGTATAGTATAGTTTGTACAGAACGCAACAGCGCTGCAGCAGAACGTCATTGCTGCGGCACTAGAATGGAACGTGCTGATAGCAAAGCTTCCGTTTGGCACCACCACATGCTGCCACTCGACGACGAGCTGATGGTGTTGTTGCTACGAAATGAATTTCTAATACAAAAATTGCATTGAAAAGTGTGCGGCGGCGACCTCGATGCCTTGAAGCTTTGGCCGCAAGAAAGGGCTAACAATTGTTTTGCCAAACGTTGCCAACACTGGGGAGGATGGGAATGAAATTGGGGGACGCATGGGGCACGAAAGGCTGCACGCATATACTTGTAGTCTACGAAGCGGAAGTGGTTCGCGTGTGCTGCTGCCTCGACTTGTTCCTATTGTTCATTTTCTTCTTCTTTTTCTTCTTACTCTGCTGTTAGGCACTATGATGGTGCCTTTGTTGGCCATGGCTGCCTGTGGCTTTTGCTCTGCGTTCTGCATTTCACGCTGGGCATGCAAATGCAAATCTAATACTCACACACGCACAATACTATACACAGCACACAAACAAAAAGAAAAAATATTTTACGAAAAACAGGAAATTGAATTTTCGACTTTGCCAAGAGTGTGTGACTGACTGTGTTACTCTGTGTGTTTGCATACACATACACACACACATACTCGTACATGTATGTATGTACTCGTACGTGAGACAGGAAGAAGTACACAAGTGTCGGCGCATAAGTTGTTTTGGGTGTTTCGGGCGTTTCTGTATGTTTAGAGGCTGCTCGACTGCAACTATTACGGGAGTAACAACGCAAGGCTGCCAGAGGCTGTGCCTCTGCCTCTGCCCCTGATCCAGCAAGCTATGCTAACTCTTATTCTGATGCTGATGCTGACTCTGGCAGTGCCAGTGCTCATTTCGCATACAAAACAGCTGGAAAACGGAAACGAAATACATATTTAACAACAGAGCGCAATACATGACTGTAAATGTAAGGTCTGTATGCGAAACGAGATCAAGAGCCCATTAACTGCTTTATTCAAATAAACAAAAAGGCCACAATTGGATTCACAATTATTTACTTCCAAAAAACAAACCAAATTAATCCAAAAACTATCCAAATCTGAAACTTCTGAAAAATGTAGCTTACTGCAGTTAGAGGTCATTGATTCCAACTCATTTTCCTAAAATGTAAAGTTATGAATTGAATGATCTCGGGAATTACTGGAAACTACTCATTATACAAATTGAAGTCTACACCAAAGTTAAAAATAAAGGAGCAAATTTGCAATAATACTTGTAATTAACATGAAACTTTTCAGTCTTTTTGATAACGACGCACTCTCTAACAGCTGTAGTCTTTTAGAAAGTATAGTATGATGAGATACTTTAAGAAGTCCAAATGCTTGTAATTTTAGCTGCTTTTACGTGTAAACACTTATATATATTTATTTTATAGCGTCAGTAGCATATCACTAACAATGCACTAACAAAAAAGACGGAGAGTCCAATATTGCTTCAGATATTGTTTGGAGCAGACTACATGCGCACTGGATCTTTTTTTTTTTTTGATGGAAAGTCAAAAGTTTATATTTATATTTAGACCATTGTTAGTCTACACTCTTTTCAGGGGGTGTGTATGATTTTTTAAGTTTTCCTATACTAATTTATCAGTTATTATTATAATAACTTATATTAATGTCTTAAAAAAAAGAATACAATCAACTTAACGCATATGAAGGGGCTATTAAAAATTAAACATCTGTTGGTGAGATCAATAGGGTCCGAACTTCTCAGCTTTCTCACCACCTTGAAGCCTTTTATTCTGTGCTGTTATTAGTTTACTCGTATATTGAACAGAGCATTTTTTGACGTTATTTTTTAACATTTTATTCATTATGGCTTTGACAAAGTAATACTCCTAAATAAAGAAAGGTAATCCGGATAGAAGAGATTTGTTGGCCTTTGAAATCTTGTTGTCTTCTATAAACGAATCATCTCACACCACTTGCATTCCTTAAATGAATGCCATGCTTTATATTGCAACTTTTTGGAATTCATTCGATATATTTTAACTACGATAATATCTTAATCATAGTGTTTCCACAAAAAATGTAAGCGAGAACATTAAGCATCTGTATTTTTAAATGTCTTGAAAATTGTTCAGTTTCAATTTGGTGTGTACTGTTGTTTAAATGGTCCCTCTAAGGATATGCAGTTATATAAGACCACAGTTTGACCAAAAACGTGACAAGTGATCCCTTTAAGTCACTGACCTCGACTAAATTTTGATTACACACCTTATGTATGGTAGGTGCGTCAACGGGTTGCTTTCATTGTCGGTTGTTTGAAGCGTTTTGCATGTGCTTGGCACTAGTGCACAATTAATAGGGCGTGGCCGGGCATATTACTTGATGACAGCTTTTCCGATGAAGATGCCTTAACACGAGGCTGCCTCACTTTGTTACCACTGCGAACATAACATACCTGTGAGGAATGGAACAGATATAAGGATAAGGGTATGAGGAGTCGCTGAAATGAATAGCTCGCAAGCATTTGCAAGTCAACAGACTCACACACACACACCCACAGGAAGTATTCAATGACTTATCATATACAAATTACAAGCGTATTGCTTTCAGCAAATTTGACGCTCTGCACCGACGCCCCATGCTGTTCAGCTATTCTGTTTCTGCCCTCAATCTCTCCCTCGCAGATTCTGAGCAACGCAAACAAAAGTCAAAAAGTTACAATTTACGCTTGTAAATTGCTTTAAAAACTTCTGGTGCTATCTGCCGTTACAATTTTGCTAATTAACTCAACGCGCAAGTTAGAAAACTCTCTGCTTGCTCCCCATGTTGACAGCAGTCGCCCAGCTACCTCATCCTGCCGGTTCTGCCACATCCTCCCCCACATCCACCCACAAATCCGCCATCGCTGAACGCTAATTTTGCTAATCAAAGTGAAAACAGCAAAGGAGAAGAACGCGGACAAACTTCGATTTTATTAAACGGAAAACATGAAAAACAAATAATAACAAAAACAACAACTACGACGACGACGACGACAATGTCGGCAGGAAATTTGAAATGGAATGTTTTGTACCGAAAGCAATAATAATAACAACAATAAATGTTTAACAAAATTCTTGGCCTAAAATTGAAGGCAAAAGCTAAAAAAAAAAAATAAAGGAGAAATAATAAATGCCATTGAAGGAAATGAGTTCGTTTCGCTTTTAGGTGATAATTAGCAGGGCTTTTTGTTGCCGTTGTTAAAGAGAAAATGATAATTTAAAGATAGGCCAAGCCCGGCATGTAGTAGTTGTTATTGTTGTTGTTTCCACCGCTGCTGTTTCTGTGTTGTTGTTATTGTTGTTGTTGTTGTGGAGGCAGCACGTGGCACGCTCACAACAAAGTTTGGCGGCTGCAAAAACGCCAAAAAGTCGATAATGTCGCGGCATAGTCGGTACAGCAATAGAAACGACAACAACAACAACAACTCGAATATAGAATGAGAGAAATGACAGTCTCTATGGCGGCGGCGGTAGCAGCGACGGCGAAGGCGAAGGCGACAGCGACGACAATGGCAGCGCCAAAGGCAAACAATAACAACGCAGCCGCCATCGTGGCATCCACCGCCGACACGGCCATTGCTCAAAAGCGTTGGCAAAAACTAATAACCAAAAATTGGGTTCACTTTTCGGGTCGGCTCAGTGGCGAGGCGAACTCGACAAACTCATAAAATTCAAGCCATTGAGTTTTTGAAATCGCTTCGAGCTTCATTTCGATTGCACAACCCTCAGAGCCCCTGGCATGGGCTAGCCATGGGTTCAACCCCACATCGTTTGGCTGCTGCTTCTGTTAGCCTTTTGACTTCTGACTCGCCCCTCGCGGTCCCGCATCGCTTGCCCATTTAAATTCGTTACGTTTCGACTGCCATTCGCCGTGACTATGCAGTCAACTTAATGAAATTTATAGTTTAATCTGATAGATAGGAAATTGCTTTGTTTTTTTTCTCTTTTCCTCCCCCCAGCCCCAACGTTTTAAGGTGTGAGGTTCTGCCATAGTAATTGGCAGAATTGTTGGCTCAGTCTAAGCAGAAATATGAATACGCGAGGGTGCCAACGAGTGTGACGATAAGAAGATAACATCTGGAAAGCTTAAAGTGACATTTTTTCTAAAGTTAAAGTCCCTGAAGAGAATTCACACGCATGTTTACCAAATTGAATACTTACATAAGTAGTTCCGGTTACATATATAGTATGTACAGGCATAGATTTATTGATTTAATCACCAACAAAATAATTTCAAGATAAATTCGCTGCAGAGTATAAGGATTTATTGGTGTTGAAGTGTACAGTATGTTGGAACACCAACAAAAAAGTATCGTAGACCTCAAATATTCGTACAGTAACTAGCACGCATGGATACATGTTAACATCTTTTGACTTCAAGCACCTGTAAAATACTTTAAAGGGCATCAACCGAACTTAAAGTTTTGATATTTTATTCTTTATTTTTATTTTTATGAAATGAAATGAACAACTTTTATTTATATTTATCAACTTGAATAAAATAATTAACAAAATCATAGCTAATCTTTTATTTTTGATCAAAAAAAAGGAAAACTCAAAGAATAATCATTATTTTATAAGTTTTATTTTTTTGCTCAAAAAAAGAATAATTATTATTATTATTAAAACTTAAAATTAAACACTATATTTTGAGAAAAGGAATATAAATTAAAATGTTTAAATTATGGTAAAACTGCATAACTAATCGTCGAAAACGATATTGGCAAATTTATCGCTCTCCTAAAGTTACTGTAAGTGAATGATTTTTTCGTAAAAAATTCAAATAATCAATTTTTGCGGTCCCTCCCTTTGAATTACAATAATCATAAATGAAAAAAATTTGATATATATAAAAATATATGTATAGCGGTGAACCAATTTAAAATACGATATTACTATAGATTTTAAAAGGCAGCTGAAAAATATGTGATTATTTACTGTCTGAGAGCGGGGCTAGGAGTTTGGTTTTGCTTTGAAGTGATTTTAATGTTGCCAGATCGCTGAACCCAGTTGGCCAGCTGATATGAAAACAGGTATGAAGTTTTTGTTGTTGTTGTGTGTTTGCCTACCTGTTTGTGTTTACTGTGCTCTGAGGCTGCTACTGCCTCTCCGATCAGTTCAGTTTTGCAGGCGGCGCGTTCAACAACACTCGATTTAAAGACGCAACGTGACTTTGAAACGTTTTCGCTCTGCGCTCTTTTCTTTCTTATTTTCTGTGTTTGTTGGTTTTCACATGTTTGATGTTTTGATACCAAAACTGCACAACATAAATGCCAGTGAGTGTGTTTTCTCGTATCTAAACACGATTCGCGTGATGTATTCGAATGATGTTTAATAAATAGAGAATTGAAAAGTGTTTGGAATTTATGCCAAATAAACGAATGTCTGAGGGCCTTTGAACTGTGGCTCATATAACATACATATATATGGCTGCAACCACAACCACAATTTTACCTTGTACATACATACATACATACATATGTATAGTTTTTATACCGTATAAACGCGCAGTGCGAACCAGGCCGTGCATTTTTTGCCACTTACTACTGCCATGGTCAGTGCAACGACGTCTGTCTTTCGTCTTTATTTTTTCGAAACGTTCTCGCTTTGTTGCATTCCACAATAAATGCTACTAATAACAGAAAGCTACAACAACAATAAGCAGCAGCAACAGCATAGTAGTAGTAAAGAAAAAGGCAATCAAATACTGTGCTCTGTGCCGCTTCATACAACAATAAAAAAAAAGTTGCTTGACTTGTTTGCCTGGGTGCTTGTGTTCATGTATGTGTATCTGTGCATGTTTGTGTGTGTGTTTGTGAATGTGTGGCTTTAAGGCCGCTTTGAATGCCTCGGCATGTTGGTTATAGAAAGAAGAAAAAAACTCTTGGCAGCCAGAGCCACAGCCATCGCAGCCGCATTCTACATAAATTACAAAAATAAAATGACACATAAAAGCCATGAAAATAAACTCAAAATTTATGCACATGAACCCAAAGTCTGAATTCAACAGAAACAGAAACAGAAACAGCAACAACAAAAATACAAAATCACAACAATGACCAACGATTTTATGTAATAAAGTTTGCAAATTATAACAGGGTCTCATGTCACATTTATGCGACAAGTATTAATGAATGTGTGAAACATTTCTGGCCAAGTTTGTTGTCTAAGTCATTTGATTTTTTTTCGGACTGTGATCTCCTGTCAAGCTGACGATCGTATTAGAGGAAATAGCTAAAGCGTCAGCAACAACTAAAATCATGATACAACCAACATTGCGACCAGTTTTTGTAGCGCAAGTTTTTCATTTCACATTCTTTACTGCTTTTTCCTGCCACACAATCTGAATCTCATTTCCTCTCCCTCTCTCGCTCTTTTTTCTCTCTGGGCTATCCTCTTCGTTGACGGCTAAGAAATTCTTGCGCCACTTTTTCTATTTTCTAAAACGTTCTTCTTCTATATCTAGTCAGACATTTGCTTCAGTGAGAGCATGCAAAAGTTCTTGTTAAAGCCATTGGGCGCCAAATTGTAGGTCTAGCTTGCCAAAGGCAGAGCATATTTTAAAAGAAATTACTATTATAATGAGTCTTTATTGGGGTACTTAGGCTTATGACATTTTTTTATTACACATACTACAATTATTTCAGTTTAATAGCTTACCATATTTGGAAAATGGCTTAAATAGTTTGCAAAGTAATCAAATTTTTGAAGCTACATCTGTATTATTTTAACTATTTTCGGTCTCGGGTTGCACTATTTAGCAGTCCCTTGAAGAAATTCTAAACATATTTCTAACCATTTGTAACCTCTCAGAACGAACTGGAGTGCACACCAGAGCTGCCCGCCGCTGAGCGCGCTCTGTTTCTGGAAAAGGTACGACAGTCGAATGCGGCTTGCCAAAGCGGAGACTTTGCCACCGCGGTGCTACTCTACACGGATGCATTGCAGCTGGATCCAAGCAATCATATATTGTACAGCAATCGCTCAGCAGCTCGCCTTAAGCAAGGACAATTCGCTGCTGCACTGCAGGACGCCACCCAGGCGCGTGAATTATGCCCACAATGGCCCAAGGCGTACTTTCGCCAAGGCGTGGCTCTTCAGTGTCTCGGCCGCTATGGTGAGGCTCTGGCATCGTTTGCTGCGGGCTTGGCGCAAGAGCCGACACATAAACAGCTGCTGGCAGGTCTCGTGGAGGCTTCTCTGAAGAGCCCCCTACGATCGACCCTGGAGCCTACGTTTCAACAGCTGCGTGCCATGCAACTGGATCAGTCACCCTTTGTGGTGGGCTCTGTGGTGGGTCAGGAGCTGCTGCAGGCGGGGCAATATCAAGCCGCTGTCGCTGTACTGGAGGCTGCTCTGCGCATTGGCAGTTGCTCTCTCAAGCTACGTGGCTCTGTTTTCAGCGCCCTGAGCTCGGCGCACTGGGCGCTCAATCAACTGGATCAGGCCATTGGATACATGCAGCAAGACCTGGCAGTGGCGAAGTCACTTGGAGATACCGCAGGCGAGTGTCGAGCCCACGGAAATCTGGGCTCTGCATATTTTAGTCAAGGCGCCTATAAGGAAGCCCTAACAGCGCATCGCTACCAGCTGGTGTTGGCCATGAAATGCAAGGACACGCAAGCAGCAGCAACGGCGCTCACCTCTCTTGGTCATGTGTACACAGCCAGTGGCGATTATCCAAATGCTCTTGCTTCACACAAACAATGTGTGCAACTGGTCAAGCAATTGGGGGATCGCTTGCAGGAGGCCCGCGAGATTGGAAATGTGGGTGCGGTCTATTTAGCCTTGGGAGAATGTGATGCCGCTCTGGATTGCCATACGCAGCACTTGCGACTCGCTCGCAAGCTGCACGATCAGGTTGAGGAGGCACGTGCCTACTCCAATCTCGGTTCTGTGCATCATCAGCGGCGCCAATTCGCTCAAGCCGCTGCCTGCCATGAGCAGGTGCTGCGAGTTGCTCAATCACTTGGAGATCGCAGCATTGAGGCAAGAGCTTACGCCGGTCTGGGACACGCATCTCGTTGTGCCGGTGATGCGAACGCCTCTAAACGCTGGCATGAACGTCAGCTGGCCATGGCTTTAGCTGCCCGTGACAAAGTGGGCGAAGGACGAGCTTGCTCCAACTTGGGTATCGTTTACCAGTTGCTGGGCGCACACGATGCCGCTTTAAAGTTACACCAGGCCCATTTGGGCATTGCCCGCGCTCTAGGAGATCGTGCGGGCATGGGACGAGCTTATGGGAACATGGGCAATGCTCATGCTGCAGCAGGAGCTTACGAGGCTGCTGTAAAATACCACAAACAGGAGCTAGCCATTAGCCAGGCTGTGAATGATCGCAGTGCCGAAGCGGCCACTCATGGCAATCTGGCCGTAGCATATCAGGCCTTGGGCGCTCATGATGCCGCTTTGGTTCACTATCGTGCTCATCTGGCGACTGCCCGTTCTATCAAAGACGCGGCAGGTGAAGCATGCGCGCTTTTAAATTTAGGAAACTGCTTGAGCGCTAGACAAGAATATGCCGCCGCAGTGCCTCATTACGAGAGTTACTTGATGTTGGCCCAGGAACTAGGAGATGTGGCTGCCGAAGGAAAGGCTTGCCATCTTCTGGGCTACGCCCACTACTGTCTCGGCAACTACCGTGCTGCAGTGCGCTATTATGATCAGGACTTGGCTCTAGCCAAGGATGCACAGCATCGACCACATATGGGACGCGCCTACTGTAATCTGGGACTGGCACACCTCGCCTTGGGACACACAGCGGCTGCTCTCGAGTGTCAACAACTTTTTTTGGCCGTAGCTCATGCTACCGGACAGCTGACAGCTAAGTTTCGTGCGCTCGGCAACATTGGCGATATTCTCATCAGGTGAGCAATTGCTTGAGAAAACCAATCGTGTACAAAGTTAACTCCACAGTTGGACCCAAAATGTAGCTCACATATATTATATAGCTCTTATATTGGGTTCATTGCTATATATTATACAAAACCAACATAGAATAGATATGAAAGAAAACAATATTATTTCTCTTCAGAATTTCTTGAATGAGAAAAGTTATTATCATTATGAACTACATAATGCAAAAATGTCGTACAAAGTCATAACGTTACTAGGTAATATCTGCTTTTCAATATTCAAAATTTATCATAGCATAATGCTATCAAGGATCATAGTGAGATGAATTCAGAATTAGTCTTCCTGACTGTATTCCTACTTGACTTTCCACCGCAGTTACCTTTTATTGGACAAAAGTCATATTGCGAAACCGACAGAACCAGATGAATTTTTTTATAGAAACGTCATACCATATAATTTAGAAAAAGTTTAAGAGGGAATGGTGTGGCCTCTGATTTTCAATGGGGCTTTAAAATATTAAGCCTTGCTTTAAGCTGCACGAAAAATCTTCTTATCTCGATTGCTAATATATTCTCTGTAATTTTATGTTCCATCTTAAGAACGGGCGCTCACGAGGAGGCCATCAAGCTGTACCAGCGTCAATTGGCCCTAACAAGGGCGGCGGGTGAACGCTCCATGGAAGCATCCGCCTGCAACGCTCTTGGTCTTGCCCATCGATTGCTGCGACGCTGGGATAAGGCTTTGAGCTATCATACGCAGGAACTTACGCTACGCCAGGAGCTTGGCGATCTAACAGGCGAATGTCGCGCCTATGGCCACCTTGGGGCTGTTCATATGGCACTTTGTAGCTGGACGCATGCAATTCAGTGCTATCAGGACCAGTTAGAACGCGCCCAACAGCAACGCGATGCAGCTGTGGAAGCGCAAGCGCATGGAAATATTGGAATTGCCCATCTTAATATGGGACACTATGAGGCCGCCATAGGGTGCCTAGAGACACAACTGGGTACACTGGAACGTGTGGCGTTGCCTACGACACCGTCGGACCGAGCTCGTGCACTTGGTAATCTAGGTGATTGCTATGCTGCTCTGGGTGATTATGAAGAGGCGCTGAAGTGTCACGAACGACAATTGCAACTGGCGCTGGGAATGACCAGTCATCGAGATCAGGAGCGAGCTTATCGGGGATTGGGTCATGCAAGGCGTGCTCTCGGCCAACTGCCTGCTGCACTGGTTTCCTTAGAAAAGCGTCTGGTGGTGGCGCATGAGCTTCACAGTGCAGAGATTAAAGCCTTGGCTTACGGAGATCTAGGGCACGTGCATTCTGCGCTTGGCAATTACGCGCAGGCACTTAGTTGCCTAGAGCATCAGCGGGAACTTGCCCGCGGTCTGGAGGATCGCGTTTTAGAGTCAGATGCGATATGTGCCTTAGGTCAAGTGCATCAACGAATGTCGGATCACGAGGCTGCTCTACGTCTGCATCTTGAGGACCTGCAGTTATGTTCCGAGCTGATGCCATCGTTGCAGGCCAGAGCTCTTGGCAATCTTGGATCAGTGCATGAAGCACTGCAGCAACATGACGAAGCACTCAAGTGTTATGAGCGACAATTGTCGCTGACCACGGACCGACTAAGCAAGGCATTGGCCTGTGGCTCACTAGGACGGGTTCATCGGCAAATGGGTCATAATTTAGAAGCCGTGGACTACCTGCAGCAGGGTTTAGCTAGTGCTCAATCCATTGGAAAGTCGGAAGAAGAGGCAAAGATAAGACATCAATTGGGTCAGTATTAAGACAAAAGCAATTGACTTTAATGCTAATACTTTTCTCACACTGCGTCGTTCTAGGTCTTGCTCTGCATTCATCCGGCGATGCTGAAGGCGCTTGCATTCATCTCGAAACAGCCGCCCAGTTATTGGAAGCTGCACGCTACGAGCAACGAAGTCCAGAGACCCGTCTGTCGCTTTTTGATCTTCAGACAAACTGCTATCATCTTTTGCAACAGCTTTTGGTCTCGCTGCAGCGCAATGAAGATGCACTGCTGGCCGCAGAGCGTTGTAAGGCTCGTCTCGGAGCTGACGTGGATGCGGGCAGTCTACCTCGAAAGGCGACATTGGGAGGAGCAGAGAGCCTTCAAGACACAGTCAACCGAAGCAAGACGACAGTATTATACTATAGTTTGGCAGGCGACGAGCTATATGCCTGGTTGCTCCAGCCACAGACAGGCATCGCACGTTTTCATGCTGCGCGAATCGATGCACAGATGCTGCAGATTCATGGCACTATTAGCGAGCACGATGAAGAGGATGATCACACAGACCAGCCACGTCAGGCGGCTGGCCGCCTGGAACGTTATGTGAATATGGTGCGAGACAATTTGGGCGTCAACTCGGATAGTATATTATATGAAGGTGATGGCAGTGGATGGCGTGCTAGCAATGAGCAGCTCCTCGAGGATTTCCCTGGCAGCGGAAATGGATTTTTGCGAATGGTCAATCGAAACCAGCTGCTAAATTCATCCAACTACTCACTAAGCTCGCTCTTTTCACTGGGATCCGTAGGCGGCTCGGTGGCGAGCTTGCAGGGTTCCACCCGCTCCGTAGGAAGTCGTAGTTCAAGGAGAGCTCCAAGTCTCCCCACATGGCAGGGACCCGCTTGCTTACACACTCTCTACAATTTGTTGTTGGCACCTTTTGACGATCTTCTGCCCAGTGTTGCCAGCGTCGGACGTACGGGACGACGTGAACTCATTTTGGTACTAGACAGTGTTCTGTATCTGGTACCTTTTGCCATTCTGCGTGCTCCGCGTGATGATGGCGAGTATTTATCGGAGAGATGTGCCCTGCTTACCGTCCCCTCGCTGCAGGCCTTGCGTGGTAAATCAAGAATTCGCACCACTGGACGTCCACCTACGGCACTGGTAGTGGGTGGACCACGTGTACCTCAATCTTTAGCCGAACGTTGGGGATGGGCTTCGGCAGAATCGCCAGCTGCTTTGCAGGAGGCTGCCATGGTAGCTGATATGCTGCAGGCCACCGCTCTGGCTGGCTGCAATGCTACTAAGGAGTCGGTTGTGTCCGAGCTAGCTAATGCCGAGTGTGTACACTTTGCAGCCAATCTAAGCTGGCAATTGGGCGCAGTAGTGCTCAGTCCCGGTGACGTGGTAGCTGCCAAACAGGATCAAGATCAGGGACAACAAGAGCTAGGTGAACAGCATGAGCCGCAACTTACAGACTTCACTTTAGCTGCTGCAGATGTTCGCCAGTTGAAACTCAGTGCCAAGCTGGTGGTACTAAGCTCGTATCACTCGGTCGAACCAATAACTGGAGCTGGTGTAGCTCAGTTAGCAGGCAGCTGGCTTCTAGCTGGAGCGGGCGCAGTCTTAATTTCATTATGGCCTGTGCCGGAGACTGCGGCGAAGATTCTTCTAAGGGCCTTCTACTCGGCTCTTCTTCAAGGAGCTCGTGCAGCACGGTAGGTGTTACGGTTACATATTACTTAAAAGGTATAGGAATCATATTATTGTTTTCTTTTTCAGTGCCCTAGCGGAAGCCATGCAAACGGTACAGCACACTAAGCACTTTGCCCATCCTGCCAATTGGGCGGGTTTCCTGCTTGTCGGCAGCAATGTACGCCTGTCAAATAAGGTGGCGCTGATGGGTCACGCACTGTGCGAACTCTTACGCTCGCCGGAGCGTTGCCGTGATGCATTACGTGTTTGTCTGCATTTAGTTGAGAAGAGTCTCCAGCGTATCCATCGAGGCCAGAAGAATGCTATGTATACTACACAGCAAAGCATAGAAAATAAGGCGGGACCTGTAGCTGGCTGGAAGGACCTGCTGATGGCTGTGGGTTTTCGCTTCGAGCCGGCAGCTAATGGCATACCGTCAAGTGTGTTCTTCCCACAGGCTGATCCGGAGGAGCGCTTATCGCAGTGTTCGGCTAGTCTTCAAGCTCTCCTCGCTCTCACGCCACTCACATTGCAGGCGCTGGCCAAGTTGGTTAATAGTCCCGAGCATGCGGATGATATAATTGCTGTCTTCCGCAACATTCTCGCTCAATTTCCGCCGAAGACCACAGCAACAATGACGGTGGATACGGATGCCTGCATTGAAATGCCATTAAGTGTGCGTCTGTGGCGTGTTGCTGGTTGTCATGAGTTGCTCGCTTCAGTGGGTTTCGATCTCACCGAAGTCGGCACAGATCAGGTGACCTTACGGACTGGCAAGCAAGCGAATCGTCGTCACTGCCAATTTGTGTTACAGGCTCTATTGGCTCTTTTTGGTAAGTTAACAAATCCTCAACATATTTTGGATAATTAATTAATTTCTTATTTCGACTAGATACCCAAGAAGCACCTAAGAGCCTTGGCCTGGATTCAGCGCGTAGCAGCAGCTCCGAGTCATTAGCGGAGGCGGATGCTCCACAGCCGCCTCCAGCTAATAATACACAGGAAGTTCATGTAACACCACAAACCCAGCCATTACCTCCACTGCCGTTACATCCACGTAGCGCCTTCATATCCTATGTGCGACGTCGTGGAGAGCCCGACGGAGGAAGTACAGCCGCCACAGACAGCCATGCTGCATTAGCTGCTGCTGCGGCTGGAGTTGACTCTAGCCTGGCCAATACCACGGACAGCGAGCTTTCCGATGGATACACTCCATTGGCGGCCAATGGACAACCACCACGTTTCGGTTATGCCAGTTTGCGGGGACCTGTGCGCGTTTCTCGGCCTGGAGGAGGCGGTGAAAGTGATGCCACCTTTACACCAAGTCCACCTGTGACCGATCCTAGCTTGTCTCTGGCCTTGGCCCATCAGACTCGCATACGCAGTCTCTATTCTAGCGGTGCTAATGTTCAGGCGGCTGCTCCGGCACCACCAATCGCAGGAAATGTTGCTCCTGGTCGTCGTCCGGACAGTTCAAGCTCGGCGAGCAGCACCACCGATTGGGAGGGCTCCGGTCATGCGACAGTTTTAAGACGTGCATCCTCGCAGCAACCACCGCTTCCCCCGCCTCGCCCTCTCGCTCCAACCTACCATAATTTAGGGGTTGGAGGACGCATTAAGCCCAAGATAAAGCTGGGCAGCGCACAAACTTCTGTGGCAGCACGGGTGAACAAAGAGCACGCCCTGTTTATGGATCGCCTAAATGTGCGCACCGAAACGGGAGGCGCTTCTACGTCGAATATTGGAGTATCAGCCACCGGTGCCCGCAAGCCCTTAGCTTTATCTGAGGATGAAAGCGGAGCAGCAGCCGCGCTGGCTCTTAATACATCGAGTTTATACTTTTCACAGTCGGACAGCGAGATGCTTAGCGAAACAGAGCAGGAACTGAAGCTCGAAGGTAGTGGTAAGGAAGCGCCGTCTAAGCCTAGCCATAAATCCATCCAGGACAGTATTTTGCGACACATGAATCGCGAGATGACGCCCACAATTTCAGAAGTATACCACGAACGGAATTTGGGCTTGGGTCTGGCGCCTCCACTTTCCAAACTGCTGCTCAGTCCCAACTACGAGGATCACAATGCACATGGAGATGCTGATGAGAAAGGAGCTGTGGCTGGGGGCAGCAATATGGCTGCTGCAGCCATAAAGACGCTTGTGGATGCAGTTAGTGATTTGGAGCTAAGTGGAAGCTCTTCCGGCGCTACAATACCTACGGTTGTGAATGAAGGAGAAGCGACTATTGCTGCCAATACCGTTGGTGTAAGCGAAAGCACTTGTTCAATATGTGGCGAATCCTCAAATGTCATCTGCCATTGCAAGGCCGCCACTATGCCCAAAAAAGGATCTCTAAAACCCTGGCTCAGTAATTTGCCATCTGCTAGTCTTGTTCAGGCCAGTGAGCTGACCACTGCAGATATTTTAGAGCGTCGACTAGAAGAGGGCGGTGCTCGAAGCCCCAACTTTACGGCTGAGCTGTGTCGTCGCGACGAGGGCGATGGACGTTCCGTGGCCGATTCGCAATGCAGCAGTAACTATAAGCGTGTGGTGGCCAATATGGTAGCAGTTAGTCCAGTTGATACGCAAACGAAGTCCAGCTCAAATCTCTCGGCCGCCACCTGTTCGCCCGGCCGTCTGGTATAAAAGGAGACAGCTTGATTAAGACAAAAAATTAATACAAACCGATATTTGATAGTACATATTACATACGATTTATATTTTCTAAAAATGCATTTACGCTATATCAGTGCTTTATTATTCTAAGCGTGAACAAAATGTATGTTTCTGCCAAACCCTGATAATGACTAGACTAAGAAAATGTCAAAAATTTGTTACTATTTATAGTCTTGAACTGATGTGCTTAGAAATATATGTATGCTCATATATATTATAGTATTTATACAATATAAATTATTATATGATACTATTCCAAAAACCGACTTATTCTTAGAACGGATGCGGCTTGAAAGCATTTCCACTTAAGCGGTACAAATTATACAATTAAGTTATAGCTGAATATATACAAGAACGCAAATAACATTCGCAGTTAGCTTTTGATGACGGCTTTATCTTCCATTCCTGAATATGTTAGCTTAAAAAAAATTAGAGCTTCAGTTTTTAGCTTTTATTATATCGGAAGCTTTCCAATATTTTTTCCGTACAAAATGAAGTAGATCACTGAAAGATTTGAAATATGTTTTTCTACAGATATTTGAGTTGGAGCTGATAATATAATGGTACAGCCAATGTACCTATTTCTGTTTTAATTTCATAATACTTGTACAACAAATAATTTTCATGAATATACGCAATGTATGTAGGTGGATGTATGTATGTATGTATGTGTGATACTTAACACGCTGCTCTGTGATACTTGACAATGAGATAAATCTTCAAATTTATGTGCAACCATAAACTCAAAGATGAAAATGAAGATGAAGATATCAGACGGTCTGACCCCAAAACCTTAACCCAAGGGCCAAATTATGTTGTCAGGAGCACACAAATTCACATAACACAGACACACACACACATGCAAATGCACATACATATATGTAGGGTGGTGAGCATTTGTGTCAGGCAATTGCCTAATTAAATTTTATATCAAACACATAAAACTGTATTTCAATAAACAAGTCGAGGCATGTGAACAGAAGCTGGGCATAAAAGTCAAAGTCATCAAATAAATACACACACACACAAACAATTTCGTATGCTGCCAATATTTTTCGCTTCATGCAGTCAATACATATTTGCATTTCACCCCATCGTGGCTTTAATAACGTTTGAGCGCTTTCGTTTGCCGCGGAGTTAATAACGACTAACCGTTTGGCCAAAGGTTTGCTTCGTTCGGTTCGGTTCGGTTCGTCTGTCGCTCCCCATGGCACAACATTAAAATCATGCGGTTCATTGAACGACGAATGGACGTCAGACGATTAAACGACTCACTGACCGCTTCGCTTTCAATATCAAAAATGGAAGTGCATGCGAATAAACAGCAAACAGTAGGAGAAGTCAGTATGCGGAGCCGAAGAGAAGAAACTGGTTGGAGAAGTGGCGAGCCAGGCTGTCCATCCTCGCTTGTTGACTCAGCATACTGCTGGCCAGTGACAGTCGAGCGGACAAGCATTTGACAAGTGGCTCGCCTGGCTCCGTCTGTTTGCCCAAAATGTACAGAGCATCAGGTACAAGAGCTTTAGAATAGCAGCGGTTTGTCTGTGTAACGCATACGCCCCGTATGTTAGCTCATAGATCGCAGTACGAGTATATATGTCAATGACGTTGCCAAGCAAAGTCGGAACATTGCCATAGCTATAGTACGAGTATGTCATGGAAAGCGTAGATTGTTTGTTCTTATCCTTTGGCACTCATATAAAGTTTGTTTGCGGATTTGTGCAGCGCAATATGTCAGTGCAGTGGTGCAGGCGACTGCGGCCGGCGAGGGATGAGAGGCGGCAGCATCGACCACGCTTAATGGCAATGTACGTTCAAGTAAACACACAGACGCGCACGCATACACACACACACACACACAAACACACTACATACAACATACAGCATACTATATATGTATATGCTGGTCGTACACGTTGCCAGTATACGTCGACTAACAAATCCTTTTGGCATTATAAACATTATTAAAATTTCATGTTTCCGACGACGGCTGAGCATCGTGCTACGCCGACACGGCCACTCGTTCCACTCCACAGCGCCAACAGAACGAGAAACGTAACGAAACATGAAGCACAAAAGTGTGGCGGGGCACTGAAAACAGAAAACACCCATGTTGACCGCCCGCTGTCTAGCCTCAGTTATTTCCATCATTCTTCAAGCTTCATGCTTTATGGTTACTTGGTCAAGGGCCTTTCATGCTAACACATACATACTCACACATACACACTCACACACGTGTGCTCATACATATATACGTATGTATTTACTCAATCTAACGCTATCATGCACACACACAGAGACAGCGGCATAAAATGCATGAAATTCTCGCCGTAAATCGTTAAAATGATTTCTATTTAAGTAAATATGCAAAAATGCTTTGTTATATTTGCGTGTTTTGTGAGTATGTGCGCGTGTGTGTATGTGTGTTTGAGGCTGCTTTCAGCAATTTACAGTTTAATTTGAAAATTTAACAATGCTCATAAAAAGCGGCGGTTGATGCTGCCGGTAAATATTTATTTGCAGCTTTTCTTCTTCTCCATTATTTTTATGCCGTGCACATGGCGTATGTGTAATCATTTGACAGGCCTCCAGGAAAATGTAGCATGCTTTAAGGCGCTGTTTGAAAATTCTGATACTTTACATGCTTGCCAGCATTTCATTGATGTTTGTTCAACCGAGCTGTAAATGTTTCGTGCACAGCTTTTTTTAACATTGAATGATTTTTAAAAAATATTCTCGTTTAGTGTTCGTCTCCTTAGCGCAAACCAAATTATTTCGACTGCATTTAAATTGGTCACTATAATTATTACAATCTAATTGACTGCAAATCAGATTGAAATTGACACATTTGGATATGTTTCCTATATTTTACATGTTAAAGTTGTTTAGCTAACTCCCTGTCTTTATACATTTCACAGATATACTTGTATTTTCTTTTTCAAAAGTTTTATTGTACTTACAGAAGAAATGATTGAATTGAAAGTTTAATCAACTTTCTGAAATACTGGAGATTCGTTCTAAATATCTTGTGCTGTAATAGGTCCATAGCTTCTATATTGCTTTGTATTTGCGGTCTATTAATTAAACTGGTGTCATAAGCTTCATTTGTAAACATTGGTGCTGTTAAAGTGTAGTTGCCCTAACGCAAGTATGTTGTCCTTCTTTTTTTTTATTGAAATAACTTTTCTCCAAAGGAAAACGGTCCTACTGTTTTAAAAATAATTATTTTTGCCTTCACTGAAAACGTCTGCCAACAATGGAATGCTTCTGGCCACAAACGGCTGCGTGAAAGCATAGCTTGCAACCTGCTTCAGATTCCTCAACACCTTTTACTGCAAAGTGTAAGGGTTTATTTTTCTTTGTACTGCCCAGTATAGTAGGAATATGATCAGAATGAAGAGATGAATCGAAAGCACACGTCCGATTGCTCAACTACAGTTTTCGGCCGTTAAAATTTAGCACAAAGACTATTTTTTTAAAATTTTTATATTTAAAATGATAAATTGTATATTTAAAATTAGAATTTGCTTAGACTGAAACAGTATTTAATATTCATGAAAGAATATTGTTCCATTGTCAGGCTCAGTGAAGTTTATAGCTTGTTTTAAATAAATTATGATTTAGTTTGTTTTATTTGCTTCTAGTTTTATATTTTCAACTCTTCAACTACTGAATTTAATTCAAAATAGTTATAAGGCTTTTGTTTATTTTTGTTTTCGTACACAAGTTAAACTAGTTAGTTTCCTTGAAATAAATCATGCATTTTATATAGATTCTCATGTTAAATGGTACAGACTGACTGTAGCCTTTAAGCCTTTTAAGCGAATTGTTCTGTTAACTTTTTGCAATTCTCTCACAATATCTTGGCAGCGTGCAAAGTTTACCTGTGCACCGCATTGCAAAGAAAAAAATAAATAAAAAAAATACAGCAACACACAACTACAAGGAACAACAATGGAAAACAATGTGCAGGCTTTTTGCTAACTAGCTAACACAGCATCCCACTTTTGTTGTTGTTCCTATTGCTGTTGATGCTGCTGATGCTGTTTTTGTTGTTGTGGGTTGGGGCAAGCCCAACGCACTTAACACTTGCGCCGCAGTGCCAAAGCTTAGCTGGCAACTTTTCCGAGTGCTGTGAAACTACAGGATACTTAGCGGCATTGCGAAAATCTACTTCAGTGCGTCACGTAGGCGCTTCAAAGTTTTCATTTTTGCAAAAATTTACGATTTACGTTAAAGTGCAAATGGAAAACAAAAAAAAGAGGAACGATAGCAAGTATATGACCATATATAACGACCGTTACCTATATACGAGTATATACGAATATGTATATAAACCCATGTACTTCGAGCTGAAAGAATAGCAAAGTTTGAACACAACCAAAATCCTGCTAAGTAAGTGTTCGACGTTGGGTTGGTTCAGCTGCTTTGGCAGCACACGTAGCTCGGATTTTGCTACGTCTCCATCTTTATTGCACTTAAGATTTACTCATCAGCAGGTGTGCCGACTGAATAGCGTAACCCTGCCCTCTATAAATACGAGGGTTGTGTTATAACGAATTGCCTGCGCTCTGAAAAGCGAAAACACAAGGGACGTACCAATTTGATAATTGTCCATATATCAGTTAGCTTAAGCAGTTTTAAACATTCAGCTTAAATTATGTTTACAGCTGGTTCGGAAGAAATACCTACACTCTTAGTTGATTCCAGCCTTATGCCATTTCTGGCCAAAAACACCGAAAAGCCGGAAATTTCTTATTGCTGTATTTTAATTTTTCTAAGTGAATTGTTTTATGAATTATGAACTATGAACTGTTTTTTTTTTGGTTTTTTTTTTTTACCAATTTTCTGTAGTCAATACCATAATCGGGCCTGGCTTAGCTCAATGATCTAACAGGAATTCCACTCAATCTAGAAATAGGCTTTAAAATTGTCGACTTATTAACAAACCAAATTTGGGCAGAAATTGTTTGCCTGTCTGGCTATGAACTGGAGTCTTCTTCATATTTAAAAATTTTACGAATTTAAACAGAAACTGGGGAACTATTTCCCCGTCTATTGGCAGTTTTAGAATGATCTGAACACGATTGCTTAATTCTTCTTATTGAGTTTTTTTTTTTTTTTTTGTATCTTGCAATAACATAAAACAAAACGACCGATATTTTTTTCTGGAGGATTGTTCCGTTTAAGGGCAAAGCCTCTTTGGTCTTTCAGAAACCTACAGTTAAGGAAATATGGTCTCTGAAAATCAGCCAGGAGCTGAAACAGCTCAATGTTTGCCAAATAACAAAACAAACAGCAAATGTTTGTTCTAGCTATTTAAATGATGGCCATAGCTTAGCGTTGGCAAGAATGTTGATTCATTATAAGACAACCCTCGTTCATAAATACATATATATATGTATATATGTGGGGAGGGGTGAAATGGGGAACGCATGCTGTTGCAAAGTGTAATGTGCGATTGAGTATCAAGCAAGCCAGCCGCCACTCAACCAACATCAACCGCCCTCCCCAGCCCATTTGCAATTTTTATGCGCAATTTTTTACATGGCCCGGCAGTGTCGCTTGTCGCTCGTTAAGGTGCTGGCTGGCTGGCTGGCATGCTCCGCTCTATGATTTAGTGTGTGCGCCACCTGCAACGCCCGCAAATACAATTTAAATTTTTAAGCGGCGACTACAACTCGTACTTTGGCAACGGCTTGAATTCGTGTCACGCAGCAACCGGAGCGGCATCATCAGCATGTCGTCGGCAGCCTCGTTTTTCTTCTTCCTTTTTTGCCACCCCACTCTCTTTTGGGGCATTTGCCGTTGAATGTTGCAATTTCAACCCGTTGATGGATTTGATGGCTGCTTTTTTTGTTGTCTTTTTTTGTGTCTGTGTGTGTGTGTCAACGTCAGTGGTGGTGTTGGCAAAATCAGCGCAAATCAGTGCCAAACAGCAGGTGGTGGGCGGTCTTTGGTGGCAAACACAAATTGATGACACTCGCTTGCTTGTTGTCGATCCTGTCACCGATATCCTGCCTCGCTTCCTTGCATGCCACACCCACACACACACACACACACATACAGAATGTCACTCACGCACACAAATGACACTAAATTTTGTTGATTAGATGCCACCAAACGCGTCTGGCGCTTTTGCCTTTTCTACTGCAGCTGCTGCTGCCAATGCCACCAAAATGTTGTCTCTCTGCTGGCTCCTCCGTCCGCCCCTGTGTCAGCCCCTCTGCGGACGCCATTTTGCATATTTGCTTTGTACTTTTGCACTTGCGGTTGGTTTATTTTCGTGACGAGCAAATGCAATAAAAAATTAGTTTTCGGCGAAAGTGGGTGTCAGCTGAGTTTCAATTGAAATACTTTAAATAACCTAGCTGGAGACGGAACATACTAGTCTGATATATTTACTTTTTAGCACTTGCATTGAATAGCACAACCAATTATAAAAGAAGGAAACCCCACGAAAGAAAATCTCTCAGTTCTAAGGCAATATTTCAAACCGTTTAAAAATATTTAAGCGTGAATTTGAGTTATTTCTTAAAAAATTGCAATAATTCAAATAACGACTAAATACATGCAATTGTTTATTTAATACCTGATTTAAAACATTGTTTTAATATATGTGATTCGATCAAGAAGATAAATTGAAGCCCCTTAGCAGTGATTTTCAAATTAGACCGAACCAGCTATGGAAGTTCCACAAACTTAGACCAGGTTGGTCCTTAGCCTTGTATTAAGATTTAGACAATTTTGCTAAAATATTATCTGACTCATTCTCTCTCATGGATCCTTAAATATATTAGCACGGCCTATGTTTAGATGCCTTATTTTGTACACCCTGTACCTCGACTGCGTCATACTTTTTATATACCAGCGAACGATGGCAGCCTAATTGACAAATCTGCGCTTAACAAGCAAATGCAATTGAGGCAAATGCGGCACACTCGTACATACTAATACATATTGACACGACCCGCACTGGCATATGCGCCAGACTACAGGCAGGCTATATAAATTAACAGTAGGATTGCACCAATTTGCAATACGATGTCTGTAAGCCCCTGCGCGTATCTATTGTTGCTACTCGTACCTGCTCTCATTTGGCTATATAAAATGTATGCGAACAACCACTTAGTGGGCACATATATATCGCTGATGAACGACTATTAAAGAAATTACGAGTCGATGCCATGACGAGCAGCAACAAAAAAGGAAGGAAGCTAGCGATTATGTGTGTTCTCTGCTTTTATTTGCAACATTTTGAGGCAAAGTTGAAATGCATGCGGGTGCGTTAAAAGTTGCCGAATGTTGCAGGGTCGAAAACTTTGCAGCGCGACAGCCTGTTTAAATAGTCAGTCAGGGATATACATACATACATATGTAGCTTGTAGATATATATATACAAGTATGTATACATTGGGGCATAATGCGCCCCAAGCGAACAACTACGAAGGAGTGTGTGTGCGTGCGTGTGCGTGTGTAGATGCCTCAATCAAAGTTGGAGCCCAAAAAAGCCCGAAAAGCAGGATAAAGTTTTGCAGCGCCTTCAACTTAACCAGCAGTTTTAATTTTGCCACAAAGAGCGTACGCGAACGGGCTCAATGAAATTTTAAACAAATAAAATGGCGGCGGTTTTTGCCAACTTAATGGTATCGCTGGAAGACAGTTGCGTTCTCTTGCTCCTTGTTAATTCCGCTCACGTAAATTAGTTTCCAGGCAACAGACGAACAGACGAAGGAGCTGTTGAGGAAATCGTGAAGGAATTTTTTGTATCAACATTACTCGTATTTGGCACTGCAAAAGAATTGAGTTTAAAGTTGCCTTTATGCTGGCTCTGCTGACTCAGCTTAATGAATTACAAGAGTGAGAAAAAGAGAGGAAGACACGGCGAAAGAGTCGTGCCCCAATAAGTAGTGGCCCCAACTTAAATTGGAACTGCTTCCGGCGACTTTAAATACCGTTAGTCACGCACAAACTTTTACCTTGGTAAGGTGTCTTTAACTGGCACCTGCTTTACATTGTCTTACCCGTCGACTGGCGTGCAATTGGCTGCCACCCTTGCTCGCGCTCCCGCCTCTCCCCACCTCTTGCTTCCTCCTCTAACCCCTCTTGTGTACATTCAGACTGTGCGCGTCAATATGTCTGACTAACTGACTCAGCGCTTTGATTGCCGGCGTCGCCGCTAAAGAGGAAGCAACTTTTATTTTTTTTCCCAGCGCTGTTTGCTTCCGCCGCCCATCTGTCCATGTCCCTACCCACACCTCATACCCTTGGCTGCAAGCAAACTTCAACTTTGGCTTAATTTCGCGCACGAAGTAGTACGAACAGCAACCAACCGACACACGTGCCCCATCATCCTGCTCCCCATACAGAGACACGCAAACACACATTCATGCACCCATCGACTCTACCAACTACATAATAAAACACTTGGTGCTAAGGTTAAATTCCTTTGCCGGCGCATTCTGCAACTTGGGTGTGTCTCGGCCATTGTGGCACAAATTAAAACTAAAACGTTGCAACATTTTCGCGCTATGTTCTAAAGTCGACAACATTGCATGTATCTATGTTCCAGCGAGGGTTAAATGATAAGCAGCCTCAGTTCTCAATAGCCTTCAACAATTCCGATTTACTATCAAATATAGAAAAAAAAAATTGGTTTATTCAATTAATGTATTGTGTTTACTATTTTATCTCTGAATAAAAGAGGTCACGAAATGAAAAATGAAAATGAAGGGGTCACCAACAAAAACGAAGTAACATGTGAGAGATATACTTAGCTTTATGTCTAGTTTGTTTGATTCTTGGATTTACGATTTCCATAACAATATATACGGTAATGACAGCTTTTACGCAGGCAGTTCGAAATGTTTCTAGCTGGGCCATGAAGATGACCTCCTACATTAACCCATTTTTGTTATTGTGATATTGATATTATAGTTATCATCTAACAAATGATTAACTAAGTCGATGTCAGTGCTTTTGTTAAAATAGAAAAGGTTCAATAGCGTGCGGTTATAAGATATTTGTTTCTGAAGGAAGTGGATGTACAAGCTTAGAATCGTCCGGGACACCCAAAAACTGTAACCACTGACAAAAACAACGCTACCATTCATCAAATCGTTCTGGACGACCGCATTATCAAAATAAGAGAGATATTTAGGATGATGTCTGATAACCGATGAGGACACGGCTAATAAATCCATGAATCTTCAATATTTACATTAAAATAATAATTTTGTTAACAACAACTTTATGGAATTTTGTAGATAACAATATGATAAGATGAAGCAGAAGTAGTGAGATAACAACATTTGCATTAATAAGTAGAATGTCCAAAGTTTCCGTTGTAGTATTTGTTACAATAAGGATGTTGTTTGACTTGAGTAACTTGATACTATCACCTCCATTTATTATACAGCCCATGTACTATATGCTTTCTCATGTGCCTCTATATGTACGAGCATGTTTACCTCGTCGTCAATTATTGAGGAGGCAGGGCGGTCCACCTGTGCCTCAACCTCGCCGGCGCGACTGCTAAAAGGTGTGCTTTTAATTGTCGTTGGTTGCGTCGCCTAAATATATTTAACACGTGGCCTCCAACCATACCTCACCAGCCGCCCACCTTTTCCCCCACCTATTCTGGTGCTGGGACAAATTGTTGCTGTTGGAGGTTTTCTGGTTTGACTGCTTGTTTTGCAATAATTTATAAACTTTCGCTGAATGTGTGCTTTTGTGCTTTAGTGGCGTGTATGTGATAGGGTTAAACATTGTGTAGCATGTTCGAATATGGCACAGTGAGCTGCAGAAGTATCGGCTTAGGGTTATTAGTCTTGAAATAATTGCATTATTTGGGGTAGATCTTGAGAATGCAGGCACATTAGGGAAGAGTGAGTAGCAGTGCTCTGTGGAGGTGGACTCTGTTGAATGCCTCATTTTTGGTTGATAAATAATGTGATCACTGATTGATAAATAATCTTGTAAATGAAATGATCTTAAAGTAAGCACAAACAAAAAAAAAATACTCATAACCTGCTTATAATAAATATACGTAATAGAAGTTTAAATTAATAGTGATCAAGTAGAGAAAGATTATCGTTCAGATAAACTATAAATAAGGTTTCCACTATCGTTGCACACGTTTAGTTTACCCGATCGTTGCCTGCAAGCAGTTCTCTTGCAGCTCACAGGATTGCAATATTATTCCAGAGAGAACTCCATTTGCTTAGTAGGAAAATGCGACATGAGAGAAGCAATTATCCTGCTAAATTGAAAAAAGGTCACTAGCCACTAGCACAATAGTGTTTCAAGATATATGATTCATCTAATGATGAATGAAACTTTGATTAGCTCTAAAAATGAATTACATGAGTATACTATTATTTAATAATACAAAATTGAATACAGGCATATTGCAATTCGTATACTACTACTTGTATACATATTTTTGATCAGCATGCAGGGCGAAGTATCTGTGAGCAGTTTAGTAACAGCTTTACTCTCGTTTCTTAAAACTAAGTGTGCTAGATTCGATTATTATTTGTTATTCTCAACTGATTTTTCCGATAGGTCTCATAATAATCATTTACAAAATCATTACTGGTTGAAGCTTGTTAAAGTAGTCAATAAATTCAGAAATGAAAAAGAAAACAAATATTCAACAAAATGATTATTGCGATATTTGATATTTAATGACCTCTTTTGTGTGTGGGCTGTTCATTTTTTCGAAATATTATTTATTTATTTATTGCTCATATGCAATGTTAAATCAACATACGAACAGTAAAAATATTTCGAAATATGAAACCCTTTGAAATTGTGAAATTCAGATGAATTAACGTTTTCTTTTTATGTAAAAGAAGTGTAAATATTTCAATATTAATATGAGAGTTGACTTCGAGTTGCCAAAGCAATTTAATTAAAAAGTTCATTTGTAGTTCATCGACAAATATGGTCGTCGACGTATACAACAATTTTAATTTAAAAGATGAGAAAGCCTCAAAAAGAAATGAACAATATTGCAATGGGGTAACATTATTTGCCAAACGGCCAGCTATGCCCCGATTCACAGCCAAATGTGGTCAGCTTTTTTCAATTTGTGTGTAAAAATTAAAGGAGGAGTAGAAGAAGAAGTAGAAGAAGATTTTAATTTTCTTGCCATAAAAACAAAAGAGTTAATTAAATTCAATGGGAATTAAAAGTAATCGTAGATTATGTTAACAATTTACATTTTTTCGATGTAAAATACATTTTGCTTTCTTCTTCTTTAACTAAAGTCTTGCTGGCCTTTAAAATATTTTATGTTGTAGGTCTTTCCTAACATTTCGCCCTTACATTTTTCCCACTTAACTAATCCCACTTATCGCACTCACTGTCTCTATAAAAGCAGCACTCCCTCTTTTCTACGCTTTCTACCTCACTCCCTTGCTAACTCTCTCTTTCTCTCTCTCTCTCTCTGTTTCTCCCCCTCATGCTGACTCCACACTTCGCCAACAGTTTGCCATTGAGATTTGCGTGTTTCGCTTAATGAAGAAGACAAATAATCGCGCAATTAAAGCCTTTTAGCTTTAAGCGCGAGTAAATAATTGCTGGGAGTGCAAAATGAAACTCAAGCACACAGACATTCAAACACCTCGGCAGACTGATACACACACTGAGACACCAACACTCATAGCTATACATGCATAGCTAACAAACGGTAAATGTATTCAAACAACAAATCTTAAAGGCACGCTACAATGAATAGTAAACGAGCGTGGGACCTGGAAGGCAGAAGGGAATGGGATAGAACAGGTAGTGTGGTGCGGTGTGGTGCGGTGCGATTACGTAGAGGGTGGCGGTGTGTGTATGTGTGTGTGTTGACTTGACTTGGCTTCCGTGCAAAATTCTTAATTGCACCTGTGTACAGTATTTTCCGCTGACGCTGCCAAGACTGCCTGTCTGCCTGTCCGACTACTCCCTTCCCCTTCCCACCATCACCTGAATCGTGTCTGGTGAGGGGGATTGTCTCGCTGCCTTGTCTGCAGCTGCTGCCGCCTTAGCTGCACGGCTTGATGGGTTAGATTAACTGCCTGACAAGTAAACCTACTTCGGCACACACACACACCCCTCAAGCCTTGCTAGCTTTTGTTGTTGTTGCTGCTTCCGCGCTACTGTCAGTTAAACGCTAAAGTCATTCAGTCAGCCAGCCATTCAGTCGTCCCACCTTCGCGCCACGTCGCTATTTGGTATAATTTTTTCACGGCTTAGCCGCGCGCGCACCCACTCCTAGCTTCCTAGCAAACACTCCCCTGCTGTCCTATCGAAGTGCTCCTGATTCACGTGCTCAGCACTCGTAATTATTTTTCTTATTGTTCGAATTAAATACTCAAGGATTTATACGATTTTCCTGCCCGGTTTTGCCTTTGGTTTCGTGTTCTGCCTTCGCGCTTACTGCTAGTTAAGATTTGTGCCAAAAGATTTACAGAAAGTTATTAATTGACGTTGCATACGAAATGCGCTGGGCGGGAAGTTTGGAAAAATGGCTAGCGGGTGACTTAGACAGAGCAGCAAAGCAGTTGAATTGTAGGTTTGTTTTTTTTTTTTTTTTTTTTTTTTTTTGCGGCCCTACCCTTCCTCTATATATTACTACTCTCTCTATTTTTTGTATGCCCTGCATTGACACTTGGCATAATTATTGCATTCGGAAATTGAATTCTTCTACGGAAATTGACTTTATAACCGGGAAAAGGCGACGATGAAGGCGACAACCAAACCACAAATTTAGTTTGTAGTTTTGTTAACTTTCCACATGAAGTGCTTGGGTACATAAGTCATTTTTAATACACTTCATTTAAATATTCATAGCAAGAGGATAAATAATGTTTTTTGAAGAAGAAGAAGCTTAATATATTGTTCGCTGATGTATTAGCTGGAATGCCAATGGAAAGGGTTGCTGTTATGTGACCTCAAGAATCGATACATTCTGGTTTCTGAACTGAGCTAAGTTCCTCCTCCACACCTTAAAATGTTAAATAAACGCAGTGCTTTTGCACATTCGAATGCAATAATGACTTAAATGGTCAAGTTTATGAGCCAATAATTATTGTTTCAATATTGCAGTCAATGTAACCTCCACTGTCACCTCCATTAGGTGTTCTCATATTCATCAGTGCTGGTGTACATCCAAATTATTTAATTTGGGTTTTACTATTTTAATTACTTCAAATGATCTATTTATTTGTGGCTCAGAAGGAGAATTATTTAATATAAGTATTAGTATATCTGTGCTTTTGTTCTGGAATAACTTTTGGAAAGTAAGCCTTACGTTAAGCAGGAATACAGTGCCTTTCTTCGTAATGCTTAGTTTTAGTTTATTCTACCACCAGTCTTTAATTGCATAATTGAAAGATGTAGGCAAGATTTTGTATTGCTTAAGCTTTAAAGTAAAGTATAATGAGTTTTGATGAACACAAATAATCTTGAAATGGATATCATTGTTGGTTTCTACTGTTTCCCATAGCTATAATATCAATATTGGTCAAATTTTTTATTTTTTGTGGATGAATAAATAAATTGTCGTACTTGCATGAACATGTTAGACATTTTTAGTTTTTAAAAAAATTAAAATTACTTATTGCGTGGCCTTTATTGTGGGCCGCAACACGATCTTAAAAGGTCATTCTATTCGTGCAGATACTTTGTCATTACCTAATTAACAAAATAAAGCAATGATGGCCGATAAAGATATAAAATTATACCATCTATAAACTTTAAAACTACAATAAGCCAATCATCATAATTTAAGGTGCCCCCACCCACAAGATGAGCAACACCAGCCTTCCTGGTGCTCTGGCCCCGTGTTAAATTCAAATTTATTTGTTGTCGTGAAATTGATAACATAACTTTCTTCAGGTTTCCGCATCGTTAGCTTGTTATGCAGCGGAAAGTTTTATATTTCAAGCATTTTACAATTTACCAGAGACAGACACAATGGACGGACGGTCGACCAGGCACGAAAGCAGGCAGTCGGCAGCCACAGGCGGCGTCTTTTCTATGCGCCGCGAAAATTGTGCCGAAAATTGTCATTTGAAAGAAAAGTGGTGGCTGCTTCTTCTGCTTTTGGTCATAAATTACAAAGTGAATCATTGGAAAGGCAGTAGTAGCAGCAGAAGCCGCCACTACCAGCGGAGAAGTCGCTGCTATTTTAGGCTACTTGAGAAAATTCGTAAAATAATATATGCATTGTTTGATTTGTTACATTTGGCCAGTGGGCGTGAAAATTTATTTGTTTGCGTTGCTCACATTAAAGCAGCAGCAGCTTCAAGAGCAACCACGTACATACATATATAACCACATCCATTGCCACTTCTTCCCCTTCGCTTAGATGCTTAAACGTTTTGCTGAGTGCTTGTCCCCCAAAAGTATGCAGCATTTCGCGTCAAAGTCATATAAATGTTTATTAAAGTAAAGAAATGTGCGCACACACACACACACACAGTTGCACACTCAATTTGAAAATATGACAATGTTGTCTCTTATATATTCAATGCTTTTAACCCTAAGCACAAGCACAAAAGCAGCCAAGCAAGGGGCACGGAAAATAAAGTCGAAGCAAAGCAGTTGCCAACTCTCAGTTGTGATGTTGTTGTTGCTGATGATGACTGCTGCCCAGGCCAAAAGGTACAATGCTAGCACTTTTCTTATCAAGTGGTTGTTGGTCGAGTCACCACAATACAACAACTGTAGCAGCAGCAGCAGCAGCAACAAATGTGGCAACCATGAGAGCTACTCATAAAAACCACGAGCTTGGTTGGCAAGCCAACAGCTTGACTTAAATGGCAACCACATGTGTCTAACCATACACTGGGAAAAAATTAATAAAAAATATGAAAGCTCTAGCTACATACAGTTCAGTAGTGCCCCTAACAGCTCTAGGTGTTTATTGAGATGCTAATAGCCTATGCGATTAAAATTCTTAGTAGAAGTATGTGTGTAACTATGCCCTGGTGTATGTTTTGTTGACCGCCGCTGAAGGCCATGTTTTATTAAACAAACGATTAAAAAAGCCACTGAAGACCATGGTTTATTAAACAAGCGATTAAAAAAGCCAGTGAAAGCCATATTTTATTAAACAAAGAATTATAAAGTGGAACTCAAGCCATCTGGTCCCTTTGCCTTTACCCAGGGTACCTGAGACACTAAAAAAAAAACTTGGCCGGCTAGCATACTCAAGACAAAGTCAAGAGTGAGATGTGCATTTATTATTTTTTAGCTAATTGTGTTTAAGTTTTTTCTACATTTTTAAACTTTATAATTTTAATTCAATTTCTTTAAATTCCGCAGCCCTTTCTTCGGCTTCTGGCGACTACATAAATCCTGGTATAGACCTCGCGTTTTCTTTATGTGTACAAATAGTGAATAGTGTGTGGGATTGTGCAAATAAATATAAACACACAGTATAGCTATGCTAGTCACATCCTCAGCACCCCTCTGCGTATTTCAGCACCTTGAATTAAGCAAGCACTGCAAATTCAATTGAACCAAAAAGGCAAAAATGCCAAAAGACGCAACTATGACGACGACAAACGGACGCGGACAGAAATGAGGACAAGGATGGGGAGAGCTGTTTTCATTCATTTTGCTACCACAACTAATTCGCACACCATTACAAACGTGAGTGTGTATGTGTGTGCATAAACATTGAGTAAACAGGATAATAGCAATAAAATATAAGCGGCAGTACTTTTGGAAAGGGAAACGGGGAGTTGTGAACATAAGTTTGGCTCTGTTTTTGCCTCACATTTTTATGGCCCGAAGTCGCGCGCGCTCCTTTATGTTGAGCAGCACAAATAACATCTACAATAATAACGACAACAACAAGAAACGTCAATTGCTGTTAATGTGGGTTATTGTTGTTTTTGTTGCTGTTGTTGATTTTTGTTTATTTGCCCTTTTGTTATTATGTATTTGCTTGTTTGTCGCCAAAGACTTTTGATGATGCCCTTCTTCCCAAATGCTGGTTGCTTACTGAGACGCCAACAGCAACTGTGACGTAATAGTAAGGCAGCATATATAGATGTCTATATGTGTGTACATATGTATATGCGGGATGGCACCACTTTTTGTTGAGATATGCACAAATATAGTTAGGTATTAAAAAATACGCCTTCCGGTACGTTTTTAATGGCGGTAGTAAATTCTGCGACTCTGGCAAAAAAATAGGGCAAAGAGTATATATTTGAATCTGCTTAAGTAAGTCCTATTAGCTGAATTAATTCGTGAGACTTTCGAAATACATTTAAAAACATACGAAGGATTAAAAGAGTATCCATTTGAGATTGACAATAGGTCAATTTACTCTAATTAAAATGTTAACTAAATACATATATCTAAAAGTTGATGCTGGAATAAAATTAAAGCTAACATTTACAACAATTGTCGTTATTGTTTTATTTTTATTAGGAAATTGTAAAAAGATTCACTGATCATCGTTAATCACTCAGTGTTTCCAATATTTACATAGAACAAAGACAGTCACATACAAATGTTTAAAGTATTTATAAGTATTTATATTTTTAAAGAAATATAACACGTTTATAACAAGTACCTTCGAATACTTATGAATCAGTTAAAGTTTAAGCTATCAAGGTATTTCAAAAATATACCTTTTATATCCCATTATGTTGTTAGCTAGAACAAGAGAGAACGCTACAGTCGAGCAAGCCCGACAGTGTAATACCCTGTACCCAGGTAAACTTGCGTCACTGAGTTATATGCGCCCATAGCAGCAGCAAGAAGAGGAAGAAGAAGAGCGAACTTGTTGCTGCAGTTTGTGGGGGTTGTACTGGCGAGAATTTGTTTCGCTAATAACTTTTCTTAGAATTAACCGAATTGAATAAAATTTTGAACAACAATAGACAATTATATACAAATTATGTGTGCAAAGTTTGGTTTAGGTAGCATTTGAAATGTGGACGCTATTGACGAAATTCTGCAGCGGGGGAAGGGGGGGGAAAATTAAAAAAAAAATAATAAACTCGTACTTACTCGGATCTAGAAGAATCTGGATGCCAACTTTGGTTATTCTAGCTTTTATAGTTTCTGAGATCCTTGCGTTCATCCAGACGGACGGACAGACGGACGGACAGACGGACAGACGGACAGACGGACGGACATGTCTAGATCGATTTCTCTCGTCATGCTGATCAAGAATATATATACTTTATGGGGTCGGAGATGCTTCCTTCTGTATGTTACATACTTTGCACAAACCTAATATACCCTTTTTACCCTACGGGTACAGGGTATAAAAAGGCAATATATCATATTTATTATAGCCTGTACCCAAAGGGTGAAAGGTTATACTAGTTTTGTGCGCATGTATGTAACGCACAGAAGGAGGCGTGGCAGACCCCACAAAGTATATATATTCTTGATCAGGATGAGAAGCCGAGTGGATATAGCCTTGTCCGTCCGTCCGTCTGTCCGTCTGACCGTCTGCCCGTCTGTCTGTCCGTATGAACGCAAGGATCTCAGAAAGTATAAGAGCTAGAATAACCAAACTTGGTTTCCATATTCTCCTAAGACCGAGAAAGTACGAGTTTGAGTTTTTTTTCGATGCACCCCCCCACTCCCCCGCAATTCATGTTTTTATACCCTGTACCCGTAGGGTAAAAAGGGTATATTAGGTTTGTGCAAAGTATGTAACATATAGAAGGAAGCATCTCCGACCCCATAAAGTATATATATTCTTGATCAGCATGACGAGAGAAATCGATCTAGACATGTCCGTCCGCCTGTCCGTCCGTCTGTCCGTCTGTCCGTCCGTCTGGATGAACGCGAGGATCTCAGAAACTATAAAAGCTAGAATAACCAAAGTTGGCATCCAGATTCTCCTAGGTCCGAGTAAGTACGAGTTTATTATTTTTTTTTTAATTTCCCCCCCCCCCCCCCCCCCCCCCCTTCCCCCGCTACAGAATAGCGTCCACATTTCAAATGCTACCTAAACCAAACTTTGCACACATAATTTATATATAATTGTCTACTGTTGTATAAAATTTTATTCAATTCGGTCAGTTCTAAGAAAAGTTATTAGCAAAACAAATCCTCGCCAGTACAACCCCCCCAAACTGCAGCAGCAAGTTCGCTCTTCTTCTTCCTCTTTTTGCTGCTGCTATGGGCGCATATAACTCAGTGACGGAAGTTTACCTGGGTACAGGGTATTACACTGTCGGGCTTGCTCGACTGTAGCGTTCTCTCTTGTTTCTTATAACTTCCGTAATTCTCGGAATTGAAATAAATTTTGGTAGGTACATCCAGTTGGTACTAATGTGTCCGTGTGCCAAATTTCATCATGATAGGTCAATTCTGAAGAAAGTTATAGCCATAAGTAAAATCGCTGCTCATGTGCTGCCTGCAGCTCTGTCGGCAGCGCTGCCCGCAGCTGTTGCTGTTGTTGCTGCTTTGGTTCAACTTTGTGCTGCATACATACACGCATATAAACACGCATAGGTACGTGATGTAAATGCATGCTGTTAAAACTGAACATAAACATGTATTCTAATTCAATTTAATTAATTCATTCATTCATTCATTTTTTTTAAATTTTTTTTTTTGAATTTTTTTTTAAAATTTTTCTTTTTTGTGGAGAGTACAGGCTATTTTACTGTCGGGCTTGCTCGACTGTAGCGTTCTATCTTGTTTTTCATTAAAGGCATTGTTTAGTTTATTAATTCACATAAATAAATCCTTAAGGCCTAGTGCGGTTTGGTCCTAAAAATAAATGTATCTACCGGGGCAACTGATTTCCAATAGTGTGTCAAAGGTGGGTGTAAAAACTACCTATACGAGCAAGCAATCAATAGCAAGTCCAGCGTTCTGGACTTCTTTATTTTTATAGAATTACTAGCATCCGTTATTATCCGAAGCCTGGCTAAATAATTTAAGATGTGCATCACAAGTTTGTTGAATTTTTTAAAATACGATATTTATTTACGATATTTATTCCAAGTTCCAACATTATTTAATTTGTCGGTGAGATGTGTGTTAATTAATTAAATGAGTTAATTAAAAATGTTCTAATAATATTTATGTACGCCAATTATACGATATTTATTCCAAGTTCCAACATTATTTAATTTGTCGGTGAATTGTTGTCGTTGTCGAAAATTGTTTTTAGAGCACGGCTAACAAATTAAATCACGCGTTCATAAACATTTGTTTAAGCAATTTATATTAAACATATCTTTCAAATAAAACATTTAATTAATAGCCAATTAATTTAACAGGCAATTGTTGTAATGCACACATTATGCACATTAATTATGACCCTGTAATTGGATGCATAAATTGTGCGCGATGAAAGGTGGGCTTTCATACATTTACGTGTTTGTGCGTATGTGAATAATTAATGACATTTGAAAAAAAAAACACACACAAGCATAATTGGCAATAATTAATAAATTTATAAATCTATAAAAAAAACTGTAAATTGCAGAACCTGAAACGTTTTGATCAAAGGCAATTAAAATATTCACATTCTGATACAAGTAATTTTACAAAATGCACAAAGGCCTGAAATGGAAATTGAAATTGTGACAAAGAGCCCATAAAAATGAAAAGAAAAAGGAGCCAGCCAATATTTATTTTGGCTGCATTTGCAAATGGAGCATTACGAAAATAAACAAATTTTCATAAACGACAAGTACAAAAGAAATGTACAAGCGACTCGCAGAATGTGTATATTTCTCGGTGTGTGCACGAGAAAATGTTCAATTTGAAGGATGTGCGAAAGCAAACTGCGCCAGCTTTGGGGGGGCAATGGCAATTGGGGCATGTAAATTGCCGCAGCAGCCCAGCAATGACAACAACAGCAACAAAAACAACATAGACGATGGCAACAACGCAACACAGTGGGTCTCTGGCCTTTTTATACTCTGTACATAAAATGTACAGAAGTATATTAGGTTTGCGGGAGCTGAAAATGTAACAGGCAGAAGGAGGCGTGGCAGACCCCACAAAGTATATACTTGTATATTCTTGATCTGCATGACGGGACGAGTCGATGAAGCCCTGTCTGTCTGTCTGTCTGTCAGTCAGTCTGTCCATATGAACACCTGGATCTCAGAGACTATAAGAGCTAGAGACACCAAATTTTGCACAAAGTGCCTTATGTATGTACGCTATACGAGTTTGTATTATTTTTTTGATTATCCCCCCCCCCCCACTTCCCCCCTATGGGGGTTTTCCCGATTTTCCATTCGTATTATCGCCTATATCTCGGAGAATATAAGACCTAGGAACACCAAATTTTTGTCCAAGATTCCTTGTATGAATACGCAGAAAATGTATATTTTGGAATTTCCCTCCCTCCCCCTCTCCCATGCAAATCGTAACTCCCGTAATTCTTGGAATTTCGAACTCAAACTTGGCAAATATCTCCATTTCCAAGTCCAAAAGCCAAGTTTCATCATGGTAGGCCTATTTAATAGGAAGTTATAGCCATATATGTATATAATACACTTGGTATTGGTGCCTGCAGCTATTGTTGCTGTTACTGCTTTGCTCAGGCACACGAGACATACACACACAAGCACACAAATACACGCATAATTATTCTACACATATGTACAGAGTATTTCAAAGTCGGGATACCCGACTTGTTTTATTGTACAATAGTTTTTGTAACATTGATTGAAGAAAGCATATCAAGGGCCGATCTTGAAACTTTTTTTTTTTACTGCGGATTCGATTGGCAGATTTGACCATAACACGACCATTTGTCATTTTTAAATATGAAACTACTCTTACAGAATTCTTAAAAGTGCAAGTAATTTTGAAAAATCGTGCATTATATGATGATGGAAGCGCCGTGATTCGAACCAAGTCATATACTCAGTATTTCTGTTAGCTGTAGCTTTGATTGATTTTTTGAAAACATCAAGAGTGGATCTTCAAACGTTATATTGATATACTATTAGGTATGTACTACAAGTCAGCTAACTAAGACTGTATTGGCATGTTCCCAGGTGTACATGCATTACAAATTTCGAAGTTCATTTAAGAAAAACCAACTTCGTATTAAATATTTGAACTAGTATTCCTCATTTTTTTTCGAATCCTGTGCTTTTTTAGCTCTTTTTTTATATACTACAATTTTATTTGTTCTACAGGCGAGCATGTTGCCTGAACTTGCTCCCACTAACGTGGCGAACATTGTTTGTGAACATTGTTTGTGAATATCATTTGTGAGAAAATTTTGACAAGTGCGGAACGGACAAATGGATACAGACGAAAATACAATTTTGGCCTTAATGGTAATTCAAGTATGTATTGCGAAACAAAAAGAAACAGGAAATACATGAAGCGTCTCTATCAATTTCTTGATATTTTGTTAATAGTACATCCCGCGCTTTATTGCGCAAATGCTTATTCTTATATTTCTAGTTTTTATTTATCCACAAAGACAGCTCATTGTGGAAGCATTCTATAAAATCGGGCAATAATTACTTCAATATAATTGTGTAAAGAACTAGCCAATATTGAAGTATCATTTAATAATGATCGTAAACTATGATTAATTGCCTATTAGAAAAGCTATCGATTCTGCGTATTTTGCAACGCGATTTCAGGTGAGTCCCCACTGTGCGACGACGCTGACAATGGCGCAGGCAACTTGCATTGAAATATCCTTGATAGTCGATATTATTTTTCTTACGGCGCTCCATTTGTTCCTTGCCTGCTATTTGTCAACTTAGGCGCTGCTGCTGCCGAATCGATTTCCATTTTATTGCCAAATAATGTTTTTCGCCATAGATTGTCTCGAGTTATTTATAGACGAAGCCAGTGGCGGGCATCTTGTAACGCGCTTGGGCGCAAAGGGTGCAGTCTTAGCGCAGGTATGAATTTCCCGTCAAAATGTTTTATTGGCAAACAATTTTTCTATGCAATTTGATAATCAGACGTACAATAAATCGCCAACTGTGACATTCGCAATCGCCAAGTTATCGGACAACTTTGACTAATGCTTACGCTATAATGATGGAGGCATGACTAACGATGGCAAAGGACCTTTGCGACACAAACACCTGGTCAAACTAATTAAGCCTTTCAGTCTTATCGGCACACGCAGTTCACAAAAGCAAAACATAAATCAATCACACCAACAATAACTGAACGTCAACAATGAAACACTGAGAGAACAAATTTTAAAACCTTTATAAGGAGAATACCTAATAGAAAAGTAAATGAGGGAAAAGGAAGTAAGCAAGCAAGATATTAAATTTAAGCTAGTCTAAATTGTATTTTCTGCTAGTCATCCACTATTATATCCAACAATCGAACTAAATTCAAATTAAAATATTGTTTTCAAAGTTAGTTTTTTATTCTTATTATATGTATGCATTATTAGGTGAACAAAATTTGCATAATGGGATGAAGAAACTTATAAATATTTGCGCCTCAATTCTTGCTGTGTACGAAAAGCAATGATTAATCGCTTTGGGTGCAGGACGTGGTGGAGAGAGAATACTTTCTTCGAATGGCAAATGGCATTGAATGAATTTCGCGCGCTTTTCGTTTCTTCGCATTTACGCTAATTAGCCAAAGAGCAGAACTTGCCCTTCTCCAGGCCAACTCTCACGCCCCAGACCGCCCACACAGTCAGTCGGTTTGATAGCCAGTTGGGGTGTTACGCCCATCCACGCCTCGTTGGCGTAACACTTTTAAAAATAAATTAACGAATTGTAAATAGCTTTAGTGTGCATAATTTTGTGGATTATTCAAACGCCGTCAGCCACCAACCTCCCACTACCCCCGTCTCCCTCAGTTCACTCGGCTCAGAGTCGACATTTTCGTCCCAAGCCACTTGTTTACTGTTCGCTCACGCCTTTCGTTTTGCTTTTGCCACAGCCGCATGATAAATGCCACGACATAAATCTCAGACAGCGTCGCAATGCCGCACTGTCGCCTTGGTCAGACAGACGCCTCACCACCTCCAAATGGCGTTTCTCTGCCTTGGCCTGACTGGTTGACTGGCTGGCTGGTTGGCAAAAGTTAATCAACATTTCATTAATTAATTTCTTTAAAGATGTCGTCGTCGCGACTGCGCCACTAAGAAAAATGGCAGACTTCAGGCTTTGCCAGAGTTTCCCCGTCCACTCCGAGGCCAAATGGCCGATGCCCAACGCCCACCACCCGCTCCCGGCGCCTGATGCTTGTCGTCTGACTTTGGCTCTATGGCTCTTTAGTAAATTATGTAAATTGGTTAAAAGCTTTTCCGGTTTTGAATTAGCAACATCATCAGCATCAGCAGATATTATTTTTCACCGCTCGCTCTTTCTCTCATTTGAGCGCAAATACGTTGAGTTATTTTGTTCATTTAAGTTGGTCGCAACTAATTAAGTTTGGGCTGCAGTTGACGCCTTCGTTGCTGGAGACGGGCTTGTTAATCGATAAACAAGCCAATTAACAATGCAGCTTTGGAATTTGAACATAACTCAGCACATATATACTATACTATGTTCTATACTATACGAGTACATGCAATGCAGAGAAATTTCATTTAATTTCATTAGAGAATGTCATCCAAAGCGAGGAAGCATGTACAAAGGCCCAAAGGTTAACACGAGCCGACAATCTAATGCCGCCTGGATAGAATAAAACGATAATGATGATGATGATGATGGTGTTGATGATGGCGATGACGACGGAGCTTCTGACAGCGATGCAAAAGAGGCAATAGTGGGCAACAAATTGTACATGGTCGCAGCGGAGATGTTCCTGTTCTGTCTTTTGTAGCTTTGTGAAACGCGCAAAGTGCATTTAATTAAGCGGCTGTACGGAGCAGGATAAAGGCAAGGGTCAGTGGTGAGCTGTGAGCGGTGAGCGGTGAGGGTCACTCACAGCTAAACAAGAAATGAATCAAAACAATTGTAAATACTGCAACACAAAAGCAATTAGTGACACACAAAGCGGAAGTGGAAAAAGTGAAGCTGTTGAAAATAAGTCGGCAGAAAAAAAATAGCACAAAAATACTGCAGCTGCAACAAAAACAAGTGGAAGGCGAGCAAATGAAAATCTGTTGTCTAGTTGGGCGGAGCTTGCGCCTCGTGCCAAAATAAACAGTGCTCGTTGGAGTTGCGTAAAGTGTGAGTGGGGAGAGGTGGGGGAACTGGAAGGCCACAACTGAAAAGTGGCCAATGCAAATCTAATTAAAAGCCAAACAAAAGCAACTCTCAACACGCCACTCAAATTATAATACATACAAACCGGCATTATTGTGTGTGAGACCGTGAGGCACAGTGGTTAACACAATGAGAGGGCAACACTATATCAGACCATACTATCCAGAAGATACAAATAATTGCAAATGTAGAATAAGAAACCTGTACCGGAAGGAAACCAAACAAAATTGTAAAGCTAATACAAATAGAAATTCAATGAGTAGTTAGAAATGCTCAAAACAACCGACATATTCACGTCTATTCTCTGGGCATGTGAACCTGAAAATTCTAGGTATTTTCCAATTACGATGAAATCCAGAAAGTGTTAAAGCGGTGCCGAAGAGATTTTGTTTCGTTTAAAGATCTTTACTAGTCACCAAACGTCATTTAAAGAGGAAAGTGCTCGTTTTTTATGGGTATTTTATAATTTTTTTTTGGGGGGGTATTTTATAATATTATTTTATATAGTTTTTATAAAATAAGTCAAATACTTGTATAGTATGTATAATATGCCGGGATCACAAATGTACATATTCGTCTATGTAAGCCACTGAATAACAAACATCAAATGGGAATAAAAAGGAACTAAATTATGTGTTTTTTGATGGCAATGTATAATAAATTCTTACCAACTAAATTAACGTGTTTTATGCAAATCGCGTAAAAGTGTTTATTTATTTCATAAATCGCCAAGTGTTGGCGATAATTAAATGATGCCACCAGGAAAAACGAATTCCTGAATATTAATATAAGAATGTTGATCTAGATTTAAGGCTAGCACTCTGATATGTTTCTATACAAGCGGCTTATGTAAACTTTTTAGAGCTTAAAATAATCATTAAAGTGGAACATAAAAGTCGAGCAGGCCCGGCTCTTGAAAACCCGCTACTCAACTATTCCCCCTCTACAGGCTAACAATCGATGCCGAAAAATGCAGAATTTGGTTACGATAAAGGCAAATTTGAAGTAATGCGATGAGCTTTGAACCGATCGTTCCTATAACAGCTAAATAATACAGACCACAAAAAACAAAAGGGCACACAAGTATTACATTTTCTTACGAAATTTTGAATTAGCTATGCAATCTGATCGATGGAAAAATTACTCTTAGCAAAAACTCAGTACAATGAAATGGTTTTGTTAATAACTTTTCTTAGAATTGGCCGACATGGACCAAAAAAGGAGAGAATTATTAATTATTTACGTATGCAAAGTTAAGTTCATTTTGCTTTGGAATTATGGATAGTATACTATTGAAGAAATTCTGTACCTTGATAAGGGGCAAAAAAAAAAAAACAACTCATGTTGCCTGGAAAGTAGGAGAGTCTACGTACCAAGCTTGGTGGTTTCAAACCTTTCTAAAATCCAACTGATCATCTGGTTAGCCTGGTTGATTTTCTTGCTGATGAAATATATACTTTATAGGCTCGGAAATGTTTTCTTCTGTTTTCTTCTTCTACATAGATTGTACAAATATATATAATTTAATTAATATTTATAGACTTGTAATAAAATAGCTCTGACTGTAGAGAAGACAAGTCTACGTGGCCATTTGGATGACCCTAGCTGTTATGGTTGAAACTGTCTTTTCTTAACGCTGTTTCGACGTTGTTTCTTTTCTGTTATCATTTTTGATACGTAATTCTTCCTGTTTGACTTGAAAAGTAAGTATTTTTAATTAAACAGATAATTTCAAAATAACATAAATATTGAGCTAATATTCAGATTCGAAAGTTAAGGACCCAGTGTGCACTCCTACAGCAAACATTTCGTTAAAATTGAAGCAGTGACAATAGTGCAAATGCACAGAATCTCGTGGATGCCGCAGCCTATGCCCCTAGCTTTCCTGTATGTGCTACCTCGGTGCGATTTGGCCGCTTGACCTCGCCTGAAACTCAGCAGCCTCAACTGGCTGCACAGTGAACTGGACTGGACTTGGCTGTGGGCTGTGGGCTGTGGGTTCTGGGTTCTGGGCTCTGGGGATTTGGCACGTGAAGCGAACGTTGTCAGTTCGTTGCCAAAATGCGCATTAAATTTATGCAGTTTTGTTGTACATGGACCAGGCAGTATCAGTCAGGATGGAAAAAGTGGAAAATGTCAGTATTTTTCTTAGTTGCGCAGTTTGCCAACCAAACGAGCTGGCGAAACGAGCTAACGGACCAAACGGTCGGTCGCATAGTTGCTTCGCTGATGATTGTATTGACGATGGATGCTGGCAACGTTAGCCGCCGCCAATCCAACGGTTCATCCGGCTCAGGTTTGTGCGCCACTTGCCACTTGGCACCGGTGCCCAAAGCATAAGCCAAGAAAAATCAGCAAAGGAAAACAACTTTGCCGCCCCTGCGACCCCCTGCTGACCCCTGCCGCCCACAGAAACTCATCGCATTTGGCTGTGATTTTGCAATTAAATGGATTTCAATGGGGCGTGGCCAACAGCAACGTCTTCGAGTTCAATGACAAATTCTCAGCCCTAGAGGTTGCACATTTATTTGCCATCGTGTCCGTAAGCCTGTGTGTGAGTGTGTGTGTGTGTGTGTTTGTGTATGTGTTTGTGTATGTTTGTGAGCTGTGCTGTCCTAGGCGCATTGTTTGCAGTTCATTTGGCTCCGGCCCGCAATTTTATGCTCGAGCTCTAGAGCTTTTCTTTTTCGCCTGGTCAGAGTCAGAGGCCATTAGTGTGTTTTTGCGTTTGGATCGTTCTGTGAAATTTATTTGTAAACAAACTGCTATAAATATTCATATGGGCGGCCATTTAGCTGTTGTAATAGTTTTCACGTTATAGTTGCGTATGTCGTTAACCCCTTTGCGCCTGGCAGTTTATTTTAATGCGACATTTTCAGCAAACGCCTCAAGTACGACCATTTCTTCATTTAAAGTATATTATGAGCCGTCTCATATGCTCGTGCTCGTATATCTCCAACTATTTCGACTATACTCGTACTTGTCTGCAATCTGCAATCAAATTTAGTACACAATTTGCTCTAAGCCAGTCGCAATTCAATCAGAAATCGGCGGCATCTTCGTCATAGCCATCAACGGCACAGGATCAATTGCAATGTGAAATTGCGCGCCTAGGCTAAGAAGGGTCTCTAGCACATTTCTATCTAGCACGCGCCATAAAACAAATCCAAGAAGCTAACTAAACAGGAAATGTGCACAAAGTGGAAGTTGCAAAAAAAATAAGACAGCACTCAAACTTGGGCACACAGAAACTTTTCAATTGAGTGTGCGTGCGATTTTATGGGCAATATTCCGAGAGTACTCGTATGTTTGTATGTAGGTTTTCTAAGTGTATGGCTGGGGCGTCTGTTGCAGCACTTTTGATGTGCTGAAGCAAGCTTGGAGTGAATGCCACGACTTCTAGTCACCGCTTGTATCTCTGCCTATAGTTGAATACGAGTGTACGTAGATACTGGTAATTCAAGCCCCATGTGGAGTGTCGACAACAGCGATCCGAATGAGATTTGAAATGACTCGGCAGACGCCCAATGTGATTTTGTTTGCGCCATTGACAATTGGAGTGCGGCAGCTTTGGGTGGTGCCTTGTTTTATGTTCCGGTCGACCCACGCTCATTCTATACAAGTATCCCCTGCACTCAGTCTCATCCTGCCTGATGCCTGGCTGGCAGAGTGCTATACGTACTCCTGCTTATGTCGCTATAGATTTACAGTTTGTCAGTGTCAGGCTTTTTATTGTGGCTGCCTAACCTGCCGCCTCCAGCAGTTCGCCTACCCGAGCACATTGAAACATTTGAGTGAATTTATTAGCGACACATATATGACATTTGACACATTGTGCATGTTCCGATGTGCGCGTGTCAGGGATGGGTGCGTGACCAACTATACTAATAAGTACCGACTAAGTGAAAGCTGAAACAGTGCTATTATAGTAGAAGTAGTAGAAGACAAAAAGTAGCATTAGTATCAATATGTTACGACTCTGTGGCGGTACAGATGTACAGGTACATATAGTACTTATGTATGTATCTATGCACAGTAAAAAGGTAGCAGTGAGCAATAGACGTCTAAAAGGAGCAGTAATATAAATAGTATATGAGGATGATGCAGCCTTGGAACGACATTGATAGTCCAACTCTTTGTTAAGTTCGATGAGTCGATTGTTTGAATTTATCAAAACAGAGCTGTATGGAGAGCGAAAGAAGCAATGAACCGTTTAATTCGTTGAATAAATAAGATATTTATCAATAAACGCTTTTATTAATTATATCTTTAAGCAAAGTGTTTTCGTCAAAGAACATTGAGACACCCACTACACACAAACAACGTACATAAATATAAAGTTAACTTGGAAGAAAAGGTAAAACTCTGTTTATACCTTAGCTGTTAAAAGTGCACGCTATTTCAGAAGTATTTTAAGGCATAAGCCTTAAATATAATATTATATAATAGAGGTAGGTATTAAGATAAGTAGACTTAACAATAGCTGTCTATTTACAGTAAAGAATCTAATACATATAAGTCCATGAGAATTATTTTGAAATGGAAGGAAAACCAGTATTGGTATAACGATAATTTTATCAAGTTATCTATAAAAAAGTTGTATTTGTAGTCGATACATAACGATTTAATTATATTTTTGTGCCCATCTCTAGTTAATACGCATTGTGAAATATGTATACATCTACATATGTATGTATATATATACGCCTAATGCGGATGTGGGTGGTATGTGTGTGTGTGTATGTGTTTTTCTTGCGTATTAGATGGATACCACGTGTTACTCACTGTTTGTCATGCAATCCACCCCCACCCTCACACCCCCCTCCAGCAACCACCTTTCATCCAATGCTGCTATCACCAACGAACTTCGCGCTCATAAATCGTAAATTATACACGAGCGACGCACACATGAAGACCAGCTTTCCTCACTCGTCCCCGCCGTTCCTGCTGCATTCCTGTGCGCGTTCACATGGTTTGGCTTTTGTGTGTTTCTTTGTTTTGCTTGCGCGTCGCACGTTGAATGCCACTGCTCTACTATATGTTGCATACTTATGGGTGCTTGTGCAGTCGTGCATCAATGCTATGGAAAATGCACTGGCACTGGAAATTCAACGCTCAACTTCACACATTGTCTGCGTTTTATTGCATTAGTCGTTCGTTTGTTTGTGCCTGTATATGCGTGTGTGTGTGTATGTGTGTGTGCGTATGTGTGTGTCTCTGTGTGTTTGTGCCTCAATGCTGCTATTGTTGTTGCTGTTGTTTGTTGTAGCAATGAGATGGTATGACTGATATGGCATTGGCCAAAGGGTTCTTAATGACACATACGGCGCAGCTTTAAGGGCGGTCAACAAGTATTAAAAGCTTTCCTAAATATGTAGCCACAAATTTCTAAACCAATTATTCTCGGGCTTAAATGATTTTTGAAAGGCTTGCCAGTGATAAGCTTATTATATATTTTTAAAATCTTGATATAAGATGATCATCATTAAAATTAAGTTGTATAAGTAAATGACAACTACTGATTGAAAAATGAGATATTGACAATTTTTAGTTATATTGTTTAGTCATTAGTTCAAAAGAGTCACTGCATGATAAATAAGTCTTTTTCGAGGGCATTTAACAAAAATTTTAAAAAGTATACAAAGTTTTTAGACGAAAATTTCTTAAAACTAGTTAGTCCAGGCCGTACCTTTAAACATCATATATTCATATTAAAAGCGAGACTATAAGCGCTAGAAAGTAATTATAGAATGACTATATTTTTACCGAACACTACTATCCAAAAATATCGGTTTTATAGTACAATCTCAATAATTTGAATAAGTGGTAGGCTGTGTTGGCAAGGCGAAAAAATAGGAGACCTTTTTATTAAGTTCCTTGATTTATTTTTTTAGCAAATAATTCCCAGAAGTGATTCCTCATCTATGTCCACTTTTTTATATTCAAATATAATATATGACCTGTACCTGAGGGTAAAAAACAGTATAGTCTGTAACAAGGAGACAGAACCTTACACGACACCATAAAGTATATATACACTTTATATACACTTTTAATCAGCATGATGATACAACTCGATCTAAATGGCTAAATCCACATTGACAAAACTCTGTATAAATACTCTCCTAGCCTTGAAACTCTTTAATTCATCTAATGACATACTTAATTCTCTACCTCTGCTTTAAATTCAATAAAATTATCAACCGTATGAAAAGTTTCGAGTACTTGCGGGTCAACTTTATTCCAGTATTAGCCCCACATACTGCAGTACCGTTCCTCTTTTTATTCGAGACTTTAATTTTTTGATGAATAAAATTTCATTAGGTTTTAGTGTGTATTTATATTTATTAGCACAACATTGTTGTCATACTTGGTGGTGTTGATGGGATGCGAAAACTGATCACGAAACTTAATGCAGAAAATATTGTAAAATGCTTTCTAATGAATCAAGAGAAGGTAGTATATACAGACACGGCACGCAGTTTATAGGTTCTTACCAGCCCTAAATCATGGATAAATAAAGTATTTATTTAAAATCGCAGTGGAGGGTATTTATGTAGCATCTTCGCAGACGAAGGCAGCTTCTTGGGTTGTTATAAATTGGTTCAACTGTACAATCAAGTGCATGGCACGCATTGCGTATTCGTAATATCGAAATTGGCTTTATTGAAATTCACATGAAAATCAATTTGCCAAAGCGCCAGGGCTTTGTTCGAAAGTGGCACAGAGAGAACCGAATGTTTTAACCCTACCCCGTAATATTTTACTCGCACTAGCGACGCAAGGCCATAAAAACAAACTTTTTGTTGGATTCACAGAAGCTGCGTGATAGTCGTTGCCGAGTACGCGCACTTGAAATGCGTTGCAGCGATTTGCTATCAATTTTAATATCACATAAAACTAAAAGCAACAACCAGGCGGGCGTAAAACAAGAGAGCATGTGGCTTCGGGAGGGGGAAGCTGTAGCAGCAGCGGCAACGGCAGCGACAGCGGCAGTGGCAAGAGCAGAATCCGAATGGCAACTATTGAAATTTTATCAAGTGTGCATAAAACTCAAAAAGCCATGATGATGAAGAGCATGGGGTAGCATAGGGTGGACGGACGTAGTGGCGGGGGAGAGGAAGTAAGGCAAGGGTTAACGATGGCAGCATACAAGCAGCAACTATTGTAAAACATTGACAATTTCCGTCACATCTCTGGGTGGGGGTGCAAAATGGCAAATCAATAAAAAACAAATTGAACTAGAATTCAATAATAAAAAAGTATATAGAGTGAAAGGAAAGAAAGAAGGGGAATAAAGCGCGTGCCAATCAGCAACAGCAAAACTTTAACAATGTTTTAAAAGCACGTGCATGTATATAGTCTATGCCCGTATGTCTGCCTGCTGTCTTGAGTCTCTGTGTATGAGTATGTGTGTCTGTCTTACACTTGTATGTCTGTATGTGCCACTAAGCAACGGATTAGAGAAATTGCAGTTGATTTTCAAGTTTCAGTGAAGACGAAGGCGATGAAGTCAAGTCGATCGAGGCTGCCTTGTTCTATACCTAATAAAAGCCAAATCCAAAGCCAAAATCAATATGTACTTGTATTTGTGTTAGTGTGTGTGTCAAATGCGATAAAATTTGGTCAACATAAGGTTAAAATACTTTTATAAGGTGCCGTCGAAATGTATTTGTTGATTGCCTGGGTTTGGTTTTTATTTGCTCGCCTGCTTGTTTTGTATATTTTACGTTTCGTTTTGTGTTTTTTTTTTTTGGTTATTGTTTCTTGTGTTTGGCTTTTTTGTGGTCAGCTCCTTTCATTGCAGGAAATTGCCAAAGCAAGCCAGTAAGCAGCAGTCAGAGAAAAAAGGTCAAGTTAAGCGAAGTGTGCTAAAAGAAATCCCACATATGTGGATACCAATGTACACATACTTGTATATTTATGTGAGTGTGTTGGAATACAAGTATATATGTTTGTGTGCTTTTGTAACAGCTTGCCACAACGGCAAAAACTAAAATGCCACGGCTCATATAAAAGGGGCAACCGGCGATGACGACTGTAACGCTTGCAGCAGCAACTGTTTTGTTAAATCAGTTTAATAGGCGAATATCGTAATTTTTCTTAGCGCCACCTCTTGGTCGTATGATGGAAAGGCGCAAGCAGGTCAATAGGGTAACTCCTTGCTTAACAGGTGCAAGTGTCACTTTCGCCGAAAATGGCTACTTTCACCTCGCTGACCTACCGCCTCTGTAAAAAGGTTCCCGCCTGGTCCAAGGCGTCAGATGCTTTCTTTTTCTGGTGATACTTGGCCGAGATCAGACGTGTGCAAATTGCAGTTCAAAGTTTTTTTTATATCCGAGTCGAAGAAAAATTTTAAAGTCGCCAAAAAGAGCGTATCCAGATTGGTTTTATAAAAATAAAAAAAAAATAAAAAAAAATAAAACAAAGGCCCACACAAAGGCCAGTGATAATATTGAGCTATTTCGCCGGATGCCAGCCCTTGATCGTATTGGAGGGTTTCTGAAACCGAAGAGCAGTCCATTGCATTGGCATTTGCAATAAACGGCAGCCGCCAGCAGCATTAAAATTCTAAAAGACGAAATCACTCAAGTTTTGGACCCTATGTTCGACGCAGCAGAACTACCCGCAGGCGATCGTCCGACCCACCTGAGTGCAACTCAGTCTTCTATCGTACGCGAAGCAGCTACCAGCGCCGTCGTATCCACGCTGCTAAATTTTACCCGCGTCGGCTTCATTGTTGTGTTTGGTTTAAATAAAAAGGTTGAGTGCAGCTAAGACGTGTGGCCCTGAGCAAAGGGAAAAAGGCAGTAGTGGCTAAATTTTGGTGTTGGAAAAAAAACGATATAATGGCCAGCCAGAATCAACTTCTCCATAGGTTAAATTTTCATTATATTTATATTTAAAGTTCTATTTAGTCATACAGTTTTTTTTTTACTGTTAATCTTGGTTCAGACCATTTATATTACATTGGTCGATGTCATTAATTTTACTTTGTGTAGGCATAGGGAAACACATGGCCGAATTTTAATTATTAGTTTATCTTGGTTCTCGAAATCCGAAGAGAGGCCGTATCTTCGAATATTGAAGAGGAAGAGGAGTACCGTTTTTTTGTATGTTTTGTTGAGTGTTTTCTTTCGAGTGAGTTTTTTTTGAGTACAGCAAAAGAAAAAGAAACGAAATTCTGTTTTGTGTCCACACAGATGGTTGGATTGTATTCCCATCATCTAAGATTTTCCTTTCAGCAGCGGTCTCATCGGGAAAGTACTTTCAGCGATGGATAACGCCAAGTAAGTTATTTTTTTTGCAAATTATTTTTTTTGTTATTATTTTTTTGCGAATCACGTAACAAAAAAAAAAACTCAACTAAAGAGGCAAAACTCAGAACATATAGTTTCATTACTTAGCTTAACTGATTCAATTCTTTTTCTTGCATCATTTTTCTACTGCCATTTTGTTTCCATGCCGAAAGTTTTTTTCTAATTTAATAATTCATAAGAATGTATATTTTTCATTTTGGTTATACCTTTATAAATCATTTTTGAATTCTATTTATTTTTCATATTCATTTTTTTTATTACCTTTTATCTATATATTTTAAGCATTCATATACATACACATTTAATTTCATTTATATTATACCTATTTAATTGTTTATTATAATTGGTTGTCATGCACTTCTTATTTTTCCACGTTCGTTTTTTTTGTGAATAAATTATATTTTATAATGTTTTAACTTAACTTCTTTTGATCAATGCTAGTCATGCCGCCCCTGTAGGTCTCCCGGAAATTTTTAGGGGTCATTCTAATAGTTAGTCCTTATTTTTTGGTAAGGAATGACCATGGTAGGGAGGGCAGTTCACCTCAATAACACCTGAGGGTCGCAGTTCACCTCATTAACACCTGAGGGTCGCAATTTTCGTTTTATGTTTGTTTTCCCTCTTACTATCCTGTGTGTGTATTACCGCAACTTTTCCGCTTGTCTGCACGCATCTTTTTTTTAAAGAAATATATATGTATAGGCAAACCATAGGCGAGAAGCAAGATCACCACCCCACTTGCCGACGAGCCAGAGCCGGAAAAATTTCGCGTTGCGCTCTCACCTATGCCCACCATCTAGCCTGGATTATATACGTAACCCGTTACAGTTATGAATTATAATATACAATAATATTATTTAAAATGGCGGCCCAACGTGGGGCCTACTTTATCTAGACCTTTATAAATTTTTTCTAGAACTCACATTCAGATAAAGAAGCCCATAATCTCATAGAGGCTCACATACACACAATGTTTCTTTTCTTTATTTTCATTTTCAATTTTCCTAAATTATAGCAGTAACATTGGGTTGGAGACACTTTGTAGTTCAGCTACCTATCTTCTGTCTTTTCAACCACCGGTTGGTGTTGCCGCTAAAATTTATTCTTCCTATGAGTTATTTGATCCCTCATTTAGACGCATAGGATACGCAGGTATTTAAATTTCCAGTAGTTGAATACCTGACCACGGCTGAAAGTAGGAGAAAGTAATTCAGAAAGCTTTTCTATTTGAACAAATTTCCTTTGAGTTTTAATTTTGCTATTCAAGACGCATAGGATATGCAGATGACTTTGTTATTAGTAACGAATCAACTGACCACGGCTGAAAGGCGAAAGAAAAGACTCAAAACAAATCTATAGGTAACTTTATTTGTAGTTTAAATGCATAGGATTTTGCAGTGTGATTTTCTTTTATAAGAATTCCTCTGACCACATTTAAATTATTTAATAAATCAAAAACCAAATCTTTTCCTTTAAAAAAAAAAAAAAAATATTTCAATATGTAAGTTGCTTTGGATGACAAATTGAGTTGATAAATGTTATCACCATTTGGCCACAGCTTACTCATGTTGTTGTTGTTGCGCGAAAAATAAGAAGAAAAAAAACGGACAGGTCTACCGCAATTGATTCTATTGGATCAGCTGTGGACGATTGTAATGACTTGTCGCCGCCAGCATCAAACGTAATATTTTACTTTTTCTTTTCGACGCAAACGTAAACAAATCTGCTAATTTGCTGATAAGGGATTCATGCAGGGAGCATTGACTAAGCAAAAGATCAATTTATGTTTATGCTTTTTGTTCTTCTTGATATTTATTTGTTGATTTACAAGTACCAGCAATAGTTTTTATGTTTACACGTTTTACTTTAGGTCTTAGCATAATTATTATTTGTTTAGATTACACTCATTTCGCTCAGGTTGTGTTTGCAGTTTCGTTCGCATACAGAGAGCAGTTGAAGAGATTAGCGAATAGCGGCTCCAAGGGTTATTGACCTTTGCCCTTGAAATTGCTTAGATCAGCTGTTTTGTATTTCTGTATTTTTTTTTGCTCTTAATAAGTTCTGTTGTTTATCATGGGTGTCGATCATTCGGATGAGGAGGCAGGCACAAATGCCCAATCTACAACACAGTGTCATATATGTAAAAAGAGCATAGCAGCAACGACTGGCTACACGACTACTTGTGGCCATGAATTTCATAAAAAGTGCATTATGGCTCATGCACGCACATCAAATACTTGCCCATGCTGTGTAGCTGTTTGTTTCAAAAGCCAACCAGACACAATAGCGCAGAATACCAGGCAACAAGTCAGATTACCACGAAACGTATGCAACTCAAGACGACATACCGGGTACTAGTAGATCAGCAGAACAACGGAATAGCACGAATTCCCAAGAAAATTCTATCGTTCCTATAGTGGCTCAGGCAGTTCGAGCCATGCAAAATGACCTTTTTAGCCAATTGTCAGCTCAAATAGCTCAGTCGATACGGACCAACATAGCAGAACAGATGAGTTCTTTAGTGGCTCAGACCCAAAACCCAGGCTCAAAATACTCGTAGAAATAATAATGAGCAAGAGGCGCAACGCAGTCAGCGCGAGTCAATGTCTGTGGTATTTCCTACTGGAACACCAACTTCGCACAGCGATTTAACGTATCGTCCAGATAAAGTTGGTCATATTCTGAATAGTTGGAAGTTACGCTTCAATGGAAATCCGGAGGGCATTAGTGTCGATAATTTTATATATAGAGCTGAGGCAATGACACACCAAACTCTAGAGGGAAATTTTGCACTTCTTTGTTCTAATGCCAGTTTGCTTTTTGAAGGAAAGGCACGAGAATTTTATTGCGGTTCCATCGAACTACTCCTTTGGCAAGGTGGGACTTACTTTGTAACGCACTTCGAAAACAATATCGAGATTCGCGTACAGATGTAGACATTCGAGAGGCTATCAGGGATCGAAAGCAGCGGGAAAACGAAAATTTCGATTCATTTATGACGCAATAGTTCAGCTAATGGATAGTTTTAGAAAGTCCTATGCCTGAAGAGATTGTTGTCGAAACACTACGTCGAAACTTAAGGCCCGAAATAAGGCACGAATTATTAAACATTCAAATAAATTCGGTTTAGCCGCCTGCGTGAAATTTGTCGCCGTCGCGAAGCGTTTTAAAAGACGTAAAGCGAGATTATAGCTATCAAAAACAGTTCCTTTAGAAAGCAAGTTTTCTGAGCTGGTAGAGGATAGTGAAACTGAGGATGCCGCAGAATTTTCTGACATGGAGAGCGAAGGCGAAATTGGCGCAATGGCTCTAGTTTGTTGGAATTGTCGTAAAGAGGGGCATCGATATCAAGATTGTGGAAGCTAAGCGTAGAGTTTTTTGTTATGGTTGTGGTGCTAAGAATACATATAAACCAACTTGCACCAAATGCTCAAAAAAACTCGAGGTCAGAACGCAACCGGCTCGGCAGCACCCGTGTGTTCAGAGCAGCAAATTAACGAATCCGAATAATTACCGATGAAAACACAAGTACAGCTAGTTCTACGTTGGCACTTTTGCATTGGCCGCAAAAGTACAAAAACTTTGTAGATATATTAATTTAAAAACTTAGGTAGAAGAAAATCAGTTGCTAGAAATGCAAAACGCATGCGCGCGTATTGGCAATCTGCAAAAACAATAAATGCATTCGCTATAAAAAATAATGATAAGCGCCCGTATGCTGAAGTTCGTATGCTGGATAGAATTGTGCTTGGATTAATGGACACTGGAGCAGCTATTAGTTGTGTAGGGTGGTCGATTGGCAGAACAATTAATACGAAGTAGATTCAATTTCAAAAGAATTATAAGTTCAGCTTGTACCGCAGATGGAAAAAAACAAGAAATTGTAGGTCGTTTTAAAAACTGCAATAAAATACAAAAAACGAGACGAAATATATAGAGTTGCATATTATTCCTTCCTTAAGTCAGGATCTGTACCTTGGAATCGATTGTTGGACAACGTTCAATCTTTTGCCACCGGACAGAGAAATTTCCGAACTGTCATCAGATTCTCACAACTTATTGGTTTACAAAAGGAAAGCCTTCAGGCAGTAATGGACAAATTTCCTTCATTTGTAGTTTCTGGTCTTGGCAAGACTTCGCTCATATCGCACATAATTGACGTTGGTGATGCAAAACCAATTAAACAGCGTCATTTTCCTATTTCTTCTCTCCGGCACAAGAAAAACTTCTATATGCGGAGATTGATCGCATGCTTGAGCAAGGAGTTATAGAAGAGTCAGACAGTGCTTGGTCTTCGCCAGTTGTGTTGGTACAAAAGCCAGGAAAATTTCGTATTTGTTTGGATAGCAGAAAAAGTCAATGCTGTATCGCGAAAAGACGCGTATCCGCTTCCACAAATTGATGGCATTTTAAAAGCCGTTTGCCAAAGCAATGTTTATATCAAGTCTAGATTTGAAAGATGCCTACTGGCAAATTCCGTTAGATGTTTTCGTCGCGAGATAAAACAGCATTTACGATACCGGGTAGGCCGCTTACCAGTATAAAGTCAGTGCCATTTGTTTGACCAATGCTTGCCGCAACAATGACTCGTCTAATGGATAAAGTTATTCCACCATCGCTCAGAAATGAGGTATTTGTTTATTTGGACGACTTGTTAATTGTGTCCGAATAGTTTTGAGTCGCACTTAAAGGTTTTGACTCAAGTTGCTGAGCGAATCAAATCTGCTGGTTTAAACACTAAACGTAGACAAGAGCAAAATTTTGCATGCGCTCGGTTAAATATTTAGGACATATTATAGGTGAAGGTGTCATTTCGTACAGACCCAGAAAAAATTTCAGCAATGACAGATTTTCCAATTCCTCGTACCTCAAAGCTCTAAGGAGTTTCTTGGAATGGTTGGATGGTACCGCAAGTTTATTAGCAATTTTGCCGCAATATCTGCTCCACTGTACAGATCTGTTAAAGCCCAGACAGAAATTTATTATGACTCCAGAGGGGGTGACAATCATTTGTAAAATTAAAGCAGTTGCTTTGCTTAGCACCAGTGCTACGCAGTCCCGATTTCAGCAAGCCTTTCTTTATACACTGTGACGCTAGCAAAACTGGAGTCGGAGGTGTCTTGGTTCAAAAGACTGAAGATGGAGATGAATATCCCATAGCTTTTGTTTCGAAAAAACTTAACAAGGCTCAAAAAAATTATACTGTAACTGAGCAAGAATGTTTAGCAGCTTTAGTATGCATTAAGCGTTTTCGTGCTTATGTTGAAGGTCACGAATTCACGGTGATAACCGATCATGCGTCCTTAAAGTGGCTCATGTCACAACAAGACTTACATTCTCGTCTTGCTCGATGGGCACTAAAACTTCAAGGTTTTAGATTTAAAATTGAACATCGAAGCGGTAGATTGAATATTGTTCCAGATGCTTTGTCTAGGGTGCACGATGACGAAATAGCTGCGATAGAGGCCAGTAATGGTTTGTTAGTCGACTTGGAATCTAAATTTTTTAAGTCCGATGACTATACTGAGCTCATGGAACGCGTTAAGGCAATGCAGACAATTACCCGATGTTAAAGTGGTTGAAAATTTTGTGTACCGTAGATCAGACCATGCAACGGGAGACCAGTTGCATGATTCTTTTGGTTGGAAGTTATGGATTCCTAAGGAATTAGTTTCAGAGGTTTTGAAAAACGCACATGACCACCCGTTAGCTTCTCACGGTGGAGTGCATAAAACTTTGGAAAGGATACGAAGGTATTATTATTGGCCAGGCTTAGTGAACGATGTGAAATGTTACATAAATTCTTGCGAAACATGTAAAACGACTAAAGCGCCAAATACAGTTCAGCGTCCGCCAATTGGAAAGTCCCCAGAATCACAGAGATTCTTTCAAAGGTTGTATATTGATTTCTTAGGCCCGTACCCGCGTTCTCGTAGTGGAAATATTGGTATTTTTATTGTTATGGACCACTACACAAGTTTGTTTTTCTTAAATCAGTGAAAAAACTGACTGCAGATGTTGTCGTGAAATATATGCAACAGGAGCTTTTCCACACATTTGGAGTTCCAGAGACAGTTGTTTCAGACAATGGTTCGCAATTTAAGGCTGAAGCTTTTCAAAAGTTGCTTCGGGACAATCAAGTTGTTCATACATTGACAGCTGTATATTCGCCACAGGCTAATGCGTCCGAGCGTGTAAATCGCTCAATTATTGCTGCTATTCGTTCTTATATAAGGCCAGATCAAAAAGACTGGACGAGCATTTGAGCAGTATAAGTTGTGCTTTAAGGTCAGCAGTTCATTCCGGAATTGGTGCTACTCCATATTATATGGTGTTCGGTCAACAATTTTAAATTCGGGTTCAACCTACAAATTGTTGAGACACTTAAATTGCTAGAAGATAAAAGCAGCTGTTTATAGCAAGGAAGATTCTCTCGAACTTATACGAGCAAAGCATGCGAGGTAATGCGAAAACAAAATGAGAAAAGAGCGCAATTACAATTTACGCTCAAGAGCAGTTTCGTATAGGGTAGGTCAGGAATTTACCGGAGAAATTTTCGACAGAGTAATTTTCAAGCTGGCTATAACTCAAAATTGGGACCTGCCTATATCAAAGCCCGTGTTCGACGTAAAATTGGCAATTGCTATTACGAGCTGGAGGATCTCCAGGTCGATTTGTTGGCAAATATCACGCAAAAGACTTAAAGCAATAGCTGCTTCAAGCTTAGGTGTGATCAGCCTTGATGTTTTTTTTAAAAAAACCACCAAGTCTGATTTTGGTGGGGGGCATTTAACGCTTGCAGCAGCAACTGTTTTGTTAAATCAGTTTAATAGCGAATATCGTAATTTTTCTTAGCGCCACCTCTTGGTCGTATGATGGAAAGGCGCAAGCAGGTCAATAGGGTAACTCCTTGCTAACAGGTGCAAGTGTCACTTTCGCCGAAAATGGCTACTTTCACCTCGCTGACCTACCGCCTCTGTAAAAAGGTTCCCGCCTGGTCCAAGGCGTCAGATGCTTTCTTTTTCTGGTGATACTTGGCCGAGATCAGACGTGTGCAAATTGCAGTTCAAAGTTTTTTTTATATCCGAGTCGAAGAAAATTTTAAAGTCGCCAAAAAGAGCGTATCCAGATTGGTTTTTATAAAAATAAAAAAAAAAAAAAAATAAAACAAAGGCCCACACAAAGGCCAGTGATAATATTGAGCTATTTTCGCGGATGCCAGCCCTTGATCGTATTGGAGGGTTTCTGAAACCGAAGAGCAGTCCATTGCATTTGGCATATGCAATAAACGGCAGCCGCCAGCAGCATTAAAATTCTAAAAGACGAAATCACTCAAGTTTTGGACCCTATGTTCGACGCAGCAGAACAACCGCAGGCGATCGTCGACCCACCTGAGTGCAACTCAGTCTTCTATCGTACGCGAAGCAGCTACCAGCGCCGTCGTATCCACGCTGCTAAATTTTACCCGCGTCGGCTTCATTGTTGTGTTTGGTTTAAATAAAAAGGTTGAGTGCAGCTAAGACGTGTGGCCCTGAGCAAAGGGAAAAGGCAGTAGTGGCTAAATTTTTGGTTGTTGGAAAAAAACGATATAATGGCCAGCCAGAATCAACTTCTCCATAGTTAAATTTTCATATATTTATATTTAAAGTTCTATTTAGTATACAGTTTTTTTTACTGTTAATCTTGGTTCAGACCATTTATATTACATTGTCGATGTCATTATTTTACTTTGTGAAGGCATAGGGAACACATGGCACATGGCCGAATTTTAATATTAGTTTATCTTGGTTCTCTCGAAATCCGAAGAGAGGCCGTATCTTCGAATATTGAAGAGGAAGAGGAGTACGTTTTTTTTTTTGTATGTTTTGTTGAGTGTTTTCTTTCGAGTCGAGTGAGTTTTTTTTGAGTACAGCAAAAGAAAAAGAAACGAATTTCTGTTTTGTGTCCACACAGATGGTGGATTGTATCCCATCATCTAAGATTTTCCTTTTCAGCAGCGGTCTCATCGGGAAGTACGTTCAGCGATGGATAACGCCAAGTAAGTTATTTTTTTGCAAATTATTTTTTTGTTATTATTTTTTTTGCGAATCACGTAACAAAAAAAAAAACTCAACTAAAGAGGCAAAACTCAGAACATATAGTTTCATTTTCTTAATTAGCTTAACTGATTCAATCTTTTTTCTTGCATCATTTTTCTACTGCCATTTTGTTTCCATGCCGAAAGTTTTTTTCAATTTAATAATTCATAAGAATGTATATTTTTCATTTTGGTTATACCTTTATAAATCATTTTTGAATTCTATTATTTTTCATATTCATTTTTTTATTACCTTTTATCTATATATTTAAGCATCATATACATATACACATTTAATTTCATTTATATTATACCTATTTAATTGTTATTTATAATTGGTTGTCATGCACTTCTTATTTTTCCACGTTCGTTTTTTTGTGAATTGTGAATAAATTATATTTTATAATGTTTTAACTTAACTTCTTTTGATCAATGCTAGTCATGCCGCCCCTGTAGGTCTCCCGGAAATTTAGGGGTCATTCTAATAGTTAGTCCTTATTTTTTTGGTAAGGAATGACCATGGTAGGGAGGGCAGTTCACCTCAATAACACCTGAGGGTCGCAGTTCACCTCATTAACACCTGAGGGTCGCAATTTTCGTTTTATGTTTGTTTTCCCTCTTACTATCCTGTGTGTGTATTACCGCAACTTTTCCGCTTGTCTGCACGCATCTTTTTTTTAAAGAAATATATATAGTATAAAAACCATAGGCGAGAAGCAAGATCACCACCCCACTTGCCGACGAGCCAGAGCCGGAAAAATTTCGCGTGCGCTCTCACCTATGCCCACCATCTAGCCTGGATTATATACGTAACCCGTTACAC